>NC_084829.1:99465495-99797995 GCF_033115175.1 Lepus europaeus
AATGTTCCTTTAAACAAGAGCTCTACAAGTAGATAGATCTCTGTTATGCAGGTTATTCAAATTACAAGATGTCATTTTTGCTCAATATACATTATGCTGTTTGTTTTATGTTTTTTGTACTCTATATATTAGCTACAACCAATCAGAGAAAACCTTTAATATTTGTCTTTTGCATCTGGCTTATTTCATTGCACATAATGGTCTCTTGTTGCATACATTTTGTTGCAAAACAGGATTTCATTATTTGTTATGGCTGAGGAGTATTCCATTGTGTATATATACCACATTTTCTTTATCCACTCATTGGTTGGTGGACATTTGGGTTGATTCCATATTCTAGCTATTATGAATTTAATTGCTATTAACATGGGGGTACAGAAAGAGTTACATTCATATGCTGATTTCACCCCAGGGTATATTCCTAGGAGTGGCATGGCTGGTTTTATCATGGATCTATTTTAGATTTCTGAGGAATGTCCAGATTGTTATCCACAGCAGTTGTTCTAGTTTACATTCCCACCAACAGGGTATCAGGGTACCTTTTTCTTCACATCCTTGTGAGCAGTTATTACTTTTTAAGTTTTGGATGATAGCCATTGCAACCGTGGTGATATGAAACCTCATTGTGGTTTTTATTTGCATTTCCCTGATGGCTAGTGATCCTGAGCATTTTTCATAAGCTTTTCCACTTTTGTTGCTTTGAAGATGACATAGATTGTTTAAGGTTTTAAAAGTCTTTGATAAAACATGAAGACTCACAGAGTCATCACAGTTTCATTCATATAGTAAATGTGCCTTTAAAATCTTCTGAGAAAAAAACTGTCTATTGATGTTCCATTCTATGCAACATTTAATTAAACAAATATTGTTCAAGCACCTGTTATATGTCTGTGACAGTTATGGGCGTTATTCTGTGTTATAAAGGAAACCAAGTCCCAGTTCTTGCTGAGCTTCTAATCCTTAGGACATATGACTATTCATGTTTTTAGTATTATTTGTAGTAAGTTAATTGCCGCTTGTCTTTTAATTTAAAATGCTTTTCAGAGTGAGAACTTCGATGTCTTTGGTTATTTTATATGCTCTTTCTGATTCTAAGATAGGAATAAGAATCTCTGAAATGTATTGTAAATGTATAAAAGAGGATATTTTGTCTTTTTGTTTGTGTTTAAAATTCTCAAAGTGAAATTTTAATGAAAGTGTTTACTGAAGAGAATTTATAAACTTCCTAAGCAAGCACTTGATGATGTAGGAGGAAAGTTGGTTATTGCTTGGACTGTGGACTGAAATGGGAGCCCCACTGCCACCCCAAACAAGATAAGCATTATCAACTTGTTATGGACTTATGTATCTGCTGTTTAACACAGGATACACATGTGCCATTTCATTTACATATTTCCTTTTTCTTTTCCAGATTTATTTATTATGTATGCTATTCCTCCCATTTATATTCATTTCTGTTTTGTTGTGTTGTCCAGTTTGATACATGATAATTATGCTTTCAGCCAGTTTTTGTCCCTACCCCCAAAACAGATGGGATGATAGATGAAATATAGTGCTGGACTAGGAGAAATTCTTAAAATGATGTTAACAGGAGCTATTTATTTTTTATGATAATTAGCATTTGTTGTTGCCGTGGATGAATGCTTTTAAACACCATCAAAGTCTGTTATAGTTCTGAATGATGTCCAAAAGTGATGGAAAAGAATTGGCTTCAGGAACAAAGCTGTGTTTCTGTCAGTCATTTTGGAACATATGATTCATTTTAAATATAAACTAAAAATAAGTTGGATAACTGTCAGCTTGTAAGCAATTCCAGGATAAGTTGTGAATATTTGCTTTAATATCCCTGTGTTTCATCTTTGTTTATAGAGCAGCAGTCTATTAACAAAAAACTTTGGACTGGTAAACAGAAGCCTGGAATTTTACTCCCATTTTTGCCAATAAATTACTGGTAGAACTTCAGAAAATAGAAAGTAATGGAAATAACTATAAAAATGAGCTACCAGTGCACAAAACATTGTGGTGGTTGCCATCACATAAATTATTTCTATTAATCTTCAAAATAATTCTGAATCCCAAAGGAAACAGTTTATCAGCTTGTAATGTCTCTTGCCTATCAGCAGCCTAACTCAGAAAGATGCAGGTCTTAGATTCCTTCTTTCCTTCAGCTCCACAATCAAGCTCTTAGTGTTGGCAGGTATAACTTTTATAATCTCTCATTCATTTCTGTATGTTTATTCTATTTTCTACTACTTCTTAAATAAAAATAAATATCGTCTCTCACCTGCATGATTACTATCCACCTTCTATTTCATGATTACTAACCATCTCTCAATTCTGCACCCCTCTGATCTAGTCTTCATAGTGCAGTTAATTTAGAACAATTCAGTTCCCAGTTAATAGCTTTCCGATGCTCTAAGAAAAAAGGCAAAACTTTTTAAGAAGGCTTATAAGGCCTGATACAATGTAGTCCTTATATTTCTCCAGTGATATCTCAGGCCAAATCTACCACTTATTTCTTTCAAATTCAGCCATTAATCTTTTGCAGTTGCTGAAAATACTGTTCTAGTCACCTGGAAAGCTCTCAGTCTGGCTCCACTCTTACTAGTCTCTAGGTGTACACTTGCACATGTTTGCATTTGTGCATACAGGTATACATTGGAGAAATTATACTCTATGTTCCAGACCATAGCAATAACATGAATATCTAAACAAAGTGAATCATACAAAATTGTTGGTTTCCCAGTGCATATAAAAGTTATCATTGCACTATACTATAGTCTAAGTGTGCAGTAACATATGTCTGTAAAAAAAGCAACGTACATTGCAAAAAAGCGATGTAATTGAGCCTTTGATGAGTTTTAATCTTTTTGCTGGTGGACAGACTTGACTCCATACTGAAGGGTGCTAACTAATCAGAGTAGTGATTACTGAAGGTCGGGTGGCATTGAAAACATTTTAAGACAATGGTGAAATTTGCCCCATTGATCAATCTTTATTTCATGGAAGATTTCTCAGTAGAATATCATGCTATTTGATACATTTTACCCACATAAGAAACTCTTTCAAATTTGAAGTCAGTTCTTCCCAACCCTTCTATACTTTTATGAACTAAGTTCTGTAGAATTATAAAAATTCCTTGGTTGTCAATTTAACAATGTCCACAGCGCCTTCACCGTGACTATATTAATCTCTGGAAATTATATTCTTTGCTAATCCTTAAATAGCAACTCCACGTCTGTTAAACTTTTAACATGATAATGTATACATCCAATCATATCTTCAGGTTCCCCACTTACAATTATAGATTTCTTACCATTTCCACCACAACTGAGGTCAATCTCTCCACTGAAGTCTTGAACACTTAAAAGTCATCCATGAGAATTGGAATCAACTTCTTTCAAACCCTGTTTAAAGTTGCTATCTTGACCTCTTTTCATGAATCATGAAATGTTCTTAATAGCATTTGGAGTGGTGATCCTTTCAAGAAGGTTTCTAATTTACTTTGCCAATTATCCTGCAGAAGAATCACTATCTATAGCAGCTATAACCTTATAAATTATAATAAGGTCTGAAAGTCAAAATTACCTCTTGATCCACAGGCTGCAGAAGGGACATTGTGTTAGCAGATGTGAAAACAACGTTATTCTGGTGCACCATCAGAGTTGGTATCTCTTGGGTAACTAGGAGCTCTTGGGTAGCTAGGTTCTTTGTCAATGAGCAGTAATACTCATTTTTAAAGAATCTTTGTAAATAATAGGTATCAACAGTGGGCTTGTTCAGTAAACCATCTTGTAAACAGATGTGTCATTGCCCAGGCTTTGTTGTTCCTTTTGCGGAGTACAGGGAGAGTAGATTTAGTTTAATTTTGAAATGCCCTAGGATTTTTGGAATATAGATGAGCGTTGGTAATAGCCCCTAACAAGAGTAGGCAGCCTGTTCTTTGTTGCTTTGAATAAAACATTGATTTCTCCTCTGTAGACTGAAAAGTACTAGGTTGCATCATTTTCCAACCCAAGGCTGTTTATCTACATTGAAAATGTGTGGTTCATTGTAGCCACATTCATCAATTTGTTTCACTAGATTTTTCTGGATAACTTACTGGAGCTTCTACAATACCACGTGCTGCTTCACTTTGCATTTTTATGTTAAGGAGGTGGCTTTTTTTTTATTTGACAGATAGAGTTAGACAGTGAGAGAAAGAGACATAGAGAAAGGTCTTCCTTCCATTGGTTCACTCCCCAAATGGCCACCACGGCTGCTGCTGCGCTGATACGAAGCCAGGAGCCAGGTGCTTCTTCCTGGTCTCCCATGCAGGTGCAGAGGCCCAAGCACCTGGACCATCCTCCACTGCCCTCCCGGGCCACAGCAGAGAGCTGGACTGGAAGAGGAGCAACCGGGTCTAGAACCCGGAGCCCATATGGGATGCCAGCGCCGCAGGCAGAGGATTAACCAAATGAGCCACTACACCGGCCCCAAGGAAGTGGCTTCTTAAAGTTCATTAACCAATTTCTAATAGCTTCAGACTTTTTTCTTTTTTTTAAGATTTAGTTATTTATTTGAAAGGCAGAGCTACAGAGAGGCAGAGGCAGAGAGAAATCTTCCATCGCTGGTTCACTCCCCAGATGGCCACAATGGCCAAAGCTGTGCTGTTCTGAGGCCAGGAGCTAGGAGTTTCTTCCAAGTCTCCCACGTGGGTGTAGGGGTCCAAGTGCTTGGGCCATCTTCTACTGCTTTCCCATAGCAGATAGCTGGATGGGAAGTGGAACAGCCAGGACTCGAACTGGCGCCCATATGGGATGCCGGCACTGCAGGTGGCAGCTTTACCTGCTACACCACAGCGTTGGTCCCACTTCAGACTTTTGTTCTGCAGCTGCTTCATCTCTCTCACCCTTCATAAAATTGAAGAAAATCAGGCCCTTGTTCTGGATTAGGTTTTAATTTTAGGATATATTGATCCTGATTTGATTTTCTATCCAGACCACTAAAACTTTCTCTATGTAAACCATAAGATTGTTTCACTTTCCTGTCATTCATATGACTTGAGTAGCTCTTTATTTTTCCTTTAAAACTCTTCCTGTGCAGCTACAACTCTACTGTTTGGTACAGGAAACTCTGCTTTTGATCTTTCTGGGCTTTCAACATGCTTTCTTCACTAAGCCAAATCATTTCCAGCTTTTGACTTTTTTTTTAAAGATTTATTTATTTATTCAAAGTTGGAGTTACACAGAGATAGGAGAGGCAGAGAGAGAGAGAGAGAGAGGTCTTCCATCCGCTGGTTCACTCCCCAACTGGCCACAACAGTCAGAGCTGCACAGATCCGAAGCCAGGAGCCAGGAGCTTCCTCCAGGTCTCCCAAGCGGGTGCAGGGGCCCAAGGACTTGGGCCATCTTCTACTGCTTTCCCAGGCCACAGCAGAGAGCTGGATTGGAAGTGGGGCAGCTGGGTCTTGAACGGGCCCCCATATGGGATGCCGGGGCTTCAGGCAAGGGCATTAACCCACTGCGCCACAGTGCTGGTCCCAGCTTTTGGCTTAAAGTGAAGGCTCTTCCCTTCATTTGAACATGTAGAGGCCATTGTATGGTAATTAACTGTTAAAAATTTTAATAGTATTTTGCCTCAGGGAATAGAATAGAGATGCTGAGGACAGGAAGAGAGACAGGGGAACAAATGATTGGTGGCCCAGTGAGAACACACAAAATTTATTAATTAAGTTTGTTGTCTTACATGGGCCTGGTTTGTGGTGCCCCCAAACAATTAGAATAGGAACATCAAAGATCACTGGTCAGAGAGCACCATAACAGTTTCAATAATAATAATGAAAAGTTAGAAACATGAGGATTACCAAAATATGATGCAGAATCATTAATTGAGCACAAATTGTTGGGAAACTGTCACCAATAGATTTATTCAATCCAGGGTTGTCACAGACCTTCAATTTGTGAAATAAAAACACAGTGTCTGTGAAGTACAATGAAGAAAGCACAATACAACCAGAAACAACAGTACACACTATTACATATAACCTGAATTGGATGTTGCATTGTAAAACATCTTTGAGTTCTGTTCCCAACCCTGGAATAGGTCTCTCTCAACACATCCCCATAACACTGTGGTAAATTCCATAACCCTGTCCCTAAAATGTTCATCATACAGTGAATGATTTTTCTGGTTTCTGTCTCCCACTGGATCAACTACAAAATTAGGGATATGGATTTCATGTCTGTTCAGTAAAATTAAGTATTCTACACAAGGTCAAATGTGGTTAGGTAGCTCTTAAGTACTTGCCATTGAATCAATAGTTGCGGCCATCTAGGGAGTGAACCAGTGGATGGAAGATCTCTCTCCTCTGTCTCTTCCTCTCTCTCTCTCTCTCTCTCTCTCTCTCTCTCTCTCTCTCCCTTTCAAATAACTAAAAAAAAAAAATGTATAAAAAGAAAACCCACTGTCTTTACTTTCTCTAATGTTCATATATTGTGTTCTAGATGTATCTATTTGTGTTTTTGGAGTTAGTTTAATAAAACAGAAACTGAATTGGTAAAAACAATTCTTTTTTTTTTTTTTTTTGTCTTGGACCTATGTTTAAATAGGATAAAATTAAATTAAATTAAATAATTTGGGGCCGGTGCCGTGGCTCATTTGGTTAATCCTTTGCCTGCGGAGCCAGTATCCCATATGGGCGCTGGGTTCCAGTCCTGGTTGCTCCTCTTTCAGTCCAGCTCTCTGTTGTGGCCCGGGAAGCCAGTGGAGGATGGCCCAAGTGCTTGGGCCCCTGCACCCGTATGGGAGACTTGGAAGAAACACCTGGCTCCTGGCTTCGGATCGGTGTAGCTCTGGCTGTAGCAGCCATTTTGGAGGTGAACCAATGGAAGGAAGATCTTTCTCTCTCTCTCTCTCTCTCACTGTCTAATTCAATTTGTCAAATAAATTTTAAAAAATTAAGTTAAATAATTCAATAAAACAAGTTAATATTATATATATTCCTACAAGGTATTAATTTTTAAGTAACAACATTTTGTACTGTAAAACATAGAACTAAATAATTTCAATTTTATTTCAGGAAGTGGGGTAATTTCAATCTAACATGATTATATGTTGTACATTCTAACTACACAAAGCTTCAAATGCTGTGTTTTCTATTTTCAAGTATAAATACAATTAGTAATTATGAGTTAAACCTAATTATTTGGATATAGTTGATTACATATCTTGGTGTATTAATGTTGCTACAAATATGATTATGCTAGAACTTTGTATCTTTGCTCCTATTCAAGCAAACATAAACATGAATTGGAATATTTGTGGGATTCTAATTATAAGATTGTGAATATTTTAAAATTATTCATAAAACTATTTCATTCTAAAAATATTTAAAATTAGACACTAATTTTAAGGCAAATATAAAATTTCAAGTCCAGAACAATCATAGAAATTTACATTTATGCAGAAAGTGAAATAAATATATACCTAGGGCTAAAGAAATTAGGTCTTGATACCACACTATTTATCTTTTTTGGAAAAGAATAAAAACCATGAATGATAGTAAATTTCTTGATGATAATCAGATTCTGCCAGGTTTCCTAAATTTTAATTATTGTTTACTTAAGTATATTAGCATGTACATACTGCTAAGTAATTCTCCTGTAAACAGCACCTCGTCCCACTCCATGGGGCTCTTGTTCTTGTCTCTCCCCTTCTTCATGTATCATAGGGAGAAGGATGATCCTCATATCATCTCTATGAAGCAACTGAAAAATTTGACTACTCATTTCTTCAAGGAAAAAATAAAATTCTCTGCACCTCATTTGCTCCTTGTTACCACTTCTTTTCAGCCATTATTCCCATTCTTACACTTTTAGACCCCTGTTTCTTATTCCTTAAATGCTGTTGTTGGCCACTGTCTAATTCTGTCTTCTTATGTTCTCGTGTGTATCCCTGACTGTCCCTAAAAACTGTCATCTCATCTATGTCTTTCTCAACCTACCTACTGTAAACTCAGCAACGTACAGTTTCAGTTGTTCCTAATGATCTCCACATACATATGTACAGCCACCTGTGAAGAATGTTTATTTGGTTGTCTCCTAGGCACATCTATGCCAACATGACAGAAAACAAACATTACATTTGGTTTGAAACTTGTTTTTATCCTGAAATGCTCTCCTTATTGGGTTGTCTCAGCCAGATTCTGCTACTGATTGTTATAGATCCTTGTCTCTCTCTCTCTCTCTTATTCCCCTAACTTCATTTCCAATTTATCACCTTTTTTCTCATTTTTATCTCTCACTTTTCAGATTTACTCCTCTCTGCCATCTTTACTGCCTCACTTAGTTAACATCAGTATCAATTACACTTTGAACCATGTCCTGTAGGCATGATACAGACAAAATAGTTTCTCTTTTTTGAAAGGCAGAGAGATAGAAATCTTCTATCTGCTGGTCCATTTTCCAAACACCCTTCCCTACCAAAGTCAGGGTCCTGGTACTCAATCCAGGTCTTCCGTATGGGTAGCAGAAACCCAAACACTTCAGCCATCACTGCTGCTTCCCAGGTATGCATTCACAGGAGGCTAGAATCAGAGATGAAACTGGTACTCAAGCCAGAAACTGAGATATGATATGCAGATACCCAATTTGGCATCTTCACCAGTGTGCCACTCACCCCAAAATGGTTTTTTCACATGATCTTTTATAAAATGGTAGCCTGATGATTTCATTCACAAGTTTTAAGCTGTTCAGTGACTCAAAAGTTCTTGAGAGAGGAAGTTCTAATTCCTCATACAGCTTCCATCATTGACATTCTCCTGCCACTATGATTTTACTTCCCATGTAATTCTTCTCTCAATGCTTCTGCTACAGCTGTCGTTGAGTAATTATAGTTTTCCTAAGGAGAACTATCAGACAAGCTCTGCTGTCTCACCCTCCTTGCTGTGCATGAACTGCTCAGTCTGCCTCATAACCCCTTTCCATTTTATGAATTGCTCATCATTCTCAAGACACACCTTAAAATCAGCCTTCTGAAGTAACCATTCCTGATTCTTACCCGTGTGACAATTCTACTCTTGGTGGGGATGATGCAGTTCCTTTAGTTGACAAAATAATCAGTTCTGTAGTTAAACTTATTTTTAGCATACTCCTATAACCTATTTCTCAGTGTCAAAGGGGTGATACTTTTTCTGGCCATGAAAGCTCTAAGTATGTCTGAATTTATTCATGTATTTTTTTTTGCTTATTCTTTTCTTTATTTATTTACCCATTTATGTACTCCACAAGTAATTATCAAGTACCTACTATGTGTTAGCACTGTTTTAGGCACTAGAGATATGAGTTAAAAAAAAAACAGACAAAAATATTTACCTTATAGAATCTTCATTCTAGTATAGAATGATAAATAATAACAACATAAATACATACATTCTGTAGTATCAAAGGTAATGTTATTGAGAGGTACGTAGCAGGGAAGGTATATAGGAAGTACAAAGGAGAAAATATAGTAATGTTAAGTTGTCAGAAGACACCTGCATTAGAAGTTGACATTTGAGATAGGACTTGAATAAACTAAGGAAATATATCATGGGATAGCTGAAGGAAGAGTGCTTCAGAAAAAAAAAAAAAGAAAAAAACAAGGCAGAAAACCTAACTGAGATTGAAAAAATTTAAAGACAAAGAATTCTTTTTTGTATATGTGGAGGAATTTTGGGAATCTCCAAAACTGAAGGGGGATTTTTGGTAAAAAAAAAAAATTGTCCTTTATTTAATTGTGTGTGTATGTGGACATATTATTACACATGTGTATTTTCTATTATTGGAAACAGTAATGCTATTTCTTTAAAAGTAGCCCAGTGTCAAGACTTTTTCATACAAAGGTACATTTTTGTTTTAGTTATCTACTTAAAAAAAGGGTCAAACATACAACTTTTTTAACTAATTATGGATTATTTATTGCATACTTAAAGTTGATTGATTCTGTATCAGAAACAAGCTTTTTAACAATGTAGTTTCTTTCTTGACTAAATTGAATTCTAGGTTTGATATTCATGACACATCATGGCAGTTGACATACTGTTCTAAAACAGTTATGGGATCTAATTTTTAGTACTCACTATTGTGAGTAATTATTTTGTTATATATGAGGTATTAAGGTTATATTAGGGCTCAAAATTACCCAGGAATCAAAAATTAGACTGCTCAAACCCTGAGCAGTCTAATTATTCATCATTTTTCCAAGCTACTTTAAAAAATTTTAATTGACAATGATAATAAGGGATATAGTGTGATGTAGATATATAACCAGGATAATTAACATATCTATAACATCAAACAAATAGCATTTCTTTGTGGTAAGAACCTTCAATATTGGCCGGCCCCACAACTCACTAGGCTAATCCTCCACCTGCGGCGCCAGTACTCAGGATTCTAGTCCCGGTTGGGGTGCCGGTTCTGTCCCGGTTGCTCCTCTTCCAGTCCAGCTCTCTGTTGTGGCCCCGGAAGGCAGTGGAGGATGGCCAGGTGCTTGGGCCCTGCACCCGCAATGGAGACCAGGAGGAAGCACCTGGCTACTGGCTTCGGATTGGCGCAGCGCTAGCCATAGTGGCCATTTGGGGAGTGAACCAACGGGAGGAAGACCTTTCTCTCTGTCTCTCTCTCACACTAACTCTCTCTATCAAAAAACAAACAAACAAACAAACAAAAAACAACAAACAAACAAAAAAAAACCTTCAATATCTTTTCTAACTATTTTGAAATATGCAATAAACTATTGTTAACTATGATCAAGCTACTATGCTATACAGAACACTAGAACTTACTTCTCTTACCTAACTGCAATGTTGATTTTGTACCAGTTAACCAACCTCTGTCTACCCCCCTCTCCTCTTACACTTCTTCTAGTAACCATTATTCTCTCTACCTCTATGACATCAACTTTTTTAGCTTCCCTATAAGTGTAAGAACATGCGTTATTTATCTTTCCATGCTTCTGACTTATTTCATGTAACAATTGATGTCCTGTAGTCTCATCTACTTTGCCACAAATAGCAGGATTTCATTCTGTGTTATGTATTCCATCATGTATATAGATCACATTTTCTTTGTTCTTTCAGCCTCTGATAGACACTTGAGTTGATTTCATATCTTGTCTATTGTGAATAGTGCTACATAAACATGGGAGCTCAGCTATCTGTTTGACATACTTATTTCTATTTTATCAGATGTTTACCAGCAGTGGGATTACTGGATCATATGGTAGTTCTGGTTTAGTTTTTGACAAACCTCTATACACTTTTCTACAGTAACTGTGCTAATTTACATTCCATGAACTGTTTAAGAGTTCTCCCTTTTATGCATCCTTATCAGTATCTGTTATATATTTCTGGTGCTAGATATTTTAATCAGGGTGAGATGATAGCTTATTGTGATTTTTATTTACATCCGTAATTATTAGTGACACTGAGCATTTTTTATACATGTGTTGACAATTTGCATGACTTCTTTTGAAAATTGCCTATTCAGATTATTTTCCCAGTTTTAAAAAGAATTTGGATTTTTTTTTTTTTGGTGTTTACTCTTGAAATAATCATAGTGTTCACTGAGGTAACATTCAAAATAGGAACTTAATTTTTTTTGCAAAAATGCATTAAATTCACACTAAATCTATCTTGTTATAAACTGTGCCCTGATTATTAAAGTCTAAAAACAATATAAATCCTAACATGCACCTTTCCTTATCCTCATATCACAGTCAAATGTATTTTACTATTCATAAATATTTGCATTTCTATAATTCCAATAACCTCTCTTTGGTAAAACTTATTATATAACATATTAAAATTAAAACCTGAAGCACGGATTTTTTAAATTTAATTGTTGTATGAGAATAGGACTACCTTGGTTAATATTAAAACAAGATTCTGCCCAGTGCCACGGCTCACTTGGCTAATCCTCCACCTGTGGCACTGGCACCCCAGGTTCTAGCACCAGTTGGGGCTCCGGTTCTGTCCCGGTTGCTCTTCTTCCAGTCCAGCTCTCTGTTGTGGCCCAAGAAGGCAGTGGAGGATGGCCCAAGTGCTTGGGCCTTGCACCCACATGGGAGACCAGGAGGAAACACCTGGCTCTTGGCTTCGGATCGGCGCAGCATGCTGGCCGTTCCTAGGCTGATCCTCATAATTCAACAATCCTATAGTTATAGGTAGATGCTGCATTTGGAATATGAATCAGAGCTGATTGTGGTAGGTACTGCTAGTGTTTACTGGTGTATGACTTCCACTACTTCTAAACTTCAGGAAATTATAGTTCCCCAATCCTTAAATTTAGATGTGGCCAAGTGGATTGTTTTGTTGAAGAAATGTGGTATGTAGTATTGCTCACTTTCATGTGGAACTATTTAATTGCCTGGCTCTTATTTCTCCAGCTCACACATTTCCTACAGTAATAACTGTATTACAAGTCCAAAGCATCTGAAAATGCTGAGCTATAATATTAAAAAGAGCTGTCCCAAAGAATTATCTGTATCTACTACAGACCTTGCATTTGCTATAACAGAATCTCTCCTACTGGTTCTCAGACTTCAGTGTGCATTTAAACCATTATGAAGGCCTGTTAAAACACCGTTTGTTGGCCTTACTCCCAGTTTCTGGTTTAGTGGGTCTGAGATGTGGCCTGATCTTTTATTCTTAGTAAGTTCCCAGTAATCATGATGCTGCTAGTCCACCTACCACCCTTTAAAGACCATTATGCTATCCAATATCAACTAATACACACATTTTCACATTTTGAAAAATAATTATCATTCAACCACACTTGTCAATATAATAAGCAAAGGTGTCATTTTGCATATAGAACAAATTTTCAAATTTTAAGCAAACTGGGTGGTTTTATTGTTATTTAACAATAAAAACATCATCATAACTTCATTATAACTTCATTATAACTTCTAAAAACATCTATTTCAGGTATCTGAACTTCCTCACTTAGTATTAATTGTGAAAAATATCGTTGCCTTTAGACTATTTGAAATTGTTTTGAATTAGTTTTAATATGTGAGAAAAACATTCTACTAATAAAACAGTAAAACTGTGAAATGTAAATTAATGATGTTAAGAAAACTTGCATTGATATAATATTTTATAATATCTAATTCATAAAATGTAAAGTGTTACTTTTTAATTTAATTTCTAAAGAATTTTGAGAAAAGTAGTAATTGCATGGTTAATGATTCTGACTTCAATCAAGCATTTTTAAAAATCTCCTATTCCTTGTTCACAATGAACTTTTTATCCAATTGAAATAATTGGGTTGACATTAAAGAAAGAAAATTAAATCAGCCCTTGAAATCTTAAGACTAACTTGTTAATTACCCTATTAATTACACAATGAGAAATGACGAGCTATAATTTCTTTTCCTAAAATATGGTTGAAGGTCAAAGAGCTGTATTACTGGCATAGAAGAAGACCAAAAATTACTAATGATGCTTTTTTTTTTCTTTTAAATACCATCAGGTGCCATTGGAAACTCAGGCAAGGAACTAAATTTATGTTTCAAGCACAATCTTTAAACATAGTTTAAAAGAAAAAAACCTCTCTCAAAGAAAACAGCACCTACTCTACATTCAGAATACTTGTATTTGTGTGTTGGAAGAAGACAAATCTAGGGACTGCTGCAGTGACGTGGCAGGTAAAACTGTTGCAGGGCTAACATCCCAAATGGGCACCGGTTCAAGTCCCAGCTGTTCTATGTCTGATCCAGCCCCCTACTGATGCTCCTGGGAAGGCAGCAGAGAATGGCCCCGGTGTCTGTGTCTCTGCACCCATGTGGGGAGATTGGGAAGAGGCTTCTGACTCCTGACTTGGATTGGCCCAGCTCTGGCTGTTGTGGCCATTTGGGGAATAAGCCAGCAGATGGAAGACCTCTCTGTATGTGTGTCTCTCCCACTTTCTCTCAATTGGTATAACTCTGCCTTTCAAAGAAATACATAAATGGTCAAAAAAATTCTGAAAGAAGACAAATATAAAGGACTTGCAAATACTACACAGGATTTAGCTTTTTACGCTATTGACACAGTGTTCCAAATGCCTTTAGCCTATAGAATGAACAATCAATATGTATCACATAATTTTTTATCCATGCATCCAGTGAGAAGTAATTGAATTGCTTCCACCTTTTGGCTATGGTGAGTCATGTTGCTATGATCTTTCCTTAACCTGTATTTTTGGTGTCATATTCAGGAAATCATTGCCATATCCAATGTCATAAAGGTTTTCCCCTATATTTTCTTGTAAGAGTTTTGTAATGTAAGATCTTACATTTAAGTCGTAGATTTTTTTTTCAAAGATCTTATTTATTTATTCATTTGAGAGGCAGAGTTACAGATAGTGAGAGGGAAATACAGAGAGAAAGGTCTTCCATCCACTGATTCACTCCCCAAGTAGCTGCAATTGCCAGAGCTGGGCCGATATGAATCCAGGATCCAGGAGCTTCTTCCAGGTCTCCTATGTGGGTGCAGGGGCCCAAGGGCTTGGGCCAGCTTCTACTGCTTTCCCAGGCCATATCAGAGAGCTGGATCAGAAGTGGAGTAGCTGGAGCTGGCGCCGTGGCTTAACAGGCTAATCCTCCACCTTGTGATGCCGGCACACTGGGTTCTAGTCCTGGTTGGGGTGCTGGATTCTATCCCGGTTGCCCCTCTTCCAGGCCAGCTCTCTGCTATGGCCCGGGAAGGCAGTGGAGGATGGCCCAAGTCCTTGGGCATGGCGGCCATTGGAGGGTGAACCAACAGCAAAAAGGAAGACCTTTCTCTCTGTCTCTCTCTCTCTCACTATCCACTCTGCCTGTCAAAAAAAAAAAAAAAAAAAAAAAGAAGTGGCGTAGCTGGGACTAGAACCAGTGCCAATGTGGGATGCCAGCATGCAGATGGAGGATTAACCTACTGCACCACAGTGCTGAACTCCAAGTCATAGCTCTTTTATGAATTTTCTATATGGTGAAAAATTAAGGGATGAACTTAATTCTTTTGCATGTGGATATTCAGTTTTCCCAATATTATTTGTTAAAAAGAGTTTTCATGTTTAATGATGTTGTCACATTTCTTGAAAATCATTTCACTACATGTTTGAAGGCTTATTTCACAGCTTTCTATCCATTTTTATTTTTAAAGATTTATTTTTTATTTATTTGAAAGGCAGAAATCCAGAAAAAGAGAGAGAGAGAGATCTTCCATCCGCTGGTTCACTCCCCAAATGATCAAAACCACCCTGCCTGGGACAGAGAGAAGCCAGGAGCCAGAACTTACTCCAAGGTTCCCGCATGGTTGGCAGGAGCACAGGACTTGGGTCATCTTGTGCTGCTTTCCCAGATGCATCAGCAGGGAGCTGGGTTGGAGGTGGAACATTAGGGACTCAATCTCCAGCGCAGCCAGTGTCAGCCCCACAGTTTTCAGTTGTATCTAGTTACTCTATGTCTGTCAATACAGTGCCAACTGTTTTGGTTACATCAGCTTTATAACAAATTTGTAATCAATAACTGTGAAACTTCCAGCTGTATTTTTCTTTCCAAGATTATTTTGGTGAATCAGGACTTTTGAGATTCCTTATGAAGTTTAGAATGTATTTTGCTGTCATTGGGAGTTTGATACGGAATATGTGAATATTAAATCTATAGATTGCTTCAATAGATGCACACTTTTTAAAAAATTCAAGTTTGAGTTACATGGAAGTACACCTTGCAAATAATACATTTATTTTCCAGTTTTATTAGCTTACTTTGCTGTCACTTGCAAAGACCCTTTACTGAACTCAGATGTCACAGCAGTGCAAGTGCTGCTTCAGGAAGTTCTCACCATTCTCTTAACTTCTTTATCATTCCTTAATAGTAAGTGCAAAGAAGTCGAATCTCATTAACTTCTATATATGTACATTCAATGTAAATCTATACTTGAATGTAATTATTTTTATATCATCTTCCTATTCATAAATTTATTATACAATAATTACATATATTGATTAAATATACCAATTCCTTATCAGCCACTTTGTTGGCCAAAGAAGAACTAAATATGGATAGGATGTTTCCTGTTCTACAATTATTTAAAAACTAGTCTTCCAAACAAAGTATAATATGGTATGTTACGTGTTGAAAGAGAATCGTTTAAAAATTTTAATGCATACAGAATGTAAGATGAGTGAGATCCAGCTGCTTAGAGAAAATAAATAGAAATAACATTTAAACAGAGTCTCCAAGGGATTTTAAGGGTGGTTAGGATAGGAAATGCAATTTCACAGAGCTGTGAAGTAATATGATAGATTTGTAGTAAGATGAAATATCTACTGTGATTGAAACACAGGTCATTAGTTACTGTTACCCATGAATAATAACCAGTGAGTTAAAAGAGACCATGAACAGTCTAACAGGACTATCACAGCATGTAACCACTTAAGGACTATAGAAGGTTAGCCAGAAGCAACCTTGCACAGGGGCCAACAGTAGAATAGAGAGGATTGAATATCACCGGACAGGTTGGATGCATAAATAGGTACAAAGAGGACATTAGGGACTATCTTGGTTTGGGCTTCATCAGGAATTAATAAACTTTCTTGAATGAATTTACATAATCAATTTTTAAGTAAACATCTTAGATTTATTAAAATATCTTAGAAAATTTAAAAGTCAAGTTTTATACTCATTAGATCTGTTCACCCAATGTATCTGGCTCTCATATTAAGCATAGAACAGAAATCACATTTTCTTATCCTCTTTGAAGTTGGATGAAGTTGTGATTTTCTCTTGCCAGTGAAATATGAGCAAAAATACTGAGTCACTTCTGGCTGGATGTTTCAAGATCCAGTAATCAGTTTGTCACATTTTCTGCTGCATGCCTTGGCCATGATGAAGGCATGTCTCCAAATGGAAGTCCTGGAGTTAACTACAACATGCCTTCTACCCACCCTACCATTCCAAAGTAGACAAGCAGTGTCGCGTTGTTTAGTCTTTGAGATTTGTAGACTACTTTTATGGAAACATAACAGCTTTCCTGACTGATACAACAAATAAAGTGGGTGTAGAAAGCCTTTATAGCAAAGAGAAGAAGGAAAATTTAAAAGCAACTGCATTCTTAACAAAAAGGAAGCTTTAACTATGCTGATATTTAAATTTAAAAGTTATTTGTTGTTATACAAAGGTTTAACTCAACATGGCAATTATTAACTTAATTGTGAGAGATGTTTTCTCTGAAACCTCTCTCAGAATAGCCTGTCAGTAGCTGTTGTGTTACAACCCAGGTTGCAATGATAAGACTTCAGGGTTAGGTCCCCAAATGCATCAATTGGCCATCACCAATTTCTCCCTCAAATGAGAAAGCATGATACTTACAGAAGGTTGTTTTGAATCTTACATGAGGCTAGGTAGATGAAATAACTGACACACACCAAGTTAAATAATAAATAGTATTTGTGTCTTTCTAAAGGTTTGCTTATTGCAAATTTAAAATACCTAATACTTTGAAATGTAAACCATTTCTGTTCAACAGAATTGAAGCTTAATTTTAAAACTTCCCATCTCTCTTGAGCAAATAAATGTCATGATATTCTTTAAAACAAAATGAGATCATCCAATTAGCTGAAAGTTTTTCTTTATATAATCAATTTTACAAGTTGATAATATTTTGTTTGGCTATTATTTTAATGAAACCCTGAACTTCATTGCTTTCAATTAATCCTTGTCATCTTTTTAAGAATTTTGATACTGTAATATTTTTAAATTGCATTAATACATTTATTTTGATTATGAGTAATATTTATGTTTGGCTGTGGTTCTAGGACTATGGGATATAGAAGGGACCTTTCCCAGTTCTGTCAGGAAAAGTGTGACTGGTGCTAGGGCTTATACCACCAAAGCATATTCTCAGGACTAGGGGATGTGATCTTAACCCTGTTATAGTCCTACAGGATGACTACAAGTTATACTCGAGATTTGCACTGGCAGGTATGGGTCCAGAGAGCTGGAATGCAGGCAGGTTCTTCCCTAGGTCACATTGAATAGATTCCAGTGGGTTTGAGGAAATTAGTACCAATTGTTACAGTTCTGGTATTGCACAACAATTGCACAAGGTGGGAACCAAGTGCTAGGGTTGGTGTTAGCCACCTACCTGAAGCAGAACAATGCACTAGAGCACTCCAGATACCAGTGAATAAAAATTATTCCCAAGATTATAGTAGTAGCATCAACAGTTTTGCAAAGTACAAATGGAAATGCCCCCAGTTCTCATGTGGTATGCAAGAGTAAGCTGGGGTTTGTCTGGGGGCTCCTATTGCTGAAAGCTAGGAATTGCAGAGGAAACATCCTCAGGTCAGGTCCAGATTTTTATGACCAGCTGCTGGAGCTAGCTAGCCCCAAGAAGCTAAGGAGAATCCCTGCATATTGTAAGTGAGTGCTCATGCCCAGAGCTCCCATGTTGCAGGATGCAGTAGGTTTGCTCTCCACCCTGTAAATGGCCCTGAGTCTGGCTCTGGTTACTTCTGGTAGCAGGGTCATTGTGTGCTGTCTGATGAATCAGAGCACAGTTCAGCTAGGACTCTGCCACACCCAGTTGAGGTTGGCACTTTGGTATGGTGGGGGAGGCAGAAGTGCAATGACTGCATATTTTCAGAGCAAACTCCCAGACTCCAGTCAACTGCCCAGACTGGACTTGAAGTCAGTGGCAGGCTGTGAAATTCTCCCTCTGTTAAAGCTGCCAGTGTCAAGGCACCATGGCCTCTTCTTCCCACCTTGTCTGGGGAAGATGGTATTTCTCAGGAGGCAGCCAACTACATAGGTGCAGGTTTGGTTGGTGGTATGATCATGTGCTTCAAACATGTTTATCCTCTTTCCTTGCTGTCCCATGGAATCTCTCTTCTGTCGCTTCTCCACTTAACATTTCTGTTAGTCCCAGAAAGTGGTCCTTCCTTTGCTTTTCTGTTGTCTTTCTATGGGTGAGATCAGTGCAGTTTTTCATTATGGAGTCATCCTGGATCCACTTCATGAAATTTTCCTGTTTTCTTTTTCTTAACAACTTATTTGCTTATTTGGAAGTAGGAAAGAGAGAGAGAGAGAGAGAGAGAGAGAGAGAGAGAGATTGAGATTTTCCCTCTGCTGTTCACCCTACTAATAGATTCATCCACTGGGGCTCAACCAGGTTGAAGCCAGGAGCCAGGAACACCATTCAGATCTCCCCCATGGGTAGTAAGGGCACATGTACTTGGGTCATCTTCCACTGCTTTCCCAGGCTTATTAACAGGGACTTGGATTGTACGCAATGTAGCTAGACTCAACTGGTGCTCCAGTATGGGATGCTGGTATCGTAGGAGGTAGTTTAAACTGCTGCACCACAAAGCTGGCCTCTATAGAATATTTTCTATTTCTGCCATTTCTTTTTACATTATATTAAAAAGAATCAATGGGGACTGCCTACTGTTCTCATAAGACTTTTAGTTTATTGCTTCTTTCTCCAATAAGCTGTTCCATGAGAGCAAGAAATCTGTTGTTTTTAGTACTTTGTTATCACCTTCTGGTACAGGCCATGTAACAGTATACATTTGTTGAGTGAACAAAGAGTAAATACTTGTAGTTCTCTGTCCAAGAACTTATATTCTGACACAACTACATCCCCCACTTGGATTTTTCAGGAAAAGCTTTTGTTATCTTTTTGGTGATTTAAATATAAAACTACAAGTCTATGTGAGAAAGTAGATGTACTTGTATTGATCAAAATTAGTTAGTTCTTACCACCTGGCCTTCTGCTAAAGTAAAAGCGTGTACAATTACAAAGGAGCATGGAGAAACCTTAGTCAATGATGGAAATATTTGTTATCTTGACTGTGGTAATAATGCCATGATGTAAAACTATCAAACTTTATACTTTAGACACATGCATTTTAGGGGTTGGCACTGTGGCATAATGGATTAAACTGCTGCCTGCAATGGCTGCATCCTGTATGGGTGCTGATTCGATTCCCAGCTGCTCCACTTCTGATCCTGCTCCCTGCTAATGCTCCTGGGAAAGCACTGATGGATGGCCCAAGGAGACCTGGAGGAAGCTCCTGGCTCCTGATTTCAGATTGACCTACGTGACTTAGCACAGCCCTGGCTGTTTTGGACATTTGGGGAGTGTACCAGTGGATGGAAGCCATTTCTCTTTCCTTGTGTCTCTATTTCTCTCTCTGTTATTCTGCCTTTCAAATAATTCAGTCTTTAAAAATGTGCGTTTTAGTTTATTTCAATTGTATCAGAATAAATTTGAAAATGAAAATAAAAAAACAGCCAGGATAACATCTCAAATTGCCATTATTTTACAACTGAAACAATTCTGTAACTATTCTGCCCCTCCATTTCAAAATTTGAAAAAGATCTCCACAGAAAATTTTGGATGACTTTTGAGATTCTTTAGCAATGGAACATATTACATTTCCTGCAATAAATTAAAAGTTCTGTGTTTCTGTTTCTGCCAGTATCATGTTAACATTTCCAACCTTTATCCAGTAATAGATAGAAGGCAAAAAGCAGAGACTTTTGGGGAGGATTAATGCATTACCATAAACGTAAAACAGAGACACTGGAAAGAGATGTAGTGCATAAGAGATAAACATCAATAATAACATCAAAATAGCAATTAAAATCTTGCTGCATGCCAATTATAGTCTAAGCACTTAGTATAAAATGCTCATTTTTCTGGTTTCATAACAAGTCTGTTTTATTGTCCTCTTATACACAAATATGACATCTGAGTCTTAAGGTCATTGAAGAACATTTCCAAGAGAATGAATGTGTTAATAAGTGTCAGAATCAAGGTTTTAACCCAATATATCCAATACAGCATTCATAATCTTAACTGTAACACTTTTTCTCCAGGAGCTTCTTCCGGTCTCCCACATGGGTGATAGGTGCAGGGGCCCAAGGACTTGAGCCATGTTTTGTTTTGTTTTTTTTTTTTTTATTTGAAAGCCAAAGTTACACAGAGAGAGGAGAGGCAGAGAGAGAGAGAGAGAGAGAGAGAGAGAGAGAGAGAGAGGTCTTCCATCCGCTGGTTCACTCCCCAATTGGCCACATGGGCTGGAGATGTGCCGATCTGAAGCCAGGAGCCAGGAGCTTTCTCCAGGTCTCCCACGTGGGTGCAGGTGCCCAAGGACTTGGGCCATCTTCCACTGCTTCCCCAGGCCATAGCAGAGAGCTGGATTGGAAATGGAGCAGCCGGGTCTCGAACTGGCACCCATATGGGATGCCAGCTCTTCAAGCCAGGCCATTAACCCACTGCACCATGGCCCCGGCCCCAACTTGAGCCAGAGCCATCTTCTACTGCTTTTCCAGGCCATAGCAGAGCTAGATTGGAAGAGGAGCAGCCAGGACTAGAACTGGCGCCCTAATGGGATGCCAGTGCCGCAGGCAGAGGATTAACCTACTGCGCCATTTTTTATTTGATCTATTGAATTCTTCATTTCTAATATTTCATTTGATTTCTCTTTAAAATTTTAATTTCTTGGGAAACATTTTTGTTCATGTTATGTATGGTTTTCTTTAGTTCATGGATTTGTTTCTGATTGCTTTTGAGTAATCCTATGATTAATTATTTGAATTTAATTTATGGCTTTTCCTCATTGTTTCATCTTTGCATTCTAACATTAAAATATTTTTGTGTTTCTTTTTGGGGGTAATACTGTCTTCATTATTCTTGTTTCTTGAATTCTGTATTTGTTTTTAGGCATTTATGGAGTTGATTTTTTTTCTGATAAGTTTTATCTTTGGGCTATGCCTCTGTGGCTTAGTACAATGTCTGCCCTTTCAGTGAATACTAAGAGTTGTATGGTGGTTGTGGCCAGGGAGTTCTCAGTGCTCCAGGGTGGGGCGAGTATCCAGAGTAATACCAAGTTAGGCGGGGTAGTTCTCAATAGCAGCTGCACCCTGCACCTCTTAGGTAACCCCCAAGTCCCCACAGTCTCAGCACACATGGCTCCCACAGTTGCTGGGTCCTGAGGTTTCTCTGTGTCCTGACATTTTGTCCAGTCAACAGAGGGCAGATGTTCCCCAGGACAGCTCTGCCTAGCTGTCTTGTTCCTGGGAGATTGCAGGCACCTCCTCATTTGATGTGGTTGCCCAGCCACCTCCCAGTCAGGCTCAAAGTGGGGCTGTGGATTCTTCCCTCCACTAGAATCTCTTGTTTGCATACGTACAAAAGGCATAATGTTGCTCCCTGCCCATCACTACCACCAGTACTGCACCAATAAGGCATCCTGTGTCAGCCAGTTGCTGTGCATGTGCACAAAAGCTTCTGCGTCTGCCACCCGAACCCAAAATGGCACCTGTCCTTTCTCAGCTGGGCAGCGTGTACTGTTGTGGGGAAGGTGGGGTGAGATAAATGTGCCCTCCTGTACTTCCACTGGGTCCACAGGCAGTAGCAACTGTTACCCTCACGGCTCCAGTCTGGACTCATGCCACGCTCTCCCTCTGGCCCTATCACCATGGGTTGCTGCAGTTCGGTCTCACCTCTTTCTCCATACTGCCACTCGTTCTGGCTCTCAGCTGCTGCAATTGTGTTTGTGTTTGTGTTTGTGCTGTGCATCCATACCTTCCACACAAGTCCACAACATTCCTCTTTCTTTTGCAGGATTTCCAGTGTGGGTTTCTCTCCAGCCCTCTCCCCTGAGCATGCACTTTCTATACCTTCTACACCTTTTTATTTATTTTTTACTGGCTATCCTTAGCCTAGTGCACTATGTTGTTCCCTAATCTCCCATCTTGGAATCTTTGCCATTAGTTATTCCAAGGTATACTTTTATACAGATATTTTGTTATATCATCAAAAGCCACAAATTATGGCCCAAATCACCTCATCTCCATGTAGAAATTCTTTCACCAAGTAATGTTTCCTCTGGGAAATGGATATGAATATTGCCCTAGATACTATTTTCAAATTTTCTTTATATTATGAATCAAGGTAGTATGCACAGTGATACTCATTGCTCTTAATGCAAAGAAAGATATATGCCAATGATTAACTAAAGCAAGAATGTCAAGCTCTAAAGATTATTTGCCAACCCATGATCCTATGTATTTACTTTTTTAGATAGTAACAATTTTATTTTTCAAACTATTGTTCCTGTGGTTATAGAATTGAAGGAGGAACTAAATATTATGAATAGTTACTGGAGCCATTCTCATAGAAGTTCCGTTTTAACTACTTGGTTCAATCTCAAGTCCATGTGTTAGCCATTCTACTACTATGCCTCTAGACCACAGCAAGTTGTTGCACTACTCAAAACATTTAGCAAATAATTTCCTCACAGACAGTGACTGGCAGTACACCCCAGAGATGTTTATTAGCTGATAATCAGTCCACATAAATTACAAGCTACAGTCAAGTTTTTATGTGCACTCATATTTTCATAAAGTATTAGAAATTAGTCTCTTTCTCAAGCTTCTCTGAATGCTGTCCCCATAATGTGTGTGGAGATTTAAGACTTAAAGAAACAGGCAATGGAGTTTATAAAATGTTCAGGCCAGTTTACTGTGCTTTCAGGAAGGGTCAGGGAAATCAGACCAAATGTCAGCAAAGAGTAAAGAGAGAAAGCCCACAGTATGAGCTCTGGGTTATTGATGGCTGAATACTGTGTGGCTGAAGGAGAGGAGGAAGAAAGCAAGAAAGAAGACACAAGAGAGTGCAGAAGATAGCAAGTGTCAGCCAGGATGTTCTTTGGCACCAGATCTGAACAGAGACCACATATTAGGACTGCAGATGACAGTATCACAGGTCAGGAAAGCCATTTTGCCATACCTAAATCTTCCAAAGATGCCTCAGTCAGCTAGCTGTTTCAGTGCTCCTGGACAAGCTCTCCGAAACAGGATTTCTTGGGATACCCTGATAAATCACTCCATCCTTTGATGAAGACAACCTGAAAGTGGGTTGGGCCCCATCCATCGTGTGCATTAAAGTCCTTCATTTCTTTCTGCTTAATTTCTTATCTGCCTTCCAGAGCAGATATTTTCCATACCATAACTAAAGAGCAAAGGTTGAAAATATTAATACCTCAAGATGAAACAGATTGAAAAGTATGTCAGTCTAGATCAGCAGAAACATAGCTTCTACTGTTTGGTTAAGCAGGAAAGGAAAACAGGTGAGCATTTGTGGCGCTGCTGTAACCTGCCAGTTGGGACACTCACATCCTATTTCGACTGCCTGGGTTTGAGTCCCACCTCTGCTTCCAGTTCAGCTTCCTGCTAATGCGCACCCTGGGGGCAGCATATAATGGTTCAACTACATGGATCCCTGCCACCTATGTGGAAGGCCAGGAATGAGTTCTGGCTTTAGTCTGTCCCAACCCTGTTTTTGTCGGCATCTGAGGAGTGAAACAGTAGATGGAAGAACTTTCTTTCTGTCCCTCTGTTTCGCTTTCTCCCTTTCAAAGAAATAAAAATAAATAAATAAAATTGAAATAAAATAAAAGAAAGGAAAATGTGTACAGTCTTCTTGGTTCCTGAAGCACCAGCAGGATTACCAATGAGAAGAAAAAGGAGAGAGGACGGAGTCTTATTACAAAAATAAAATGTATATGCTTTCTTCTTGATTTAGCCCCAAAACTGCTCCATTAAAGATTACTCAAATAGAAGGTAAAGCAAAAACAGTTTTGTCTTATAAATGACTCTGCCGACAATCAGCTAATGCAGGTTCTGGTGTGCATTAACGGAATGTCAGCCCAAGCCTCAAGAGAAAGTGGTGTTCCACAAGCCAATATCTCTTTGAGGAGGCTCTAGCCTGCACCCTACAGAGCCTGCCATCTCTCTTCACTCTGTTAGAAATAATCACTCCTAAGTGGGCCCATCATCAGTGCCAGACCAATTTTTTTCCACATTTGCTAAAAGCTTTTCCCTTGGCCCACTTTTATTTTTTCTTTTGTTTCTAAGTAACCATTTTAATTCCATCTCCCCTTATTTTGCAGTAAACATCCCTAGAAAAATCTTATTTGAAATGTGGCTTACAGCTAGATTTCTTCTTTCCTCCTGTACATCCCCCTACCCCCAGCTCCTAGTAACAGCCATTGCATATGCATTAACCAAAAGCTCCATTAATGAAGCATTGTTTCCCACTTCTGCAGACAGAGAAGAAAGAGACCTCCAGTTGGAATGAACTCTTTTTGTATTATCATTTTTGGGGGCAACAAATAGCTTCCTTTTAAATTTAGAAATGGCATTGAGGCCCTAAATTGCAGCCATCTAAAATGTTTTACTCTCATCTTCACTTTCCTAGATTATGGACCAATTTTCACCCAGAATGAATTATTCAAATTGTGCCCAGTCTTCTGAATCCTTAGAAAAAACAATGCCTTAGCACTTTGGGTCTATTCTACTCATTTATCCTTTGGCACATTCTGCCCGTTACTGGCAGACATACTTATTTTCAACATATAATTTATTTCCACAAATGGACTGCAAGCTTCTCAAGATGAAAGGTCATGATCGTTTATTCATTCATTCATTCATTCAGTGAACTTATTTGAACATCTACCACGTGCTAGACATGCCCTAACCACTTGTGATACAGCTGTGAACTAATCAAGCATAAAACCCTTTCTTGATAGGGTTTATATTCCATGGAGGGAGACAGAGAATGAGAAATCAGTGTCATCAATATGTAAGTAAGAATGTATGTTAGAAGGTGATGAGTGCAACAGAAACAATTTTAACCAAAGTAGGAGAAAACTGAAGTATAAAAGAAAGCTACAACTTTAGATAGTCCAAGCAGACTAGTCGTGTGCTGATCAAGAACAGTTTTTTTTTCTTTATTTTTTGTGCAAATTGTGGAACTCTTTATTTAGTATAGAGCTGGTCTTCTGTGTATAAAGTTAACTGAAAATGGATCTTAGTGAAGAATGGGACTGGGAATGGGAGAGGGAGGAGGAGGAAGAGGGTTGAGAGTGTGGGTGGGAGGGCAGGTATAGTACGAAGAATCACTATATTCTTAAAGTTGTACAAGACTAGTGTCTGCTAATACTAACTGATAGAATCAAAAAGGGAGAGAAATGTCCATCACGGGAAGCGGGATACACAGCAGACACATAGAATGGCAAATGTCCTAAACAGCACTCTGGCCTCAGAATCAGCCCTTAAGGCATTCGGATATGGCTGAAGAGCCTATGAGAGTATTTTAGGCATGGAAAGCCAAGACTCTCTGGGGAAACAAAAAAAAAAAAAGAAGACCTAAATGAAAGGTCTCTGCAAGTGAGATCCCATTGGAAAGAATGGAGCCATCAAAGAAGGAGGTACCTTTCTCTGAAGGGAAGAGAGAACTTCCACTTTGACTATGACCCTAGCGGAATAAGATCAAAGTCGGCGAACCCTAAAGGCTTCCATAGCCTTGGCAACTCATTACTAGAGCCTAGGGAGGTTACTGACGCCATAAACAAGAGTGTCAAATTGTTAAGTCAACAATAGGAGTCATTGTGTACTTACGTCTCATGTGGGATCTGTCCTTAATGTGTTGTCCAATGTGAAGTAATGCTATAACTAGTACTGAAACAGTATTTTACACTTTGTGTTTCTCTGTGAGTGCAAACTGGTGAAATCTTTACTTAATATATACTAAATCGATCTTCTGTATGTAAAGATAATTGAAAATGAATCTTGATGTGAATGGAATGGGAGAGGGAGTGGGAGATGGGAGGGGTGCAAGTGGGAAGGAAATTATGGGGGCGAGAAGCCATTGTAATCCATAAACTGTACTTTGGAAATTTAAATTTACTAAATAAAAAAATTGTACTTATGAAATGCATGAAGTTTGTGTTCCTTAAGTAAAGATTTCTTTAGGAAAAAAAATTAAAAAGAAAAAAATAATGTGGATGCAAAAAAGAAGAAATCCTAGGCAAAGGACATATCCTAAGGAGGCAACTTAAACAATGGAGCTATCATCAACTGAATGCAAAAACTGTGATTGGAGCAGATTACAATTTGGATATGTTAAACTTTGGTTGCCTCTTAACATCCAAGTGTACATGTGGTAGAGGAAAAAGTTGGATGTAGGATTCTGGAGATCCAATAGGGAATGGACTGAAATATTCTTTGGAGAATATTATTAAGGTCATTATAATTGAGGTCATTATATATATATATATATATAAACTAGATTATATATTATTATATATTATGTTATATTTAAACTAGATTATATCAGCAGAGATGTGAATCTGTGCAAAGAAGACAGATGAGAAGAAATGGTCTGTGAGATAGGGAGAAAATCCAGAAGATGGGATATCTTGAAAGTCAAATGAAGAAACCACATTAAAAAGGCAGTGAGGGGTGAGCATTTGGCCTACTGGCTAAGAAGCTGGTTAAGAAGCCTATGTCTCAAATTGGAGTCCTGGGTTCAATAACGAGTTACACTCTTGACTCTAACTTCTTTAGCAGACCCTGGGAGGCATCAGAAATGGCTCATGTGAGCCACCTACATGGGATTCCTAAGATCCTAAGCTCCCAAACAGGCTCAACCACTGTAGGTATTTGTGGAGTCAGTCAGAGGATGGAAACTCTCTCTGTCTCTTTATCACTATCTCTATAATTCTGCTTAAGTAAGTTTAAAAATAAATAAATAAATAAATAAATAAACAAGAGGCAAGTAGTGATATTGCTGATTTGTCAAGTGAAATGAAGGCTGAAACTTGATCCTTATATGTAGCAATCTGGAAGTTCATTGTTAATGTTAACAAGGGTAGTTTCAGTAGGGTGATAGAGTTTTAAACAACTGATTAGATTGAACTCAAAAAGGACTGCACGGTATAATGGACTGAATGTGTCTTTCTGAAATGAAATTCTTTTTGAAAATCTCATCCCAATGTGTTGGTGTTTAGAGATGAGATCTTTGGGAGGTAATTAGGTCCTAAGGGTGGAGCGCTAGTGAACTTTAGAACCTATATATAAAGGGATTGTAGAGATAGCTCATTAACCTGAAGTCTTATAAGGATATACAGAAGGCCCTCATCAGGACTCGACCATAATGGTACCCGACTTGCAAACTCACAGTGTCTACAACAGAAATAAACACCTTTATTTTTAATAAAGACGTATTTATTTATTTATTTGAAAGTCATTGTTATGGAAACAGGCAGAGAGAGAGAGAGAGATCTTCATTCCTCTCATTCACTCCCCAGATGGCCACAGTGGCAAGGGCTGGACCAAGCTAAAGCCAGGAGCCACGAACTTCATCTGGTCTCCCTTGTGGATGCAATGGGTCATCCTTGCCTGCTTTTTCAAATTATTAGCATGGAGCTGAATCAGAAGTGAAAAGCCAGGACATGAACCAGCATCCATATGGAATGCAGGTGTCGCAGATGGTGGCTTTACCTGCCACACAACAACGCCAGCTCCAAAAATATCTTGTTTATAAGCCATGTAGACTACGGCACTTCATTAACATATTGAACTTAGAAAGAAGACAAGGAATTTAGAAATCAGACCACAACTTTTTTCTGAAATGTTCTCTGTAAAGGAAAAAAAAGGCAGAAAAATGAAGTGGTAAATGGCAGAGGAATCAGTGTCAGGAAAAATGTTATTAAAATTAAATTAATTAGTATGTTTATATTCTCATAGGAATAAACTGTAGTAAAGGAAACTTTGAGACAATGAGAGAATTCTGGCCACCTATGTTAGTAATATGAAGATATTTTTAAATAGCATAACAATATGAAGATATTGTTATTTTTCATAGCAGGTATCATAGCAGTTTTCTCAAAGGAGAGATTTAATTTGTGACGGCTTTGATTAACCCACTTGGCAGTTAGACCTCTGGGGCGTGTCACAGCTGGTGCTTAAGATTGAGGAATTGAGATAGAGTTTATATTTGCCATAAGAAAGAGGGAGAGGAGTGGATAATGCATGAGGAAAAGGAAACAATGTGTTGCATTACCAAGAGAGACTTAGGGATTTTTGCAATGTGTTGTGACTTGTAATAAAAATCTTCTCTCCTGTCTTTCCCACTAACTTTACTGCAAAATCTACACTTGTAGGTTTCATTTTGGAAAGTGTCAAGATCTGCTGAAAGTTGCCTTAAGGTTGTAAACATATTTAGAGTGCAAATAGAGCCTGCTCATGAGAGGATACCACATGGGGTTACACATTTGATTCTGTCTGCCATACCTCTGTTTTCTGCTTGCCCCAGGCAACTCTTACTTGTTTCATACCAAATTACCGACTCAAAACATTTTACCCATCTCATTCTTCAATATCTTGCCTGGAAACATATACTCCAAGCTCTGACTTATTTAGTTACCTGGTTCTGAGCTGTCACCCTTGCCTATCTAAGGATACAACCTGTGCTTACTGTCTCCCACCTCTACCTGTCACCACTGTATTTCCCTTTTGTCCAATGCCAGATAAACTGAGTTTCTTAGACTCACTGTGCTGTTTCATTGCCAATGCCTTCAAGTATTAAGTTCTCTCTGCCTGAAATATGTTATTCTCCCATAAAGAGTCAAGCCCCTTCTTTACCTTTTAAACTCAGAATCCTTTAAAATTTCATCTTAAATAGCTTTCGACTATAAAATTTTACTTTCCTCTGCACTTTGCTGATGGTAGTACTTATTGAAATGTACTACAACTGATGGTTTATTTTTCATCTCCCTCAACCCCAGGATAATGTCTGTCATTTGGTTTCCCTGTTTTTTTATGCAACTAGGAGAGTATAGTAGCTGCTTAAAAATATTTATCAAAATTGAATAAGCAACTGATGTCACAATTTGGGAATACCATGCCAGGTACTTAACTTAAGCTCTGACCTCATATAAGTAGGTTTTAGAGTTCATCTACTGTTCTAAAATCAATGCCATTGTGTCTTATAATGATCAGCAGATACCCACATCTATACAAAAGGGATCCTGTCATTTGTTCGACCTGTTTTTTTTTTTAATTTAACGTTTATTTAATGAATATAAATTTCCAAAGTACAGCTTATGGGTTACAATGGCTTCCCCCTCCCAAAACTTCCCTCCCACCCACAACCCTCCCCTTTCCCGCTCCCTCTCCCCTTCCAATCACATCATGATTCATTTTCAATTCTCTTTATATACAGAAGATCAGTTTAGTATATATTAGGTAACAATTTCAACAGTTTGCCCCCATATAGCAACACAAAGTGAAAAAAAATACTGTTGGAGTACTAGTTATAGCATTAAATAAGAGTGTACAGCACATTAAAGACAGAGATCCTACATAATATTTTTTTAAAATTAATTAATTTTCTATGCCATTTCCAATTTAACACCAGTTTTTTTTTCATTTCCAATTATCTTTATATACAGAAGATCGATTCAGTATATAATTAGTAAAGATCTCATCAGTTTGTACCCACGCAGAAAGACAAAGTGTAAAAATATTGTTTCAGTACTAGTTATAGCATCACTGCACATTAGACAACACATTGAGGACAGATCCCACATGGGATGTAAGTACACAGTGACTCCTGTTGCTGACTTAACAATTTGACACTCCTGTTCATGGCGTCAGTAATCTCCCTAGGCTCTAGTCATGAGTTGCCAGGGCTATGGAAGCCTTTAGAGTTCGCTGACTTTGATCTTATTCCGATAGGGTCATAGTCAAAGTGGGAGTTCTCTCCTCTCTTTGGAGAAAGGTACCTCCTTCTTTGATGGCCCCGTTCTTTCCACTGGGATCTCACTCGCAGAGATCTTTCATTTAGGTCTTCTTTTTTTTTTTTTTTTTCTTTTCCATGGTATCTTGGCTTTCCATGCGTGCAATACTCTCATGGGCTCTTCAGCCAGATCCGAATACCTTAAGGGCTAATTCTGAGGCCAGAGTGCTGTTTAGGACATCTGCCATTCTATGAGTCTGCTGTGTATCCCACTTCCCATGTTGGATCTTTCTCTCCCTTTTTGATTCTATCAGTTAGTATTAGCAGACACTTGTCTTGTTTGTGTGATCCCTTTGATTCTTAGGCCTATCTGAGCCATCGAATGTGAACTGAAATTGATCACTTGGACTAGTGAGATGGCATTGGTACATGCCACCTTGATGGGATTGTATTGGAATCCCCTGGCACATTTCTAACTCCATCATTTGGGGCAAGTGTTCGACCTGTTTTATTTTGCTTTTTTGTCCTCCAGTCTTTTGTTGAAACTAGAAACTGATTGCTCCTGAATCACAACGAATTTCACTGGTGTCCTTAACTCTAGCCTAATACTTTCTGCTACCCTCTGATCTCTGCTTCTAGCTACCAGAGTGTTTCCCAAGTTGAATAGCTGGACAAGGATCTCTAAAGCCTGAATAGGAGGTAGAGATTACATGGCATCCATTGCTACTTGACTCCTGTCATCCTATTCCTGTCTCCACACTGACATATTCAAGACCAACACCAACACATGTTAAGATAAATTTCAAGACTGACATTATGGATTTCTGTTTGGGAAGAAGGGCTGCCCCATTGATGAATTAGTTTTCTACTTCAGCTATGCTACTTCCAACTTACTGTTCTTTTGCCCACCCAAAATGTCAATACATCTCACGGCTGAGACCTGATTATGGATCTGTGCCAGGAGTTTGACATTAGCTCTGCCCTTTCTTCTGCCTTTTGATTCTTTCTACATGCCCAGCCCACTCTCCTATCCACCTCTGCTCTGAAATCATCTCCACTTCCCACGCTTTACCTTGCATGCACTACTCTTCCTTCTGTTGAAAACTTTGTTTTTAGTGCAGTTTTAATTTTATCAAGAAATTGGAAATGCAAATAACTCTTACCTTTGAATATTATGAAAACTATGGCTAAAGAACTTTGCATGATACATCAGTGATTCTCATCCCTAGTTTTTGTCTCATAGAGGGTAATGAAAAGTTACAAAAACCTTTACAGTGCCTCTGATTTTAGGGGACTCATATAATGATTATTCTCTTCTTAAGTCTAATGTTCAGAAGTCTAATGTTTAAGAAGATTCAAACATATTTTCAATAGCAAAACTGTTAATTGTACTTTAGTTCTGATCCGATGAACTGCAGAGTCTGTGTTCTGCCCAGTAAATCTAATAGGTAAAATACCAGTGGAGCATGGATGTTTTTTGGAGGCACTTATTCTATCCTTCATGAAATGGTTAAATATTCTTCTTAAGGTGGGGGTGGCTCTGTGGTTTAGTGCATAAAGCCACTGTTTGCAATGCTGGCATTCCATATGGGTGCTTGTTCGTGTCCTGGTTGCTCCACTTCAGACCCAGCTCACTGATAATGGGCTGAGAAAGCAGCAGAGGGTGGCCCAAGTGTTTGGGCACCTACCACCCATGTGGGATTACTGGATGAAGCTCTGTTTCCACTTTGGCCTATCCCAGCCCTTGCCATTGGGACCATCTGGAGAGTGAATCAGTGGATGGAAGATCTCTGTTGCTCCATCTCTCCCTCTCTCTGTGTAACTCGGACTCCCAAATAAATAAATCTTTTTAAAAATATTCTTCTTAAGGCAAATTATTATCTAGATATTTTGACAGACTTGTAAAAAGGAAGCAGGACTTACCAACTGAGCTCAGTTTATTTACCACTTTTTTTTCTTATATTTATTTATTTGAAAGTTAGAGTTACAGAGAGGCTGAGGCAGAGAGAGAGAGAGGTCTTCCATCCACTGGTTCACTCCCCAGATGGCTGCAATGGCCAGAGCTACTCCAATCTGAAGCCAGGAGCCAGGATTTTCTTCCAGGTCTCTCACATGGGTACAGGGGCCATCTTCTACTGCTTTCCCTGGCCATAGCAGAGCTGGATTAGAAGTGGAGCAACTGGAACTTGAATCGGCATCCATATGGGATGCTAGCACTGCAGGTGGCAGCTTTACCCACTACACCACAGTGCCGGCCCCATACCTATTTCTAAGAACAATTTCTCATAATAAAAAATATAGCTGGACCAGAGTACAAATTTCACATCTGCCACTGACTAAGTTTAAATAATTTTTATTATGCTTAAATTTCTCTGCCTCATTTTCCTGACCAGAAGAAAACAACTTGCACATAATAAATGGTCATAAATATTATCAAATAACAATTTAATTTAGATAAAAATAAAACAAGTTGTGAGCAGCCATCTTGATCCTAGGTTCTCTGGTCAAGATCACAGGGATATCTGGGCTGTTGTTGATGATGTTGTCCCTTGTGATGTTTTCTGCTACTGTCACAGAAGAGTCCTATCTGAATAATGTAGGTCTCCTAGGTCCAGAGGTATGGTGGGCAACAAAGACTTTCCACACGGGGAGGCCAAATCTTGCCCCTGTACCACCTCTCCCTGAGGAAAAGTTCATTTAGGGCTGATCCCTGGAGAATTCTTCCAGTCCCTTTAACATAAAATAGGTGTAGCAGGACGTTACATGCTCGTAACTGGTTTTATTTTATGTCTGTCCAAAGAAATATTTGTGATTACCTCAGAGACCTCTACCATATCAATAGTAGGGTTACTTGTATATGTAATTTAAAAAATATGGTGCCTTGATTGGTGAATTTGCTGATAAATTCTATGAGCAAAATAAAATCGCTCAACTAGAAAAGGTGAAGCAGCCTTCCATCAAAGAAATCCAGAATGCAATGCACAGGAAAAGTCATAGCAGACTCTGGTTCAGAAATGCCACTACTTTTTTTTTTTTTTTTTTTTTTGCCACTGCCTTTTTGATGTCCACAGGAATAACATTGCTATGGCCTTGGAGATGACTTACAGTGAGCAGCTTCATAGAGCACACAGGAAGGTAAAGAATTGCCTGGACTATCTTGTTTCTGTGCAGAATATGATGCAACAAAAGGAACAAGAGCACATGATAAACTGGATGGAAAAGCATCTGGTGCAGAGCCTTTGCACAGCAAGAAAAAGGAGACAGTTGCCAAATCTATTGCAGAGCTAAAGCTGCTGGCAAAGAAGGCACAAACAAATCAGTTCTGCAAATGTACCTGTCCAGGTTGAGGTGATTAGAAATAGTTGACTCACTAGATCAAAATGAATATGACTTTTGCTCTCTAATGAAGTTACACATTATCCTTCCTAAAAGTCAAATTTGAATTTCATAAAATGAGAGATCCCTTGGCCAGTCACAAGTTTCTTATCCTTTTTTGCTGTGTTTCAAATTGCTCCATGATCACTTTATTTTTTATTTTTTTAATGTGAACAAATTTCATGCATTTCATATATACAGATAGAGGCATAGTGATATTTTCCATCCATGACCACTTTTAATGAGCAGCTTGCTTTTATTAAAACATGCTGCCTGATTATTACTAAGTTATAGTTTGAATTTATAATTAACTTTACTATCCTGCACCAAAGTGTCTATTGAAATATTTTTCAAGTTGCATAATTTTCTAAATTACTGCTTTACCATTTATCATATGGGCAAAATTGAACATATCATTGAACTGAAAAAGTAAGTAAATGAATTGTTTCACTGTTTGTTAAAGTTTAAAATGAATCACAATAGGCCATAGACACAAAATTGAGGTGCTAATCAATAGAGAAGGTATCATATTGATGAGGAATGGAGACAAAGAACTATGTATAAATACTAAAATGTGCAATGGGATGCTATGCTAATTAAACCCTGTGGTCAGACATTCTACATGGAATAACAATGAAGGACTATTGCTGAACATGGATTATCAGAGACAGTTTGCATCATTGTATTATTTCAGGATGATTTAGGAGAGATGGACCCCTCTGTCTTAATAGGGCTGGGAAATTAAATTAGTTGATTTATGGAAAAGTGACAAGAATTTAAAGAGCTATACACAAGGTGAATAACCATCAGAAAATCTAAAGAGAGAAATTTTTGAGACAATAAAAATGAAAAAAAAGCAGTTTAAGAAAAAGATGCTAAAATTCATATGGAAATACAAGAGTCCCTGAAGAGTTAAGCAGTCTTAAAAGGCAAAAACAAAGCCACAGGCATCACAATACCAGATTTCAAGACATATTACAGGACAGTTATGATCAAAACAGCCTAGTACTGGCACAAAAATAAACATGTAGAATAATGGAACAGAATAGAAACTCCAGAAGTCAATCCACACATCTACAACCAACTAATCTTTGACAAAGGAGCCAAAATCAATCCTTGGAGAAAGGATGGTCTCTTCAACAAATGGTGTTGGGAAAAATGGGTCTCTGCTTGCAGAAGTATGAAACGAGACCCGTAATTTACACCTTATACAAAAATCAACTCAAAATGGATCAAGGATCTAAATCTATGACCTGATCAATCCAATTACTAGAGGGTAACATTCAGGAAACTCTGCAAGACATTGGCATACACAAATACTTCTTGGAAAAGACCCCAGAAGCACAGGCAATCAAAGCCAACATAGACAAATGGGATTACACCAAGCTGAGAACCTTCTGCACTACAAAGGAAACACTCAGCAACAAGAAGAGGCAACAAAAAGAATTGGAGAAAATATTTGTGAACTATGCAACTGATAAAGGAATAATATCTAGAATATCTAATGACCTCAAGAAACTCAACAACAGTAAAACAAACAAGCCAGTTAAGAAATGGGCAAAGGACTTGAACAGGCAATTTTCAAAACGGAAAATTCGAATGGCCAACAGACACATGAAAAAATGCTCAGGATGACTAGCCATTAGGGAAATGCAAATAAAAATTACAATGAGATTTCACCTCACCCCCATTAGAATGGCTTTCATACAGAAATCAACAAACAATAAATGCTGGTAAGGATGTAGGGGAAAAGGTACCCTAATCCACTATTGGTGAAAATGTAAAATAGTACAGCCAATATGGAAGACAGTATAGAGATATCTCAGAGATCTGAATATAGACCTAACATATGACCCAGCAATCCCAATCCTGGGAATTTACCCAATGAAATCAGCAGATCAGATGAAAGAGTGATCTGTGCCCCCATGTTTATTGCAGTACAATTCACAATAGCTATGATATGGAATCAATATAAATATCCATCAGCTAATGACTAGATAAAAAATTATGAAATGTTACTCAGCCATAAAGTAGAATGAAATCCTGTCTTTTGCAACAAAATGGATGCAACTGGAAACCATTATACTTACTGAAATAAGCCATTCCCCCCAAAAAAAAGATATCGTATGTTTTCCCTAATCTGTGGAAACTAATAGAGTACTAAAAAATGTGATGTATATGAGTTGAATTGACATTTTTTTTATTTTTGACAGGCCGAGTGGACAGTAGAGGGAGACAGAGAGAAAGGTCTTCCTTTTTGCCGTTGCTTCACCCTCCAATGGCCGCCGCGGTTGGCGCGCTGCAGCTGGCGCACCGAGCTGTTCCAATGGCAGGAGCCAGGTGCTTATCCTGGTCTCCCATGGGGTGCAGGGCCCAAGCACTTGGGCCATCCTCCACTGCATCCCTGGCCACAGCAGAGAGCTGGCCTGAAAGAGGGGCAACCGGGACAGGATCGGTGCCCCTACTGGGACTAGAACCTGGTGTGCCGGCGCCGCAAGGCGGAGGATTAGCCTGTTAAGCCACGGCGCCGGCCTTGAATTGACATTTTAATGTTCGATGATTGTTTACAGCCCTTGTCTCCGCTGTTGAGGAACAGTTTTTTTTTTTTTTCCTTACTCTTGCTATTTGTTGTACTCTTTACTTAGTGTAGGATGAATTTTGTGAGTATAAAGTAAACAGAAAGTAGATCATTATAAAAATTAAGGGAGAGAATAAAAGAAGGAGGAGGAGGAAGGGTGGGTGCATGGGTAGGAGGGAGCCTAGGATAGGAAGTATTGCTATGTTCTTTTTTTTTTTAAGATTTATTTATTTATTTGAAAGTCAGAGTTACACACCGAGAGAAGGAGAGAGAGAGAGAGAGAGAGAGAGAGAGAGAGAGAGAGAGAGAGAGAGGTCTTCCATCTGCTTGTTCACTACCCAGTTGGCTGCAACAGCCGGAGCTGCACCGATCCAAAGCCAGTAGCCGGGAGCTTTTTCCGGACCTCCCATGTGGTTGTGGGGGCCCAAGGATTTGGGCCATCTTTTTCTGTTTTCCCAGACCATAGCAGAGAGCTGGATCGAAAGTGGAGCAGCTGAGACATGAACCAGTGCCCATATGAGATGCCGACACTGCAGGGTTTACATGATAAGCCACAATGTCGGCCCCCACTATGTTCTTAAATCTGTATATCTGAAATACATGAAGTGTGTTTACCTTAAATAAAAAATTATAAAAAATAAATAAAATGCATATTAAAAATTTTAGGATATTTGATAATAAAGTAAGATTAATGCTTAAGTAGGAGGCTAAAGTTTATGTAATAGACATACAGCAAATAGCAAATAGTATAAACTTCCAAACTCATGTGTGGAAAAAATTTATCCTAAAGAACAATATAGTTGTCATTGTCACTGTTGAGAACTAGAGAATTTTGGAAACATTTGAAAATGAAATTATCCTCTAAGGGTTAAAACTATGGAATCAGTGTTTAGTGAATGAAAATTTGCAAAGTTATTTTAAAAGATACAGTATCCTCATGGGAAAAATAGATGTGACTGGCACCAACATTGTGGTGTAGCTGGTAAAGCTGTTACCTGCAACACTGGTATCACATATGGGTGCTGAGTCAAGTCCCAGCTGCTCCATTTCTGATCCAATTCCCTGCTAATGGCCTGGGAAAGCAGAAGAAGATGGCTCCAGTGCTTAGGGCCCAGCACCCGTGTGACAGACTCAGAACAAGCTCCTGACTCCTGGCATGGTCCAGCCCTGGCCATTTCAGCCATTTTGTGAGTGAACTGGCAGATGGAAAATCTGTCTCTCTCTGCCTCTTCCTCTCTCTCTGTGACTCTGCCTTCAAATAAATAAATACATTTTAAAGAAAAGAAAAAAGAAAAATGTGACTTTTTCCTGACTGAAGGCATCAGTGTAAGCTAAGACAGAAAAAGAACATCAATCAAAAAGATATTTCAGTAATTTGAGTTTCTTCAAAACAGATTCATTCTTTCCATTTTATAGGAAATGTGAGGATTTCCTACCTTTTATGGCAGAATAATATTCCATTGAATGTGTATATATATATCACATGTATATAAATATAATATACATCACATTTTCTTTATCCATTTATCCACTGATGAGCATCTATATTGATGCTTTATCCATTTATCCACTGATTGAGCATCTATATTGCTATTGTGAACAATGCTGTGATAAATATGAAAGTACAGGTATCTCTTCCCTCTAATGACTTAATTTCCTCTGAATGTATTCTCAGAAGTGGGATAAATGGATCATTTGGTAAATTTGTTTTTAATTTTTTTTGAAGAATGGCTGTACATTCTAAGTGAAATAGGACAGACACAGAAAGACAAATGACATATGTTTCTTCTTATTGTGACATTCAGTTCATATGTGTGTGTATACATTCACACACATGGGTAATGTATAGATAGGCAGATAGGTAGGTAGGTAGGTAGATAGATAGGGAGATAGATATAGTTAGTAAAAAATAAAGTATATACCATATCGTTTGCTATATAGATATGCATAAATGTTGTCTTCTCCAAATTACAGCCCTTGAATACCAATATACTCTTCTTTCCTCATTCTGTGATGGATTTATGAATTCCACATTAGGTGATATTAATATGTCTATTCCTGCTTTCAGCAAATTAGTATTTATGTGAATATATGTAATGTTTACATATGAAGTGAATATGCAATATTAAAAATTGTTAAATCTGTGAAATACTCAATGAACTCTTTGTATTTTTCTGCATAATTTGAAATATTTTAAAAGGAAAAAAATCTAAAATGAAAAGCCTATTTTGAAAGTAAAACAAAGATGACATTTGTTCAAGAATTGTTACTCAGAAATAAATTCTCATATTTGCCACCAATAAGACCAGCCATATTATACTCTGGGTTCAGTTTGTCTACTTGCTATACAGAAAGACTTTCAGCGTTTAAATCTGACTTGGTCACCTGATAGCCATGAAATGTTGAAAATAGTACTCCAGGTACCAATGTCTTCACCTCATGTGAAAATTGGGGTTAACAATATTACTGCTTCAGAGTTCTGGTGGATGAAACTAAAACCATCAATTAATGTTATCTATGATTATTACTTTTATTGAGGCACTTCCATTTGTTCTGATTCTAAACTAATATTAAGCATCCTTAAAATTATGATGTCAGCTCTTGTGTAGTTTGAGAATGCAATGGCCATGCAATTCAAGTATTTCCATGCCTATGACAGATAATTTCTCATTATAAATGAATAGATTGCATTTTCAATGTTATATGTCAATCTTGTGATCTTGATTAATGTGAACACATTATGGTAGCAATATGGCATATGTTTCAGAGCAACCCAAAGATCTTTTGATTTAAAGTCAAGATTCAAAAATTCAATGCTCACTGCTCAGTTAAAAATGTAGTTAAATATTTACTTTTAAGAAATTCTGTTTATATGGAAATAAATAATGCAAATGCAAGTAGAGAATGCCACCTACTATTCTGTCACTAATTCTAGTGGAAGCCAAAATACAAGAAAAATCTCATTTTTCTTTTCTTTCTTGTTTTTTGTTTTTTGTTTTTTTTTTCCCTATCCCCCACAATGAGGTCCTGGAAAGGTTTATTAGTCTAGGGAAAGGCTCAGTCCTTCTTGGTGGTTGGTTTCTTCATGATGGCCTGGAAACTCTCAGCTCCTCCAGTTTCCCCTTGATAGGGACATGTATCTCCACACTTTTCTTGGTAACTTTGAAGGCCTGTTTGTCCTTGGAGACCTTGAGCAGCTCCATGGCACTAAACTCATATGGAGCAAAACCCTACATCTCCCAGATAATATCTTGCACAGTCTTGGTGTGCTTGATGAGGCTTCTGCTATGACCATGGCTGTGCCTCAGCCTGCTCATGTTCTTGGTCATGTGGCCTTTGTTGAGGCCTACAGCCGTGAGGTAGCGCAGAAGCATGGTTGCTACTTTCCTACGGCTGTCAAGGTAGAAGAACCAAAAATCTCTTTTTTCATTAATGTGCTGGATTCTTTCAATATCCCCTACTTTAGCTCCCCAAATCCATTTCTAGAAATACCACCAAAGTGATCTTTTAATAGGAAAATATGTTTGTATTGTTCTTAATTTCTGCATTGATTTCACTTGTACAAAGGGGAAGCACAAAGGTACTTCAAAAACTTTGTGCAAATTTTTAATTAAAATATAAGTTTATTTTGATGCAAAAAAATTAAATTCATGCATATTGAGAATCTTGAAAAATTATGGGAAATGCGTATTATGAAAAACTATGCATGGACAGGTAAATCATAGATTATTCTAGCTTCCTCACCCTCAGAGATGATATCCACACCAGCAATGTTGATAATTTTTTTTAATTAAACTTTTATTTAATGAATATAAGTTTCCAAAGTACAGCTTATGGGTTACAATGGCTTCCCCCTTCCAAAATTTCCCTCCCACCCACAACCCTCCCCTTTCCCGCTCCCTCTCCCCTTCCAATCACATCATGATTCATTTTCAATTCTCTTTATATGCAGAAGATCAGTTTAGTATATATTAGGTAACGATTTCAACAGTTTGCCCCCATATAGCAACACAAAGTGAAAAAAAATACTGTTGGAGTACTAGTTATAGCATTAAATAAGAGTGTACAGTACATTAAAGAAAAACTATGCATGGACAGGTAAATCATAGATTATTCTAGCTTCCTCACCCTCAGAGATGATATCCACACCAGCAATGTTGATAATTTAAGGCAAATCTGTACCCCTGGCTATAGTTGACTAGAATAACATTTAAGACAGCTGTACCATTTAGATTCTCTTCCAGGAATCTGGAATTGGGATGAAAAGAGATTGCTTGGTTTCTGCCAGTTGCTGGACTGTAACAAGTAAACTCACAAATTCAAGTATAATGATGTCCTTTGAATGAAACCTAAAGCAGAGAAACCTGGTCTAGTTAGAAACAAAAGAGTAAAGCAGACATACACAAAGAAAGGAAAGATGGTGATTTCATATTAGTCTTGTTCTTATTCATCCTTTTTTTTTATTATTAACATGATACGCATCCCTTTTGTTTCATCTGGAAAACTGAATAGCAGGGAGCTGGATCAGAAGTGGAACACCTGGGATACAATCTGATGCCCATAATGGATGCCAGCACTGCAGATTGCAGCTTTACCTGCTACACCACAAAACTGGTCCCTGTTTTCTTTTAAGGACTGACTGAATTCCCACACTTGGGTTTCATGAAACTATCCCAATTTTTCTAAGAAAAAGTCTCCTCTATTTAAGTCAATTTGAACTAGTTTAAAAGTACTTGCAACTGTGAAGTTCTTTGACTTACAAAGTACAATCTAAGGCCAGTGCTACAGTGCTGGCATCCCATTTGGGTGGTGGTTCTTGTTCAGGCTGCTCCTCTTCCTATCTGGCTCTCTGCTGGTGGCTTGGGAAAGCAGTGAAAGATGGCCCAAGTTCTTGGGCCCCTACACCCATGTGGGAGATCCCAAAGTTCCTGGCTCCTGGCTTCAGAAGGGCTCAGCTCCAGCTGTTGCAGCCATTTGAGGAGTGAACCAGGGAATGGAGGACTTCTCTCTGTCTCTCTCTCTTTCTCTCTGCAACTCTGCCTCCTAAATAAATAAATAAAAAGAAAAAAAGAAATTACAATCTAAGTGGTTTTTACCTACTACTACTCTAAAATCACCTCCTACCATGTCACTACTTGATTCTCCAGCAATATCAACTAAATAACTCACAAGACTTCTGAATGTGCCATACTCTCATATCATGGCTTTTTTATGCCTGCTATTTTCTCTAGCTATAAAACCCACCCATTCTTATCCACCTTCCAAATGATTATTTATCCTTAGGCATTCTGTCTCAACTACTTTTATTGGTCTTTAGTGATTCCTACATTATTTTACATAATTCACTAGAGAAAAATTATCTGCTTATCTGTCTTCACACTACCCTATAATTTCATAATAGAAAGGATTTTGGCTGGCGCCGTGGCTCAACAGGTTAATCCTCCGCCTTGCGGCACCAGCACACCGGGTTCTAGTCCCGGTTGGGGTGCCAGATTCTATCCCGGTTGCCCCTCTTCCAGGCCAGCTCTCTGCTATGGCCCAGGAAGGCAGTGGAGGATGGCCCAAGTCCTTGGGCCCTGCACCAGCATTGGAGACCAGGAGAAGCACCTGGCTCCTGGCTTCGGATCAGCGTGATGCGCGGTTCGCACCGGCCATTGGAGGGTGAACCAACGGCAACAAGGAAAACCTTTCTCTCTGTCTCTCTCTCTCTCTCTCTCTCTCTCTCACTATCCACTCTGCCTGTCAAAAAAAAAAAAAATAGAAAGTATTTCCTCTTTATATTTTTGTATATCACTTCTACATTTCCAATTCAAAGCACACAGCATGTTTTGGCATGTATTCTTGATATATTCACATCTATAAACTAGTCATAAGATAAGTTGCATGTTCAATGAGTACAGTTACTGAAAGCTTTGGTGTTAACGTTATTTATTCTGTGATAAAATGAAATCTGACTTCCTAAAGAGTCAAATTCTACTTGGCAATCTCATCAGCACATAGTAGTTCTGATCATTATTGTTACTCAAGGTCCAGCCAGGTAAAGCTTCTTATGCTGTTTCATCAATGTCAATTTTAAATCATATTTGAGGTATGAAGTGGCAGGAGAAAAACCAATAATAGCAGCATCCTGGGACAGAGCCAAAATAAGAGCTGTGAAGGATCATTTGCTGCTTCATAACTGCACTGACCTGGACACAAGTGGGGATTAAAGGACAGCAGGACACCTAATCAGCCACTGTCTAGAGTGCTGATATTGGGTTATCACAAGCTGAGAGGGCAGGGTGAGTGACAGAAGGACAGGTGCACATCTGAGTAGGTTGTCAGGAGACAAAGGAGCTTGCAATGTGGCCATCAGAATTGAACAATGAGGTGTGTTGGTCCCACAGAGTGTGGATTAAGAACATTGCCAGGATACTAGGGGATGAAGAGAGCGTATGTGATGAGGTATGTGAGTGCTGTAAAGTAAGAAGAGGAGTGAACAGTACTAGTTTTCCCAGAACAGTACTGGTTTATGCTTGTTATGCTGGTCTGATTATTAAGCACTTACATCTGTTGCTTTCACTCTTAAAAGTAGGTTCTCATAGAACCCCTAATAAACATGACCAAAAGAGATCCTCACCACGACATGTTGTAATCAAACTCACCACAGTGAAACATAAAGAAAAGATCCTAAAAGGTGCAAGAGAGAAACGTCAGATCACTCTTAGAGGATCTCCAATTAGACTCACAGCAGACTTCTCATCAGAAACCCTACAAGCTAGAAGGGAATGGCGAGACATAGCCCAGGTACTAAGAGAGAAAAACTGCCAGCCCAGAATACTATATCCTGCAAAGCTCTCATTTGTGAATGAAGGTGAAATTAAGACTTTTCATAGCAAACAGAAACTGAAAGAATTTGTTGCCACTCATCCTGCCCTGCAAAAGATGCTTAAAGATGTGTTACACACAGAAACACAGAAACATGGTCACCAATATGAAAGAAGGTAAAGGAAGGAAACCTCACAGCAAAAGATCACAGGAAGCTCAATTTCTCTTTGACATAGAATTAAACTCTGATGCTCTGTTAAAGCAATGTGTTAAAGTAATCTATTATGTTCTCTTGATGTCTGTTAAATTCTAATTGTTCAAAAACAGCTGAATTTTTATTAAGAGCTATGGGTTATTTAAATATGTGCTTTTTTCAAAAATTTGAATAATCACCTTGTAACAATGATCAAATTTGGTCTATGTTATGTCATGATTTTAAGAAATCTTATTTCAACCAGATATTTTGGATTTTGAGCCTTCTTGGCATTCTTGACAGGCATTCAAAAAATCAAAGTTTCAAACAATCTGGTCTCTAAAATTTCCAGTAAATCCTGGACTTTGGTGTTTCCAGTTTGGGCCCAACTGAAAAAATCGAAGGACCTATGTCTCTCATCTTATAGAGACACCAACTAATCAGTCTATTTGGAGTATATTAGAAGTACTGTCAAGATGTGATGTGGTACCAGACTTTAAGTTTCTATAATGGAAAATGCTATTAATACAAATGTTTGAGAATTAAAATGTCTAATGATCTTGTGTTACTAGACATGATAGTTATCTTAATGAGAAAGCCCCAGAGGCTTAAAGAGTTAAATACTTGTAAAATCCTACAGGTGCTTTCAAAAATACTGTGAAGTAAGCAAGTGCCTCTTGTTGGTTGATGAGTTTATAATTTTAAACATGGCGACTTAAAGTCTTTTGTCATCCACAGTTATATATGATCTGCTGCTCATAAAACTAAAGCGTTGTTGGTTCTGTGTTTAGCTGTCCTCCTGTAGGTTCCTATGGACTTTTTCCAGCCACTTTTATTGTATTCAGTACTTTGGGATGGCTCTATAAACAGATGAAGCCAATAATGTATTAACAGTACCAACTGAGAGAAAGTATGGTTAACTGAGGTTACTAAAAAGAAAAAGCAATTCAAATCAATTGGCAATCTACAAAAAGAGTTAAAGATTTTAAAAGCTATTATTAAAATTGATATATTGGTCTATTATGTTATGTTATATGTGTGTACATATTGTATGTCCACATGGGGAAATTTTATTAAGAGTTTTATTTTAAATGGCTTATAGATAAGATTGTCCATAAATTTAAGCTGCTAAAATCAATCAAAGATACATTTTAATTTGTGGGACCTGAATCTGTGTATCATATGTTTTAGACTTGTTGGTAGAAAGAAACTAAAAACATTTTAGATGGTTGTGCTTAAGTTTACTGGCTAAACAAACTACACCATGGTAGATATTTCAGAGGTGTTTTCAAATACATGATTCTTAAAATTTATAGAAGGCATTGGACCTTCTGGGGAATGTTTTCTTAAGTTGTTATCTAATGGTTGAAATGGTTTGCTAAGTATTCATGTGATATTGCTATTGTCAGCAAGCGATCTAGGACTTGCTCCCTCATTTCTCTATTCTAAGCCCAACTTGTTCTTTCATTTCTCTATTCTCTTCAAGGTAGGAAACTAATTCTATTATGAAGGAATCTGTAGGACGCACAATTTAATCTTTAGACCTTATAAAAGAGATGGCTAACATTTTTCTGCAATAGCATAGCCAAAATAAGAACTCAAATAATAATCTCATAGCTAGATTCACTTCGCCATCAGCGAAGTAAGCAGTAAGTAGAAAAAACCTCCCTTTCAGACCAAAGGGAAAGAAAGTTTTTAAGTGAGAATATAATTTTCCTCATGGACATTGTCTACCTTAGAAAAACTACTACAGAACATGCCTGTGACTATAGACTTGTAGTTCAGGCCACCGAAGATTAGAGATGGGAAACGGGCACTCCCTTGACTTGCATCCTCTGGTCTGCTTTAACACAAACCAGGAGGAAAGGAAAGCTCGGCATCAGAAGCAATGGGTGGCAGGCCTATTAATGGCTGATCTGTACAGTGATCTGCCCTCAGGGAGACCCAACAGGCCAGTCCACTGCAGTGGCTTTCGATGTGGTAAGCCTGGGCTTCAGCAGAAGTCAGCTTGTGAAGAGCCCTGGCAGCTCTGCCAAGAGTTGGATCACTGGAAATGGACCTGCCCTGGAGTCGAAGGATGCCCAGGTCAGAGCCACAGATCTTATTGGCTCTAAGCTGAAAAGCCCTTCACTCAGCCCAACTTCCAAAGTGACCACTGCAGCTGAGGGGATGGTCAAGTAGGGTCAGCAACATTGCAGGCAGAACTGTAAATTTCTTGTTAGAGATGCCCCCTGCCTTTACCTGGCCAGCTCTCCTCCCAGGCCAGCCAAGTAATGAAAGTCAACAGAGTGCCTTCCCCTAGGAGGTTCACACCTCCCTTAGGATATACCCCATGTGAAGAGATAGATAGGTCTGGGCCTCTGAATTTACAAGGCCTAAAGCCCACCAGATTATTATCAAGCCCCTTCTGTCAGATTCTATTTGCCTCTCAATCAGAAAACTTAATTGTAGCTTAGACAGCACCTTTCTTAGCTCCTCTAATAATGACTCTGTCCTTTGTTCTAGGCCCTGTCTAGTGCACTTGGGCCTCATTCCTTTGTAATCATAACCTCTGCTCTACCACCAATGGCTCTACTCCCAACATGTGTGTACTGATGGTCCTCTTCCCCACTTAATGCTGTATAATTGTTCAAACCTGGTAAATGCCACTCTTAGGATCATTGGTTACTATCCTCACTCTGTCTTTTATGACCTTGTCTAAATACGATCAGAGTCGGCAAACTTGGAAGGCTTCCATAGCCTTGGCAACTCATGATGACAGCCTAAGATGGTTACTGGCGCCATAAACTAGAGTGTCAATTTGTTGGGTCAACAACAGGAGCCACTGTGCACTTGCTCCTCATGTGGGATCTCTGTCCTTAATGTGCTGTACATTTTGATTTAATGCTATAACTAGTACTCAAACAGTATGTTTCACTTTGTGTTTCTATGTGGGTGCAAACTGTTGAAATCTTTATACTAAATTGATCTTCTGTATATAAAGAGAATTGAAAATGAATCTTGATGCAAATGGAAGGGGAGAGGGAGCGGGAGGGGGGGGGTTGCGGGTGGGAGGGAAGTTATGGGGGGGGAAGCCATTGTAATCCATAAGCTGTACACTGGAAATTTATATTCATTAAATAAAAGTTAAAAAAAAAAAGAAAAAAAAAAAAAAAAAAAAAAAAAAAAAAAGTAGGTTCTGATTTGATGAACAATGTTAGTGACTTCAATTATAAACAACCATTCAGTCAAAATATTTTGAAACTGTGATCACAAGACAAAGTATAGCCATTTTCATCACAGCGATGCATGAATTAGTTTGTTTATGTGTTGGTCTAGCCAGAATCCCCTCTAGGGACTCTTAGACTACATGGGTCAAGTGAGACTTTCTCCTTCCACTGCTTACTGCCTACACAAGGATAGGCATCTATCCTCAACTCCTCTGCTCCCACCAAATAACTTCAATCTTGGGCCAGAGAACTTCCTAGGATGTTAACAGAACATTTTATAAGTGTGATTTTTACTGATCCTCTGTGCCATGAAATGGGAAAAGATTATGGAATAAAGCAGGTAACAGAGGAAATGAGAACCAAGCAACAAAGAAAGATTTCCTGACTTCAACACTTCCTAGAGTTTATTTTCAGTATTGGAGACAGGGCATTGCTTTTTGGCTCAGTGTAGTGTGAACTGAATCTGTATATATTACCAAGAGAGCCCTGACAAATGCAACTGCCTTTTCAAGAAACTGTCAAACTTTTTACCTACTCCGTCTCCTGATAGCAACGATAAGCCCACACGCAGGATATGTATGGATAAGGCAAAAAAAAAAAAAAATTAGATGATAAGATGGGTATAGTGCTGGGTCAGCCTAGGTCAAAGCCATTAGCATGACTGTGCCTTCCTCCCCCATGAGCACAGTACTTAAGTCAGTCACAAATGCTTTAGTTCTCTCATAATTAAGTTGTGAGAAAACTTGAATAGAAATAAGCAAAGAAAAAGAATTAAAATGCAGCACTGATTTTATTGGCTTTTCGGAAACTGAAATATTCTGAATAGAAAACTGACCCTAGCAGACATCAAACTTAGAACCAGAGGTTTTAGAAGTCAAAGGGTTTTAGCCTTGAAATGGCCAAAAGCACTGTTTGCTTTTTGATAACGCTGTGATTGCTTTTTTGTGTATCAGTAAAAGAAGAAACAGGGAGAGCTTATTTTGGCATTGACTTTTATAAGTAGTAGTTAAGCTGGCTGCTTCTGATTTGTTTAGCACTTCTCTAAATACAAATAACATAACACACACATTATATAACACCTGTGACCAGGTAGATGCTTCCCACCCCACAACAAAGGAAGGCATGAACTCACCTTTCATATTGGAGTCATTCTCAAGTACATGGCACTTTCTTTCCATCTATTACTATCATCCCTGCTGCTTTCTTTATCCTGAATACTGAGACCCTACCCAGTGAGGATATCTGGTTCTCTGTATTGTTTTCCACACAACTTTCTTTGGCTGGACTGGTTGTCTGAAGCCATAATGACTCCCTAGAGACTTAGAGAATCAGAAATCAATGTCTCAAATGGTTTATGAGATTCTTTTTGTATTGAGTCAAATCTGGAGACTGCTTGTTTCAAGGGGCCACTTGTACTGCTCCGTCTTGCTACTCTTCTGGTATCCAGTCCTGAGTCAGAACCTCTGCAGTGTAGTCCTGCTTTCTGCATCCCATTTTAAGAATTTCGGGAGCATAACATTCACCAGAACTATGAAATAAACTCCATAGGTAATGAATTCCAGCTGTATGTACAAATATGTAAAGGGCTAGTTAGGAGGCTTTTGCATTTACCCATTTGAGAGACAGGACAGCTTGGTCCATTGTGTTAGGAGTGGTAAGAGTTGATCACCTTCTAAATATACTTTGAAAGTAAATCTGATAGGATTTGCTAAAAACTTCAGCGTGCTATGTGTGAGGCAGAGGGCAAAGGTGACACCAACGTTTTTGACCTGAGTAACAGCGGTCCTGTCCTGTGAAGCCCACGCCCTTGGAATGGTGGGGCGACAGCGTTCTTCGATGATAAGTACTGGACACAAGTTTTGGTGAACATGTCCTTTTATTAACAATCAGGCACAAGCTTTTCTGGGGCAGGAAGAGAAGTGAGTAGCTAGTTCATGGCAACTCTAATTCTATAGGATAAAACTGATAATAGCACTGCTATGCTTCTCCAATCACCTTGATGGTCATGTAGCCTATGTAGCCTTCCAGGTGGTGCTTATGGGTCTGGGCCACACCTGGGAGCTGTTTACCTGATTGACAATTACAAGACCCTGCAACAGGAATTGGGGTGTGGTGGAAATGTGCCTGGGGTTCCTGCTGCCCACCAGCAGTCAGGTCATGTGTGGCTCTCAGTGTGCTGAGCCCCTGACCAGGGTCTTTCTTGGGAGGAACGGTGCGGCAAGCCCTCTTAATCTCCTGCATGGGCTAGGCAGGCAGTCTCCCATCCAGACACAGGATCACCCACACATAACTGGAAATCTAACCTTGCCTTGTCCTAGATGGGAATGACTAAAGGAGGAGGAGTTTTGGAGGGTACAGTGAGGAAAAGCCCCTTTTGGAAAATTATGTTTGTAGTAACTGCTACAAATTAAATCAGAGATTTAGCATTATTCCAGAGTCCTCATGACCACACTCATTTCTAACACCAACTTCAATACTCAGGGGCTTCCAAGACCATACTCACTTCTGACACCAATTTTAATTTCAAAAAGATTACCCTCCAAATTTGATAATTTGCTGAAATGGCTCATAGAATGCACTGAAAGCTGTTGTACTCACTGTTACGAATTATAACAGCAAAGATATATGGATTAAATTCAGCCAAGGAAGAGGTGCGTATTGCAGAATCCAGGAGAAAGCTGCACTCAGAGCTTCCAGTTGAATTCTCTCAGTGAGTTTGTGGACAGTGCTGGCTTCTCCAGGCAATGATGTGTGAAAATAGGCATGAAGCATTGCCAAACAAGGAAGCTCACCTAAGCTTTAATGTCCAAAGCTTTTATTGGGGCTTAGTCATGTGGAAATGACTGACCACCCACTTAACTGACTTATTCCCAGCCTCTTCAGAGGCTGAGTTGATATCATATATGGCTCAAAGCCTCTGCTACAAATCACATTGTTGTCCTATCCTGTATGGCTCACCGTATTTAATTAAACAAAGCCACTCTTGTCAGGAGGTCATTCTGAGGGTTTAGAGATTACCTCACAGGAGCCAATAACAAAGGCCAGACCTCTCTGAGTACAGTTAATTCTTTACTATGTAGATGTCAAACAGAAATGTGAATCTAAGAGTCTAGAGTTCAAAGAAGTAGTCTCCAAAAGATATATGAGGAAACTCCAAAAGTCATGGTTTTATTCAGAATATGAATTCTCCATGAACTTTATGAGGATGGCTCATTTGGAATTTACCAACATATAGATAGTGCCATTGTCTTAGATTAGATTCCTAGCAGGAAGCAGAATTCATTTAGATGGCTTAAATGAAAAGATTTTGATAAAGAGATCATTCACAGGAGGCCGACATTGTGGCAAAGCAGGCTAAGCCACTGCTTCCTGTGCTAACAGCCCATACTGAGCTTTGGTTTCTGTCCTGGCTGCTCCTCTTCCTATCCAGCTTCCTGTTAATGCAGGTGGGAAGGCAACAGAAGATGGTCCAAGGGCTTGAAAACCTGTCACCCAAGTTGGGGACCAGAATTGCATTAGCATGACTCAGACCGCACTTGGGAGGCCATTTAGGGGAGTGAACCAGCAGACAGAAGGTTCCTCTTTCATTCTGTGTCTCTGTTGCTTTGCCTTTCAAATAAATAAATCTTTAAAAAAGAAAAAAAAAAAAAAGAAGATTGGGGCTGGTGCTGTGGTGCAGTGGGTTAAGCCACCATCTGCAGTTTCAGCATCCCATGTGGATGCTGGTTCAAGTCCTGGCTACTCCACTTCTACCCAGATCCCTGCTAATGAGTCTAAGAAAACAGATGAAAATGGCCCAAATTCTTGGGCCCCTGCACCCACATGAGATACCCAGAAGCCCCTTTCTCCTGGCTTTGGACTGGTACAGCCTTGGTCATTGTGGCCATTTGGGGAGTGAACCAGCCGATGGAAGATCTCTCTCTCTCTCTCTCTCTCTCTCTCTCTTTCTCTCTCTCCCCCTCCTCCTCCATCTGTAACTCTGCCTTTCAAATAAATAAATAAACTTAAAAAAAAAAAAAGATTACTCACAGAATTACAGGCAAGGTTTTGGGAGCAAATAAGGCCTGTCAAGGCACCCATGTAACAACTAATCCTGGGTCCAAAGAGGAAATAGTAAGCAGAAAACAGTGAAAGAGTTTACTATGTGTAAGGTATGGTGCTGACTGATATGCATTAGAGTGATTTTTCCTGTGTAGTAATGTGAGTTTCAGAATTTGATAAGGTGATGCAACATATAAGACCGACTGGTGAGTTTCAGCGGTGTCTCTGTGGCTTACATAGTTAAGATTGTCCTAAAAACAAAACAAAACAAAACAAAACAAAAAACCTGTCCTGATATTGCCAATTACGGACTTCCTTTCTCAGGCTTTACCTACAGGCATCTCGTTAGCTGTATCAGTGCTGTGAGGAGTTGTGAGGTGTTGTGGTCTACACTTTACAAATTGGAGCAGAACAGAAAAAAGAAATCGCGGTCAGATTTTCTTGTGGAGAGATGTCAGAACAGAGGTGATTTACTTTCCAGGGAAATAGAAACATAGGAGGTCTGTGTGAGTGTGTGTGTGTGCATGTGTTGTGTACACATATGTACACATGTAGGCATATTGACTGTCAAAGGGAGTTTTCAGTATTTGAGGGGTGTTTGAAAATTGGAAATTATGTAGAATTTTACTGAGTTGCTCCTGACATGAATGTGCACACTTTAAACATGTTTTCAAGAGTCTGCAATTGTCAGAATTCCGACTCAGGCTGCACTTAACTTGGATGCATCATGGTTCAGGGTTACCAGGAACCCCGAGAGACAGCATAGTGCCTAGAATATATGGTCAACACTGTATTGTTTTCCATTGTGAAATATATAAATGCTTTGTCATCAATAAAAAAATATTATCCTTAAATTTTGATTGATATAATGAAACTAGAAAGAGAAGATTTTAACTGGGGAATTATCATTGTAGGCATTGCCAAACTTTTTCACTGAACAAACTCAATTCCCTGATGGAAACATGCTCCTAGACACAGAACTGGGCCTCAGACATTCTCAACACATTGCTAAAGTAGCTACTGACATTTGAAACTGGCATGTGAATTGAAATTCATCTGTTTTTGAATTTCCATATATTGAGTGTTGAATTTACTAAGTTATATCACACTTTAAAGATAAATAAAACTCAAAATGAGAGAAGGAAATTTTTTCTATAAGATTAGGGTCAGGATTTGAGGATATTCAAAGAAAACTAGCCCTCTGATTTTAATATGCATATCTTTCTTTCACTGCTCTGAAAAGGTTATAAGCCACTTTGAAAGTTTCCTCTCATTCTTGTTTCTCTTCCCCTTTAATAAAAAAAATTCCGATTTCTTTATTTTCTATCTTCTCTATACTGAACAAATCCACCTTACCTCCAGGGAAAGGTTGGCTGATAAAAATTTGGAGAAAGAATATTTTTCAGTGTCTATTTGCCACTTCTGTCAGAACCATTTTTAACTTTCTTATTATAATTAGCTTCTTTCTCAATTTTTACAATGTTACTAGCCATTGAAAAATCTGCAACTGGCAAATATAAATTAATTAATTTGTTTTAAAATGTATCTTCAGCCCAAATACAACATTCTAATAAATACAAATTCTTAAAATACCATATTTTCAACTCTCAATAAATTTTCTTTTCTCAACTAAAAAATGGGGGCAGGGTTGATGATAAAACATTGATCACCACCAACCAGTCAGTTTTGCCTGGCTTGTAATACAATAAATTTCAGTAAGAGTCTGAGCTTGAACAAAGATCACATTAACTAAAATGATAAATAGGCCTGATGATTAAGCCAGGTGGCAAAGCTCTGGTTTGTATAGCTGCTGAAATTGATACCTGGATATGGCAGGAACTTGGGACTCCCTCCCTGGAGCTGGGGAAGCTAGGACTGTTGGAGAGGTGGTGTGATTGATTTTTGTAGTAGAGAGTGCCAGCTGGAGTGTGCATAAATGGCTCCTTCTGGATTCCCCTTACAAGCCAAATTGATGGCACCTTATGAAAAGAGCAGCTTAGACCTCTGTCCTTATAGTATAAAGACAAACCTTGATTCAGCTATTGCTTAAATATGTGAAAGTAGGAAAAAGATTTAAAAAAAACAACAACGAATAATGTACTCTCAGTGAAGGAATTAGAGGTAATGGAATGTTACTCATCTACCAAAATAAGGGGATAATTGCAATGTTGTGCTCTTCTTTGTTAGAAGATTTTTAGGAATCCATCTGTGCAAATTGTTTCTTTTTTATTATCATTACATAAACTAATTACAATAGGGAAAAAGGGGGCATTTTAATTAAAAGGCTGTTTTAAAGAGTTATAATTCCACTATGCCATTAAATAACTTAACTGGGTGCCAAAATTGTTCAAGTAAACAGTATTTCTGAAAACTGTTGTTTGCAAATTATTTGTATTCACCACATTTTCAACAAAATAGATTTTGCACTTTTTTAAAAGATTTATTTATTTATTTGAAAGTCAGAGTTACACAGAGAGAGAAGGAGAGGCAGAGAGAGAAGGAGAGGCAGAGAGAGAAGGAGAGGGGGAGAGAGAGGTCTTCCATCCGCTGGTTCACTCCTCAATTGGCTACAACAGCTGAAGCTGAGCAGATCCGAAGCCAGGAGCCAGGAGCTTCTTCCAGTTTTCCCATGCGGATGCAGGAGCCCAAAGACTTGGGCCATCTTCTACTGCTTTCCCAAGCCATAACAGAGAGCTGGATGGGAAGAGGAGCAGCTGGGACTCAAACCGGTGCCCATACGGAATGTCAGCACTGTAGGCGGCGGCTTTACCCACTACGCCACAGCGCAGGCCCCCCTGATTTTGCACTTTTATTTCTCTGTTTTAATCAAAGGACTATAGAACAGGACCACATATAAACCATCTTAATTATTTTGAGGGATTTATTTCTCTCAAAAAGAAAAAAAATCCTCTTTTATTTAAAAAAATATATATACACAAGAATTTGATGTGTGATTGGTTTGACTTAGGTAATCTTTTGCGAAATTGGCATTTTGGAAATATTATAAGCTTTTAAGGAAAGATATTGGGGAAGGTAGAAAGATGAGTAGATATCCACAGTGGGACATGCAGACTAATATTGTAATTAAAAGGCCTCAATACTATTTATGGCCATTTTTCCTCCATACAAAAGCTTCACTTAGGGCCAGCGTTGTGGTGCAGCAGATTAAAACCCCAGCCTACAGTGTCAGCATACCATATGGGTGCCAGTTCCAGTCCCGGCTGCTCCACTTCTGATCCATCTTCCTGCTAAAGCACCTGCGAAAGCAGCAGAACATGGCCCAAGTCACTGGGCCCTTGCACCCACAAGGGAGACCTGGAAGAAGCTCCTAGCTCCTGGCTTCAGATTGGCTCAGCTCCGGCCGTTGCGGCCATTTGCAAAGTGAACCAGCAGATCGAAGACCTCTCTCTCACTGTCTGTAACTCTACCTCTCAAATAAATAAATAAATAAAATATTTAAAAAAAAAGAGAGAGAGAAATCTAGAAAAATGAGAAGCAGCATCACATGGGAGTAATGAAGGCTTAGCAGCAAAAGAGGACCTGCTGCAAGAGGTGATAGGAAGCAAAAATATAAAAATCAGTACCTTACTTTCAGTATTCCAACAGCTCTCTGGATTTCATTGCTCTGACTGAAATGCTGAGACATTTTTATTCAAAAAATGGTATGAAAAGCATTGTAGAATCTACTTTAACATAAAAAAGTCAGATTCAGATTGTATCTTTTGCAGTTGAAGACTGAATACTATTATTCCAATCATTATATTTATCCATGAAACAAAGTCTTGAATTCAGTAGGCATGCAAAAAAACATGTGCTGAAGGAATGAACAAAGACATTACTTCACTCAGATTCTTGCTTGTAGAAGATGGCAGCTCATACTAGCAACAGTTATGTATTTGTTTATTTATCTTTTTTAGTTTTTTGCTCTTCAATATCATTCCCCAGGGCAAACTGAAATCTGTACATTAATGCCAGCAGGAATGTATATGTGTGGACAGAATAAGTAAACATTTACTGTGACTGATAGCTCAATGGACTATCTGCATGAGCTTGTTAGACTTGAAAATAATTGCTAGTATTTATTCTTAGAATGAACTGTACAAATACCATTTGTGGATGTTATCTTTCAGAAAATTTACATTTTTAGTCATTTCAGATTTTTCAATTCAAAACTGTTAGGCTAATCTGTAATTCCTCTTCCTTTGGTAATGAGCTAATCTCTTAAAATGTTCTTTGAAATTTTGATGTTATGTTTTCCATCTCAATAAATGTCAAAATATCTTCTAAGAACAGATTTAGTACCAACACATTTTAAAATATGATTGTCTTTCCCATGTTAATCAGCACTATAATAATGAAAAATTGCCACTTGCTTAGAGTTTTATATATGCCAGTTTCATTTTTGATGTGTTATACATTAAAATATAATTTTACCCTACTATAGAGAAGAAATTAAAGTCAACAGAAATGTAATGACTTCCACAAAGCCACACATGTGGCAGATTTTTAGACTGAAAATCAAACCCTATGAAAGTGGCGTTAGTTTACATTCTCATAAGTCTCTTTAATATTTAGTTTAATGGGGAACAGCCACAATGTCACATTTTCTCCCTTTTTTATTGTGACATCACACATCTTGTCTCTTCAGGAACACTCCACTGCACATGTATAAAACAATAAGTTATGAGTCCAACTGGTCCCTTAGTATTGTCATGAAAAGAGTTGGATCTCAGAGACCCTCCTGGAATGATGCCAGAATGTATGGTGCAAACTCTGAGAACTGCTGATGCAAATAAAATGATCATTTAATCAGCATATTTAGTGCAATCTAAGGTATCCTGTAGATTTGATGATGGATTAGGGAGGGTTTGGTTAGATATGATTAGGGCAGATACTAAGCTACATCACAGAAACGCATGAAGATGATTTCAAGGAGGTCTGATTTTTCCTGCCTCCTACTAATGGAACACTTACCGGCACCCTATTAAAACTGTCCTTGCCTGGTTTAGCAATGATCTTATTGTTAGACTCAATATAATACCTTTTAAAAAGTATTCACAGATACTTATTTTTCTGTTAACAACCTCTGACATGAAATGAGACATTCAAGATTATCAATGAATGGATGTTTCCTCTATTGACGTAGTCCTCCCATGATTTAGAGTCAATGAAAGCACTCTTTCTCCTGTGATGGTTGCTGAAGCAGGAAATCTAAGAAACTTTCCTGACTCAGCTCTCTTGCTCATCAAGTACTCTCAATTCTTTCTCATAAATACCTGTCTACTGCATCCACTTCTCACTCATTCTCTCTGCCCTCTTGCCCTGAAAGTGCATCTTACCTTTCCTGCATTATTGCAACCCTTGGGTTATTACAACCACCTCCTAATTCTTTGTTTTCCCTGTTTGAGCTCTTCTGATCTGTCCTCCATAATCTGAATGATTCTTTTGAAATACGATTTCTAAGTAGACACTTCCCACAGCTCTTAAGATAAAGTCTCAACTCTTTAAAGTAATTTATGAGGGTTCTTCAGCAGTCCTATGCTCACTTCACCAATTGCACTTATCACCACTTCTCTTACCTTCTTAAGATTCATTGTTCATGCTCTCTCACTTCCATGTCTATATAGGAAAACTATTTATTCTCTTACTCATTACTTCTATTCTTTCTCCTTTTATTCTAGTATTAACTTAGATGTCACCTCCTTCTAAATAACTTCCTTAAAACCTCCTGCTACATGCTTTCTCAACAATCTGTACTTTTCCCACCAAAATATTACTTATCACAATTCATGGTAATTTCTTTTTTATAACCTTTATTTTTCTACATATATTCTCGTTGCCTGGAAGGAACCTTGTCTGCTTTATCTTTCCTATGTCTCCTGTGTCTAGAACAATACTTGAGCTATAATAAAAATTTAGTACATCTTTTTTTTTAAAGATTTTATTTATTTATTATGAAAGTTAGAGTTACACAGAGAGAGAAGGAGAGCCAGAGAGAGAGAGAGAGAGAGAGAGGTCTTCCATCCACTGGTTCACTCCTCAATTGGCCACAACTGCCAGAGCTGCACAGATCCAAAGCCAGGAGCCAGGAGCTTCCTCTGGTCTCCCACACAGTTGCAGGGGCCCAAGGACATGGGCCATCTTCTACTGTTCTCCCAGGCCATAGCATAGAGCCGGATTGGAAGAGGAGCAGCTGGGACTAGAACCAGCACCCGTAGGGGATGCTGGCGTCACAGGTGGAGGATTAACCAAGTGAGCCATGGTGCCGGCCCCAGAATTTGGTACATCTTTGAAAGAAGTATCTTTTTTTAAGATACATGTTTGAATGAAGTATCTTTTTTCTCTTTTTCCTATAGCTCCTTATAGTTATGGTTTTCTAACTCTTTCTTTACAGAAAAGTTAGGAATCTTTCTTTGAGCTCATTATTTTGTTGTGTTTTGCTACTAGTTAATGCAACAAAATTGCACTCTCATATGACTACTACACCAATATAATTCAAAAAAAGAGCTCTCATATGATACTTACCTGAAACCAGGACTATCTTTGGAAATTGACTTCTTTTTTTTCATGAAATCACCTCAGAGGATTGTTCAAAAGACATATGCATGAGTATATGAAGATGCTGAAGCAGTTGTTTAAATTGTGTCTAGCTTCAGAGATTATTGTGATACCTTAAACAGTTGGAAATATGGCCTTACTGCAAGAATAGTCTAGTTGATTTATAAAAAGTAGTTAAACAATACTATTACCTTTTAAAATTTATTCTGATTTAGTAGCAGAGTGTTCCCATGTTCAAAGAAATGTGTAGCTTTCTATACATGTTTTGGAGAAAGTCATACCACTATGATAAACTACAGTGATCAAGCAGGTGTTATAAGTAAATGCTGTATTGTTCAATGTTAACATCTGTTCTTTTTTTTTTAAACAGGCAGAGTGGATAGTGAGAGAGAGAGAGAGAGACAGAGAGAAAGGTCTTTCTTGTTGCCGTTGGTTCACCCTCCAATGGCCGCTGCGGCCGGCACATCTCGCTGATCCGAAGCCAGGAGCCAGGTGCTTCTTCTGGTCTCCCATGCGGGTGCAGGGCCCAAGGACTTGGGCCATCCTCCACTGCCTTCCTGGGCCATAGCAGAGAGCTGGCCTGGAAGAGGGGCAACCGGGATAGAATCCGGCGCCCCGACCAGGACTAGAACCCAGTGTGCCAGCGCCCCAAGGCGGAGGATTAGCCTGTTAAGCCACGGCGCCAGCCAACATCTGTTCTTATTTACACATGTTAATTCTCTAAAATGAGCTGTAGTGTGTTTAATGGATACATTAAATATCAATTAATTATGTAACATTTTACTATAGTGAGTAAATATTTAAATTTATAAAACTAAATAGGATAATAATATACTATGCAACTGATATTTTAGAATTTTAAATGGCAAAATTCCAAAATAACTTTATGATGAAGTAAATCTTATGGGACAATATGTTCATGTATTATTTTGAATTGTCTTTTTTGATGATAAAAATAATATTTATCAAGTTGTTAATTTTACTATTTCATTGTCTATGCTTATAACATCATACTATGAATCTATTATTTATTTAAAAACTGATATATAAAGCCCTAGGGGCAGGCATTGTGCCACAGCAGGTCAAACCACTGCTTACATTCTATATCAGTGTGCGATTCGAGTCCTTTTTACTCTTCTTCTGATCCAGCTTCCTGTTAATGCACCTGGGAAGACAGTGGGTGATGGCCCTTGTACTTGGTCCCTGCCACCTACAAGGGAGGTCCAGATGAAATGAAATTCCTGACTCCTGGCACAGCCCTGGCTGTGGCAGCAATTTGAGGAGTAATCAACAGATGGAAGATCTCTCTTTGTCTCCCTGTCTCTCTTCCTCTCTTTCCTTCACTCTGTCATTCTGACTTTCAAATAAACAAATGTTTTAAAAGTCCTAGAGTCAGATTTTTATTCTCAAGATCTCAAACTTTACTTTAATGTACAGTAGATTTTTAGTACTAATAAGGTATATTTCTAACACACACACATACACAGAGAATTCCAGATTAGTTATTTATAAATATTTTCCTTTATTATTGTTTGCCATACCAATATTAAAAAAGCTAGTAATAGAAAGGGAAGGGAGAAATAGAGATTGGATTACAGAGATGAGGTGGGATGAAAAAGAAAGATAAAAAAGAAGGAAGAGTAGGAGTAAAAATGAAAATTAATGTAGCCCAAACCACAACAGAATTGGGTAGCCGGTGCCACGGCTCAATAGGCTAATTCTCCGCCTGCGGCACCTGCACACCAGGTTCTAGTTCCGGTTGGGGTGCCGGATTCTGTCCTGGTCGCTCCTCTTCCTGTCCAGCTCTCTTCTGTGGCCCGGGAAGGCAGTGGAGGATAGCCCAGGTGCTTGGGCCCTGCACCCGCATGGGAGACCAGGAGGAAGCATCTGGCTCCTGGCTTCAGATCAGTGCGGTGCCCGGCCATGGCGGCCATTGAAGGGTTAACCAACAGAAAAAGGAAGACCTCTCTCTCTGTCTCTCTCTCTCACTGTCCACTCTGCCTGTCAAAAAAAAAAAAAAAAAGAATTGGGTAATGTGTTTTTTCTTTTCAATAATTGGTTTTTGTGTCAGTTCTTAAATGGGTTTCATTACTTGAAGATTGTATAAAAAATATGTCTCCATTGTTTTAAAATATGTTATAGTTCTATGAACTATTGAAAATATATCCATTAATTTTATATATTTTGATACATAATCAGGAGATACTTGAGGAAAATGCTTACTTTAAATGTCTACAGTTATATTTAATTGTATTTTTACTTTTGAAGTTAATGTTATACCTAGAACCAGTACAAAAAATGCTGGTTTTATTTCTTAAAACAATTGACCATAGTTCAAGCTACTTTGATCCTATTTTATTAAGGAAAATTGTTTTACTTTTATATATTCACCACACAGGTTATTTATTCACTAGACATTACTTGCAAATGAACTTGAAAAATGTAATCAGACTTTTAATAATGAGAAATAGCTATATAGGTTATGTTAATGATAAATAAGTTTTTGTTAGGCACAAACTGGAACAGCAATCACTAGCTGACAAGGATCTCTAACATTGTAACAAAGCAACTATTAATGTAAAATGCATGACAAAACTGTATTATTGCATAGAAAGTGTTCTAGCAGAATCATTTCAACCTTATTAACAAACAACTCACTATAGTTGAAATTGAAGTATGGAAAGATATATTTCATTCTATATTCTTTTATGTATTTATTATATGAACTTACAGTCATTTGTAAAAAACCTTAAGAATCCTGAGAAGTTATTTTAACAAAAATTACAGAGGATCCAAAGTTCTGCCAAATAATGATTTCAATGTTTCTAACCTGTAATGCATTTAAATATGGTCAATAAAATCATGCAATAGTTTTATAGTGCTATGACCTAGTCTGTTTTATCTCTAATATTCTTTTGTTTCCTTTTTAATTAAAGGTCTCATTCGTTTGCAAGAGCTCATCAAAGCTCCATCAAGGTATAATCTTCGACTTAAAATTCGTCAACTACCTGCTGATACAAAAGATGCAAAACCCTTACTAAAAGAAATGAAAAGAGGCAAGGAGTTCCATGTCATCTTTGACTGTAGCCATGAAATGGCAGCAGGCATTTTAAAACAGGTAATCTTTAAAGTGCTCAAATTCTTAGTTTCTTTATAAACTTAGTATGATCTTTGTTAAAATCAAACTCTTATTATTACAAAGTCAATTAAAGATATCAATTCCTTCAACAAACACCTTCATGTAATTTTATGAAACAAATCTGAAAATTACTTTTAATTAGTTGTCTTACAGGAAAGGTAATGCAAATATTGATAATCTTCCAAGCAGATTGCATTTTGATGTTATTTCAAATGACTGCAATATGGTTTTGTGAATGACTTTTTAATGAGATAGATATTTCTGTTTTGTGCTGAAATGAACAAAGCAACTCATCAGTTACAATCTGCCAGTACAAAGAAGCTAAAATAAATTGACTATTTAACTGATGTCTACTATGAGATACCTTATATATTTGATCTTATTTCATCATCATCCCAACTGAAGAAATAAAGACTTTCACTTTTTTACAGACAAACTTAGTCTCAGAATGATTAATGGGAGCAAACCAAATAGCAAAACAATAACAGAGGGATTCATATACCACTCAGTGATGTTAACAAGTAATCATTCAAGGATAAAGCACTGCCTACTTAAAAAGATATTTCTGAATCAATCAAGTGAATCAATTTGTAGCAACAAAACCCTTTAATGTTATATCAGCACTATTCAGATCTAACAGCAAACTGGATAACAGGAATTATTATGAGTTCATATCTTATAGATATGGAAACTAGAGCTGGGAATTAAATGGCTCACACAAGGCCATGCACTTATCTTGTAGTACAGCCTGGTAAATGTGCTGAAACATCACATTGTACCCTGTAAATAATTATAAAACTGAAAACAAAAACTTTTGATTTTGTTTCTTTGGCTTTTTTTTATGCACACTAGTTTAACAGCATAGTGGCTTGGGATTAGTCAACTATAAACGTTCTCATGTATAGAATAAATTGTCTCTATTGTAGAGTCACACAGATTCAGATGTGAAATTATATCTCATTAACTGGAACTACTAATGGTAAATGTGTGTTATAACATGGCTAGTTTATTAAGCAGATGTTTGTTCAATGTTCCAGTATGAACATCGGTTTCACTACAGTAAAATATTTAATTGGGTTTTGAAAATTGATCTGGTTTTATGTTTGGGTAGTTAAGTATGTGAGGGTTTTAATTTATTTATCTATTTTAGTTTTGGAAAATAAAATGTCTTGTAATGAATAAAATGATGCAATGAGTTAACCATTATAATATAAAGTCAGGATTTATTTTTTACATAATTTTTAAAAATATTTTATTTATTTAAGAGGTAGAGTTACAGACAGTGAATGAGACAGAGAGAGAGAGAGAGAAAGAGAGAGAAAGGTCTTCCATCTGCTGGTTCACTCCCCACATGACCACAACGGCCAGAGCTGAGCACTCTGAAGCCAGGAGCCTGGCTTCTTCTGGGTCTCCTATGTGGGTGCAGGGATTCAAGTGATTAGGCCATCTTCTACTGCTTTCCCAGGCCTTAGCAGAGAGCTGAATCAGAAGAGGAGCAACCTGGACCTATGTGGGATGCTGCCACTGCAGGTGGAGGATTAACCTACTGTGCCACAGTGCCAGCCTCTACAGATTCTTAATTTTTGATTTTCTTTTGAGTACACAGACTTGGATAGCCCTCTCTTCCTCGACTGAGTAGCACTTGGTTTCATTGACCAAGCTTTGTTCTGCTTTCTCTAGGCTTCTAACAAGTTTATAAATGATCAACTGTCTGTGCTCTAAAGAATGAACTGTAACTGATTTTGCCAACTGCAAGATGTGAATACTCAATAACAGAATTTGCTTTCTGCTTCATATTGCATTTATCCACTTTTTACACTTGTTTTCTTATGTGTAATTGGTTCTGTTTATGTAATGAAAACAAAATTTAATATATGTGACAGATAAAATACAAATGTTTAACAAATTTAGTGGATGGGAAATCAAAACAAAAATAATATGAGAATATGAAAGTTTAGATGAAGTCAGAGTGACATTACAGAATGTATGCTCTGAGGTTAACACTGAAGGAACACAGATATGGTGATTTTTTAAGCTTACCTGGTTCCAGATTGCATTTTTCTCACATTTGGAGTTCAGTTATTATAAAACTCAATTCAGAAATAATGGAAATAGCTTCCTTCTAGTACATGCAGCAGTATCTTTAATAGGGATCTATTTTATGATTTAGGAAAATTTATTGAACTTACTCAACACTGGCTTATCTTGGAACTCTAAAGAGATAGTATAAGAGTTGAATAGCAAAAACAGATGAACGTTCAGCTCATTGGGCTTCACTCAAAATGAGTATTAAAATACCCAGAAAAATACATGGATTTATTCAGGTTCACCTCATTTGTTTAATTTATTTGACTTATTTAAACTGAGCTTTTACTAAATATTGATGAACAGTGAATCTGAAGCTGCCTGAATGCTGTAAAAGTGAGTAGAGTTTGGGGCTGACTACATTTCCTTTTAGGGCAGCTGAGTGTGTACTTATTGATTTACATGCCTCAGTAGCAGGTGGTTCCATCTCCATCAGATTTTCTACAGAGAATACCCTAGGCCAGAGCCAAGACAGTATTATAGAACACTTCCAAACCTGACAGTAGGAATTGCATTTGAAACCCCCAAACTTGGTCCACTCACCTAATAGGCATTTACTAACGACCAGGTGGTGAATAAAATAGGGGAGCCAGGCATCTATTGATTACATATTGAAGTTGGGCCTGAGACATGCATATTCAGCTCATGTCCAAGTTCCTGATTGGTCTGCAGCACTTATTGTCTTCCTTTGATTGGTTGGTGACGTTGAATTCTTTAGGGACTTTGGATAATGATCAAATAGATTCCAGTGAGTCTAGGGGCTACATGCTGGTGGTAGTTACTATTTGGTAGAAGGCTGGGGTTCCTAGAACAGAAACCCCTAAAGACACTACCAAACATCAAGCTGTTAACCTATAGAAGAAGTAAATAACCTCATGGGTCTGGTGAATGGGGACATTCTAGAGCTGGCTGTATCACTCCCTCAACTCAGGAAATTAATTTTAGTAAGTGGTAGATTTAATTCACAATCATAAACATAGAAGAAGACAACTTTAAGATAAGAAAGTGAGGCTGAGAGGCTGTGGTAGGCTAGGACATGATGGCTATCTAGTATTTACATCCAAAGCACTGTCTAGGGGTCTGGTTTCAATGTTCTGAGGTATAAAATCTCAGAAGGTTATTCAATCACAGATAAAACAATAATAAGCAACAACTTCAAAGACTAGACAAGTGCATATGAAAAAACTTCCAGCCTGAAAAAAATATAAAAGCAAATGCAATCAAACTCATATTTTCCAGCAGGAGAAAATAGAATAAAACTTAAAGAAATAGGTATAGAGGCCTCTACTGCCTCCACTCTCATTGTTAGCCTTGAACATTATACTTTACAGAATTAACCAGAAAGATAAACTGGCTTTCATAATGGCCTATGTTAATATGTCATAGAGCAGTGCTAACACTAGACAAGCTTAATGTGTGATTTTTAAATATTTTGATTTTGAAAAATTAATTTGTGCTATTTCATTCCAGCACAAATTTTCCATTGAAGTCACCCACATTATTTGTGTATAAAAAGATACTGATTTTATTCCTTTTCATGTGGTTTGAGTTTAGCACACATTTCATTGAGAGATAATAGCTAGACATGATTCTACAATTAACAAGCCCAAAACAACATTTTTTTTTGTTAATTATACTGGAAATTATTCACTAATCTCTCAGAAGAGTATTCTTGTTGTTCATTTTTGTAAATAAGGCTAAAGTGTTGGCACTTAATAAAAAATAACTAGCCTTCTCTATATCTATTAGCTTTTTTTAAGATTGTGCATCATAGCATTTAATTGATTTTTGTTTGCAAAATCGAAGGCTGAGAGTTTAATGAAAGCCACAAACAGATTCCAGTTATCCTGCATAGATACATTACTTCTCAAGTTGATAAAGAAGAAACCTTTGGCCAGTACAAAACATCTATGTCCTAGGCAAACCACTCATTGCCCCACCATCTCCTCACTCCCTCCCATCCCTGCCACCAAATCAGAATTGTATATACCTAAGGTGCGCAGGTTTTAAATTATCAAGCAAGACACAGGAATTAGAATGCCTAAGTTCTGAATGGAATTATATTTTTGGGATATGAAATACTTTCAATTTATAAAGTGGAGTAAATCATATTCTAATCCAAACTCTAACATATGGAGACACATGTCTACTCACTTTTTCACAAAATTGGGCAATTTATTTATTTATTTATTTTATCCTAGTTTTCTCACTTGTAAAATGACCATAATAATATTTATAGTTATGCATCTGTATTTCTAAAGCTATAGACTTCATAAATTATAAAACATTGACAAGGATAACATCCAACTGTTACTGAGTGTTTCTTAGAGTGGGAACCTTCTGTACATATTCATTAGAAGCACTGAATGTCTTTTACAACAATAGATAATTTTGCAGATCTTTGTGTAATAAGAGAAATTGCCTCATATTTTCCATAAGATAAGAAGTGCAGGAGTTCTTGCATAACTTAGTGGCTATAGATAAGGTTAACATAATGTATATTTCTCTGTCCAAAAAAAAAAAAAAAAAAACCATAGAAGAGCATTTGAGATGTTTTCAGCATAAATTGGAAACTATTATGTTTAGTGAAATAAGCCAGTCTCAAAAAGGCACATTTATATTTTCTCTGATATGTGGCAATTAATATAGAATATGAAAAATGTATAGGAATGAAACAGACATTTACAATGTGATTGTCATTTGTAACCCTTGTTTATAGTCCTATGGAATTGTGGTCTTCCTATTTTTCACTTGTAGAATATTATGCTTAGCGGTGAATGAAGCCTATGACTATAGAGTGGGTAAAAATTATGTCTTTGCAAAAACTGAGGAAAGGAAGAGAGGAGAGGAAGAGAAGGGGATCAGGGGATGGAGGAAGAGGAAGAGGGAGGGAAGTGTAGTTGTCTTCTTGGAACTATACCAGTGAAGTGTATGAAATCTGTTCTGTTTATATCAAGAACTACTGAAAGAAATGAAAAGAAACCTTACCTTACATAATTAAATGGATTATTTATAATAAAAAGGTTAAATGTTTAAAGAGATCAATGTATTTACCCTGACCGTACTTTTTTTTTTTTTTTTTTTTTGAGAGGCAGAGTGGATAGTGAGAGAGAGAGACAGAGAGAAAGGTCTTCCTTTTTGCCGTTGATTCACTCTCCAGTGGCCGCTGCGGCCGGCACATCTTGCCCATCTGAAGCCAGGAGCCAGGTGCTTCTCCTGGTCTCCCACGTGGGTGCAGGGCCCAAGCACCTGGGCCATCCTCCACTGCCTTCCTGGGCCATAGCAGAGAGCTGGCCTGGAAGAGGGGCAACCGGGATAGAATCCGGTGCCCCAACCGGGACTAGAACCCGGTGTGCTGGCGCCACAAGGCGGAGGATTAGCCTGTTAAGCCACAGCGCTGGCCATGACTGTACATTTTTAAAAGTTAGAATGCTCTTGGTTTATGTAATAATTTCTCTTCAATATATTATTTGGTGATTCAGCTTATAAATTTCCTTTCTATACTCAATTTTTTGATGTTACCTTTCATGAACTAAAGTTCCCCCCCTTTATATATTTTATTTGTTAAAAAATTTTCAATAATATATCTATTCTTAATTGAAAAATTCATATTGTTGAACTACATTTTTTTCCTACAAAATTCATTAATGCTAATATGTGCCCAAGATACTTTTCTGAACATAAAATACATAGGGTGTATTTGGGGCAGCTACTTAGTGAGTTTATATAGTTACTGACCTGTGAAAGAGTATTGAATATCCAGAGAATATATATTTCCTACTAGGAGTTCTCAATTCAGCTTGAAAATTTGTTGTTTTTCAATTATCATTGGCAATTGCTATTCACTGATGAGCTATTTCAAAAGCATTCTACAATTCCAGGGGAGAAAGTGACATGGACACGTCAAATTCTAATCCAAGGGTCTTTTTAAGATTGATAGTCTAAAATTGATGAGGACTATGAAAGAGTGAAACAAAATATAGTAATTTGCAACAAAAACATTTCTTTACTTACCTGTACTTTTTGAGGAGACTGGTAGTTTACATTTCCTTTCTAAGGAATTGTCTGTAAAGTGCTAAAGAAAATACCTATTGGTAATGATCTTTGCCACACTTTTTTCCTTAGTAATACTGTTCACCGAAATAAAAGTCATTCTTCATTAGGACATTTGTAGTTAAGGCATTACAAATATAATGAACAAGATGTACTAATTTGGGTTTCCTGTCAAATTTAATGACTCCTTTAGTATGTATAGCCCTAAGATTTACAATTGCAAACATTCAAATAATAGTGTTTCCAGTAAGAGAATTACTTTAGAAATTCCTTCAGTAGCCTTTAATCTTCTTTAACTACTAGGAAAAGATTTAGTTTAGCCCAATTTTGATGTAACATGAATAGTGTAGATTGATTGCTCATTATATTCTACAATTTTGTTCTCATGTGCCTTATTGACATAATGTATTTCATATAATGTGTACCTTTAATAATATTGATCTTTTTTATTTCTTAGGCATTAGCTATGGGAATGATGACAGAATACTATCATTACATCTTTACCACTCTGGTAAGTAATTGATTAAAGCATAAAGATAACACTCTATGTTTGATCATGACTTTTAGGATGAAAAATGTGTTTTTGAGTGAGAATAGGTAATATAGTGAGTGATACCTTTGTAGTCACTTAATTGTATTTTTATAAGACCCCAAAAGAATTAGCATCTGAGAGAACTAATAATTCTTGGTGTGAAGCTGATGATTTTGAATCATATTTCAGAAATAAATTCAAAATTGTTTTATTTTTACATTTCTTCATATAAGTTTTTTTTAAAGACTATTTATTTGAAGTCAGAGTTATACATAGAGAAAAGGAGAGGTAGAGAGAATGAGAGAGGAATTCCATCCACTGATTCACTCCCCAGTTGGCCGCAATGGCTGGAGCTGCACTGAACCGAAGCCAGGAGCCAGGAGCTTCTTCTGGGTCTCCCATGTGGGTGCAGGGGCCCAAGGACTTGGGCCATCTTCTACTGCTTTCCCAGGCCATAGCAGAGAGCTGAATTGGAAATGAAGCATCCAGGACTCGAACCAGTCCCCATATGGGATGCCAGAGCCAGAGCTCCAGGAGGTGGCTTTAACTTCTATGCCACAGTTCAGGTCCCTCAAAATGTTGTGAGAAAACGGTGCTGGAGAAATTATGGTTAGCTCAATTCTTTGTCCTACATGGAAGAATTTCCAAGCAGATGGCAAACAGATTTCAAAGTATTTGTTAGAGTCGAAGGCCTTTAGCCAGAGCAGCATGGAGGGGGGCTTCCAAGAGGGGAATAAACCCAAAGGGACTGGTGGCAGTGGGTTTCTTAAGTACAATTTCGGGGGGGGGGGGGGGGGAAGCACTTGACAATCAAATTGGCATTCAGTTACCAGGCAGGGACAAAACCCCATCAAAAGACCTCATTTATAATTCTCCATCCTGTCTATCCTGTTAAGGGTGGGGTAGGTAACTTGTTTTCTTTTTTTTTTTTTTTTTTTTTTTTTTTTGATTTTTATATTACACTCACTTTTTTTTATTTTATTTTATTTTTTAACTTTTATTTAATGAATATAAATTTCCAGTGTACAGCTTATGGATTACAATGGCTTCCCCCTCCCATAACTTCCCTCCCACCCGCAACCCTCCCCTCTCCCGCTCCCTCTCCCCTTCCATTTGCATCAAGATTCATTTTCAATTCTCTTTATATACAGAAGATCAATTTAGTATAAAGATTTCAACTGTTTGCACCCACATAGAAACACAAAGTGAAACATACTGTTTGAGTACTAGTTATAGCATTAAATCACAATGTACAGCACATTAAGTGTTTGTTTTCAAAATAAACTGTGAGCTCAGGAAGAGCTCCCTTGCTAGTCTCATGGTAAATTTGGAGATTCCAAAGAAAGGAGGGTGGCCTGTTTCTTCTTGCTAAGGATAACTTTTTGAGGAAGGAAGCAAATATTTTATACCCTAAATTGCACTGGGATCCCCTGACTATCTATTAACCCATCTGACTCTTCACATTCCCTCCTCCCGAAGATGGAAACCCTAACATCTGTTAGGGGGAACTGGGCGATGATCACTCTGGCTGCTTCATGTTGAAAAGGGGTGTCTTTGGGAAGGGGAGTCAAGTCAGGGTTGCAGCAGGAGGTGGCTTCTCAGCAGAAGGTGACTTCTCCAGGGGGATGCAGTGCAAGCTTGCAGAAACTGCTTCCCTTGGAGGTTTCATGTGCATGGCCACCTAGAATTTTACTTTTTAAGTCTGGAAAAAATGAATCTAACAAGCAGTTTAAACTTACAGGATCTAAAGCCAAGGACAGAGTCATTATTAGAGGCCCTAAGAAAAGAGTCACTTTGAAAAGAACTTTAAGATTATAATGAGTTTAAAATTCATTTGCTGAAGAATCATGATTTAGAAAAACACAAATTCTTATATAAAGTCTTTTTTATACTCAAATGATTTGGATGTCAGTTTTTTTTTTTTATTAGATTTTATTGTTATGGGTGAAATGGCAGTGGAGAAAATATTGTCTAAGTTCTTTGTCTCACATGGAAAAATTTTCAAGCACACAAGGCAAAGATTTAAAAGCAAGATTTATTTAAGTCGGAGACCTCCAGCCACAGTGGCATGGTGAGGGCTCCAAGAGAAGGAAAACTGGAAGTGGCCAGTGATACTGGGGTCTCTAAGCACAATTTTGGGGAAGAAAAATATAAATATCAGCTTGAAATTCAGTTACAAGGTGGGAAAAAAAACATGGAAAGACCTGATTTGCAATCATTTTACCCTGTCTGGCTTGCTCAGGATAAAACAAAAGAGCCATCAGAAATGTGGGATACCTAATTTGTTTTACAATAAACTGGTAGCTCAAAAGGGTGGAGTCACCCTGCTATTCTCAAGATGAAATTGGAAGCTTCTAAGGTACGAAGCTTGCACTTTTAATCTTGCTAAAGGTAACTTTTGGGGAAGCAAGCATTTTGTACCCTAATTTCCACTGGGGCCAACTTGTCTGCCTATTAATCCTTCTGACCCCTCATATTATGTTTCTAATTTTTGTGTCTCTACTCACATTTCAATGCCTTTTTGCCTATCAGTAAACTGATAGTTCATTAACAGCAGTGTTAGGGGAAAAAAGATTTCTTTTTCTCAACAATCACAAGATTTATATTAAAATCTCTATAACAAAACACAGATTAACAAGATAAAGTCATTCAAATTTATTTAATATAAATTGTATATGCTGTGGGAACCTTTGGAAATGAAGAAATTATGAAATTATCTATATTATTTGGTTTGGTGAAGAGTGGACAGCTGTGTAGATAGATGATTAAACAAAGGGGATTATTATCTAATGGTAATAAACTGGTGGAGAAAAGGAATCAAAACATGTCTTTTCATATTCTTGTTGGTCTCCAGGTTTAGGACAGAATCTCTGGATTAGAGACTTAGGACCTACTTTCAAGCAATGTGGGTCAGGAAATTCTTTTATGGCCTGCTTCAGAGAATGAAGGTGGGAGAAGGTTAGAGAGTAACCTTCTTGCTTCTGCAGTTTTCTCAATTTCCTTCCCTTTAAAATACTCAGTATACCAAGGCACATATTTAGGATAACATTCTGAGCTCCATCACATCTCAGATTCCATCTGTTCTGTGAAGTTTTTCCTGACAAAAAATGAAAGTGACCTGTCTTGTTACTGACTTCTATCATTTCTACTTTGATCCTTTAGTATACATTGCATTTTTAACCCTTTGAATACATTGTCTCCTTGTCCATATTTTAAGTACTAAAAAATAAAAACCTAAAGGTTTATACTATTTTTTGCAGCACAGCTCAGGCTAATGCTAGTTACTTTCCACTGCATTTTATTCCTGCTGTCTAGTTTGTGTAACAGTATGAGTTAATGCAAGATGTGCACAGGACCAGTGGCATTTATCTTGCCTTGCATCTCAATGTTGTCCATAATATCTGAGTGTTCACTAATGCCAGCAAGAAAAAGAGCAAGAGTCCCATGTGTTGCACATTCTCATGGTTACAACCGATTCCCTCAATAGGGATAGCCCTCTGTCTTCTGGGAAAACTAAAGGGCAAAGTAAAAACATTCAGGGTATGCAAACTGGAAAGAGTAACTTTATGATAAAGTTGCTGAATAGGGCATAAAACAAAGGAACCACAAGGTATTTGCAACCAAAAAGGGTTGTCTTCTTAACTTTTTCATTAACTTTAGTTACATGCCACGTTTCATGACTTTCCTCTTAAAATCCAAAAACTTTGACAAAATAAGACTTCTAAATGGCAATAAGCAATCAAGGAAGCAGGCATTGAAATATACCCCTGATAGTTGAAGGTGGAGAAGAAAGCTTATGCAAGAAAAGACTGTGTGTTCCATTGGTTTAACTTTAATACACACATTTATGTATGGAGCATATTTATTTGTATTGCAAAATCTGAAGAAATCTACGAAAACCTTGGTGATTTGTGGTGCTTAGCATCACTTGAGACACAACAATGTTAAGTATCCTAAAGGAAACAAGAATGAGTGATTTTCGATAATGCATGCCAATGAATATACTTTGTTAATGGTGACACAGTGAAATTTGTCTTTCAGGATCTCTTCGCTCTTGATGTAGAGCCCTACAGATACAGTGGTGTTAACATGACAGGGTTCAGAATATTAAACACAGAAAATACCCAAGTTTCTTCCATTATTGAAAAATGGTCGATGGAACGGTTGCAGGCTCCTCCGAAACCCGATTCAGGTTTGCTGGATGGATTTATGACGGTATGAAAACCCACTTAAAGACTAGTTTGTGTGTTTCTAAATAGTATTGCATAAATAACTAAACCTCTGACTCAATACCTCAGTTTAATTGTTTGTCATTAAAGGCATGGTATTAGAGCTTCTATTGCAAATAATTCTATTTATAATTTTCTAAATCAATTTCATATGACAAATTTACATTTTCATTCAAGTATCTCAAAAGAAAGTACAACCATCATCAGTATTACTATGTTACAGGGATTTCTATAAAGTTAATTGGCATCATATATAAGATAAAAGAGAGACTGAACAAAAATTAATCTGAAAGATACACTTCTGACTGTTCATCATATCACACAAAATTCTCCCCTGAGCTTACTTGTTCTCTAAGGCTGCAGACTCACCAATAACCACATTTATAATTTTCAAGTCCTGGCTTAATTTCCTTGAAACTGTATTAATGCACTAACTGTAAGAGAAGGATATCTTCTTGTGTAACTTTAGTTGTTTTTACCAATGCTACCAATGAAAATCTAACACAAAAGGCACATATTAATTTTGAACTTCCTAATGGCTGTGTTAAAAGCATTTCACTGAAAAGACAGGTAATTGTCAATGTTTATAGTTTGTTTATTTACGCTACTATATAAAAATACAATTATTTAAAGTGGTAGTCAATATAAAAAATTGTAACTCAGATATTTTGCATAGTATTTTTCCATTAAGACTTTCTATGTTGCTATGTATTTGACATCGTGTTTTTTGTTTCATATTAGTTGTAGTCAGATAAACTTGCTTCATCACTACTTATGGTTAATGGCTAACTTGTAGGCTCATCCAAAGTTATACTATACCATTTAAACAAATTATGAATACCTTATGATTTTTCATTACATAGATGTTTCTGCAGACCAAATTATACTAAATTCAGAAAAGGGTTCATAATTTGGATAATATTTATATATATCAGGTCATACCAACCTGGTTTTTTAAGAAATATATATTTATTTTATTTATTTGAAAGAGTGACAGAAATATGGAGAGACATAAAATAGAAGAGATCTTCCACCCACTGGTTCACTCCACAAATGGCCACAACAGTCGAAATTGGGCCAGGCCAAAGCCAGGAGCCAGGAACTCTATTGGAGTCTCCCACATAGTGTCAGAGACCCAAGCACTTGGGCATCCTCTATTTCTTTCCAGGCTCATTAGCAGGGAACTGGATGGTAAGTGGAACAGCCAGGACTCATACTAACCTCCAGCATGGGATACCAGAATCACAAAAAGCAGCTTAAGTCACTGTGCCATAACCCTGGCCCTAGAGGGTTACCTCTGAAGGCATTAACTTTCTAATGGAAAAAAGTAAAGACATTTTGTTTCCTTTTATTGAGAAAAATAATCTATTAAAATTTAAAGTATCTTATATACACATCCATTTTTAAAATAAATAAAGGGAATTTTATCCCTTTTCATTCAAAGAGATAGTTGACATCTTCTAATAATTTGGTCTTAACCTAAGAAACATTTGAAAGTCTCTTAAAGATAAACATAATTTTCCAAAGTAATATATATTTATAATAAAATACAACCTAGAAAGAAAATTACAAATATTTCATTTTACTACCAGATAGAAGATGATATATCAAACTTAAAATAACTATTTTTAATTTAAATGTATATGATCCTTTAAGCTGTTATTATATTAATATGTATATTCTTATATATTCTTTCTACCTCTCCTTATGTTTCTTTAATTTCAAAAGATATAAAAAATATTATTGAATGATTTAGTAAATCAGTAGAGATCATGGCAAGCTTAACAGTTTTATACTTTAAGTCTTCCATTGAAATATCCAAACAGTAGTGTGCCTCTTTACATGTGAGAATTATAAAAATTATGCAGTTTTACTTTGATATTCTCTTTGTAACTCTACATGTGTCTGTATGACTCTGTAATTCATTACCTGAAATGAAGTATTCCCTAAGTTGCAGTAACTTAAATGGACTACTGAAAGACATATAAATACAAGGGAAGGTATAGTAACTTATTGCATAGAGTAGAGGCTTCTGGAGAAAATTAACCTCTAGAATATGGAGAAGGCCGGCGCCGTGGCTTAACAGGCTAATCCTCCACTTTGCGGCGCCGGCACCCCGGGTTCTAGTCCCGGTCGGAGCGCCGGATTCTATTCTGGTTGCCCCTCTTCCAGGCCAGCTCTCTGCTATGGCCCAGGGAAGGCAGTGGAGGATGGCCCAAGTCCTTGGGCCCTGCACCCGCATTAGAGATTAGGAGAAGCACCTGGCTCCTGGCTTTGGATCAGCGTGATGCGCGGTTCGCACCGGCCATTGGAGGGTGAACCAACGGCAAAAAGGAAGACCTTTCTCTCTGTCTCTCTCTCTCTCACTATCCACTCTGCCTGGCAAAAAATAAATAAATAAATAAATAAATATGGAGAAGGAGAAAAGGTGTTAGGAAGCATACAGGCTTGGGTTCTATCTTTATAGATAGACATGAATCCTATCCTCCTTTTAAACAGGGTGATTTGGACAGAGTACATAAATGAAAGTGAAAAAATGGATAGATAGAAAAATTAGCCTTTTTGTTAAAAATTCTAAGCATTGCATATAGATCATGGATTTTGAAATTTTAAATGTTCAAAGCAACACTTTTCCCTTTGCTGTAGTGCTAGAATAATTTTCAAGTGACATCTTAAATAAGAAATGGAAAGTTCTCACATAGAAGACATACAGTTTTATTGAAATACTTTTATTTAAGGATCTGAAAAGTGTAAAGATTTTCCTAGAAAAGTTACATGAGAACACTTTTTTTTTTTTTTGACAGGAAGAGTTAGTGAGAGAGAGAGAGAGACAGAGAGAAAGGTCTTCCTTCTGTTGGTTCACCCCCAAATGGCCGCTATGGCCGGCGCACTGCCAGGCCGATCCAAAGCCAGGAGCTAGGTGCTTCCTCCTGGTCTCCCATGTGGGTGCAGGGCCCAAGCACTTGGGCTATTCTCCACTGCCTTCCTGGGCCACAGCAGAGAGCTGGATTTGAAGAGGAGCAACCGGGACAGAATCCGGTGCCCCAATAGGGACTAGAACCCGGTGTGCCGGTGCCACAGGCAGAGGATTAGCCTAGTGAGCCACGGCAACAGCCGTGAGATGTTGGGGTCTTAAGCCTGAGGCTAGCCCCTGACCATCAGGGGCAGCACAAGCACTCCCCAACAAGGCAAACAGGAGAGGTAAGGTCGACGGGTTAAGCACACAGCAAGCACCTGTGACTTCTGTTGAAGCAGGAACTACTTCATTGAGGAAGTGTACAGGCTTATAAAGCTTACGAAAGACATGCACAGTAGGGGAGCCAATCAGCGAAAAGGTCATGCAGGCATGGGTGGACCATGCATAGGGGCATCTTAAGCAAAGTATAGGGATCATGCACTGTCCATGTGTCTGGAACTAAAGCAAACCTATCCCTGCCGGTGGTCTGATCCTATGTAGCTTAACTGCAGACACGCCCCTTGAACATCCGCCAGGTGCCATATTGTAATGGAGTTTTTAGGCAATGCCCAACATTTCCCCCTTTTTGTTTTATATATTAAAGAGAGAAAGAGGAACTGAGCAGAGAGTATGCCTGTCTTAGGTCTTCCCCTCTGACTGGGATCAGTCCTTTAGGCAGCATGTCTGTCTTAGATTGTCCCTCTCTGGGAATCTTACCTGTCTTTGACTACTACTCCAGCTGTTAAGGACTGCTCCAGGGGATCTTACCAGTCATTGGCTACCACCTCAGCAACTGAGGGTATTATGTATTATACCTCTACATCTTGGCAGTGGCCAAGGGCGGATGTATAGGGTTCCCAATCTGGCGCTTAAAGAGCGGCATAACCGGTTTTTGAAGAGTGGCATATTGTTGTCAGACCACCATTAACTGGACCACAGTGATTCGATCTTAAACAAATTTACAGGGACAATGGAGACCAAGGGGCCCACAAAGGGGAGGAGATAAGGAAACCATCCCCCAAGGCCCAACCACAGGTAACTAGAGCTTCTTGGAGGGTCTTGATCTTGTCCTGAATGGATGATCCAGTCACAATGAGGCAGAGAGTCCAATATGGTCTTTTCATCCCTGTAAGAGAAAAGATAAATTACTCCTCAGGAGGGGGTCCTCCTGGGTGACCTTCTTTGGCAAAGGGGAGATATTTAAGGTTTCTTGCAGGTACCCATATGGGATTGGAATTCCCATGAGGGAAGACACATCCAAATCCTCTACCAGCACTTATCAGTGGGTCTGGTCCTTGCCAGCATCCCGTTAGTGGGTCCTTCCATTTTACCAAAAGGTAGGGTACTTGGAAGGACCAATGTTTGTGAAAGGCTGACAAGGGCTGATGTTTCAAAAAATTTAAAATATTTAAGGTGAGCATGGCCATTCGTAGCTGGTCTTGTAGGGGTATGATTCTCCCTTTTTGTTTTATAAGTTGGTCTTTTAAAATTTTATTTTGTTTTTAGATGATTATTTCTACTTGTGGGTTGTGAGGAATTTTAGTAGAGTGTTGAATTATTTTACATCTTGGCAGCACTTTTAATCTAAACATCCCATTTGCTTATTATCTCTGCTGCTAATGAGAAATAAATCTTTTGACATCACCAGGGGCTCTCCGGAGATACCAAAGTTTAGAGAATTTAGAACTTTGATTTTCAGAAAGTCTGTTAAGGGTGCCAAGAGAACTTAGAGTATCTGGTCAAAATATAATTTCTTAAAAATCTGAAATGATAGCCATTTATTTAGTTAGGGTGATTTTAACACTTTCAGACCAGATTTAATTATAATGATATTTAACATAGCTTTTTAAGACTTAATTTTTTTATTAATCTCAACTTAACAGAGACAGTAAACAATAGATTACCTTGGCAGAACATGAATTTTAGGTCTCTTGTTGTAAATAAACCAGAAATAAAAAAACCTTGAACATAAGAGTTAGCACACGAAATCATCACATAAACAATTAGGCAGACACTGTTAAAAAGAGATGTTACAGTTTTTGCAAAAACAGATCTGTAAAAGGAATAAGTTTAAAGCATATCAAAGACATGTAAAAGTGAGCAAGCAAACCAAGGAAACTGAAGGGCATTTGTATTAGTCCAATTTTCTGAACCAATCTGTATTGGCTTACTTTAGCAACATAAAAGGCTTATATACACAGAATTTACTCTCATTTTCATAACACCACTCTAGCTGGAAAGCAAAAACATGAATACAACATAGGTCTGACATCAGTTACAACTTTTAATACACTTTGCATAATTTGAATTGACTCAAACAGTAGTAATTTTTCTATTTAGTAAATATAAATTTCCAAAGTACAGTTTATGGATTACAATGGCTTTCCTTCCCCATAATTTCCCTCCCACTCGCACCCCTCCCATCTCCCACTCCCTCTCCCATCCCATTCTTCATCATGATTCATTTTCAATTATCTTTATATACAGAAGATCAATTTAGTATATATTAAGTAAAGATTTCATCAGTTTGCACCCACACAGAAACACAAGGTGTAAAATACTGTTTCAGTACTAGTTATAGCATTACTTCACATTGGACAACACATTAAGGACAGATCCCACATGAGAAGTAAGTACACAGTGACTCCTGTTGTTGACTTAACAATTTGACACTCTTGTTTATGGCATCAGTAATCTCCCTAGGCTCTAGTCATGAGTTGCCAAGGCTATGGAAGCCTTTTGAGTTCGCTGACTTCGATCTTATTCCGACAGGGTCATAGTCAAAGTGGAAGTTCTCTCCTCACTTCAGAGAAAGGTACCTCCTTCTTTGATGGCCCCGTTCTTTCCATTGGGATCTCACTTGCAGAGATCTTTCATTTAGGTCTTCTTTTTTTTTTTTCCAGAGTGTCTTGGCTTTCCATGCCTGAAATACTCTCATAGGCTCTTGAGCCAGATCCGAATACCTTAAGGGCTGATTCTGAGGCCAGAGTGCTGTTTAGGACATCTGCTATTCTATGAGTCTGCTGTGTATCCCACTTCCCATGATGGATCATTCTCTCCCTTTTTGATTCTATCAGTTAGTATTAGCAGACACTAGTCTTGTTTGTGTGATCCCTTTGACTCTTAGACCTATCAATGTGATCAACTGTGAACTGAAATTGATCAATTGGACTAGTGAGATGGCATTGGTACATGCCACCTTGATGGGATTGTATTGGAATCCCCTGGCATGTTTCTAACTCCACCATTTGGGGCAAGTCCGATTGAGCATGTCCCAAATTGTACATCTCCTCCCTCTCTTTTTCCACTCTTAAATTTAACAGGGATCACTTTTCAGTTAAAATTTAAACACCTAAGAATAATTGTGTGTTAATTACAGAGTTCAACCACTAGTACTAGAACAAAACAAAAAAAAAATACTAAAATGGATAAAGTATTACATTGTATATCAACAGTCAGGACAAGAGCTGATCAAGTCACTGTTTCTCATAGTCTCCATTTCACTTCAACAGGTTTCCCCTTTGGTGTTCAATTAGTTGTTGCCAATCAGGGAGAACATATGATATTTGTCTCTTTGGGACTGGCTTAATTCACTCAGCATAATGTTTTCCAGATTCCTCCATCTTGTTGCAAATGACCGGATTTCATTGTTTTTGACTGCTGTATAGTATTCTATACAGTACATGTCCTATAATTTCTTTATCCAGTCTACTGTTGATTGGCATTTGGGTTGGTTCCAGGTCTTAGCTATTGTGAATTGAGCTGCAATAAATATTAAGTTGCAGACCCCTTTTTTGTTTGCAATTTAATTTCCTTTGGGTAAATTCCAAGGAGTGGGATGGCTGGGTTGTATGGTAGGGTTATGTTCAGCTTTCTGAGGAATCTCCAGACTGACTTCCATAGTGGCTTAACCAGTTTGCATTCCCACCAACTGTGGGTTAGTGTCCCTTTTTCCCCACATCCTCACCAGCATCTGCTGTTGGTAGATTTCTGAATGTGAGCCATTCACACCAGGGTGAGGTGAAACCTCATTGTGGTTTTGATTTGCATTTCCCTGATGGCTAGTGATCTTGAACATTTTTTCATGTGTCTGTTGGCCATTTGGATTTCCTCTTTCGAAAGATGTCTATTGAGGCCCTTGGCCCATCTCTTATGTGGGTTGTTTTGATGTTGTGTAGTTTCTTGATTTCTTTGTAGATTCTGGTTATCAATGCTTTATCTGTTGCGTAGTTTGCAAATATTTTTTTCCCATTCTGTTGTTTGCCTCCTCATTTTCCTGACTATTTCTTTTGAAGTACAGAAACTTCTCAATTTGATGCAATCCCAATAGTTAATTTTGGCATTGACTGCCTGCGCCTCTGGGGTCTTTTCTAGGAAGTCTTTGCCAGTACCTATATTTTGCAGGGTTTCTCAAATGCTCTCTAATAATTTGATGGTGTCAGGTCGTAGATTTAAGTCTTTAATCCATGTTGAGTGAATTTTTTGTAAGGTGAAAGGTAGGGGTCTTGCTTCATGAGTATGCACATGGAAATCCAATTTTCCCAGCAACATTTATTGAATAGACTGTCCTTACTCCAGGGATTGGTTTTGTATCCTTTATCAAATATAAGTTGGCTGTAGATGTTTGGATTGATTTCTGGTGTTTCTATTCTGTTCCATTGGTCTATCCATCTGTTTCTGTACCACTACCATGCTGTTTTGATAACAACTGCCCTGTAGTATGTCCTGAAATCTGGTATTGTGATGCCTCCACCTTTGTTTTTGTTGTACAAGATTGCTTTAGCTATTCGAGGTCTCCTCTGTCTCCATATGAATTTCAGCATCATTTTTTCCAGATCTGAGAAGAATGTCTTTGGTATCTTGATTGGTATTGCATTGAATGTATAAATTGCTTTTGGGAGAATAGACATTTTGATGATATTGATTCTTCCAATCCATGAGCATGGAAGATTTTTCCATTTTTTGGTATCCTCTTCAATTTCTTTCTTTAACATTTTGTAATTCTCATCGTAGAGATCTTTAACGTCCTTGGTTAAGTTTATTCCAAGGTATTTGATTGTTTTTATAGCAATTGAGGCCTAATAGCTCTGGATAAAACTTTGAGAACTATATTGAAGAGCAGTGGTGAGAGTGGGCATCCCTGTCTGGTACCAGATCTCAGTGGAAATGCTTCCAACTTTTCCCCATTCAATAGGATGTTGGCCGTGGGTTTTTCATAAATTGCTTTGATTGTATTGAGGAATGTTCCTTCCATCCCCAGTTTGCTTAGAGTTTTCATCATGAAAGGGTGTTGTATTTTATCGAATGCTTTTATTGCACTGAACAGTTTCTAGAACAGTTGTACTTTTACAAATTTAGAGACTCATCCTTTTTTAGTTCCAGGGATCCAACTGGAAGTCTCAAAGTTGGAAGACTCGGTTTAGAATTTAAAACTGTTAGAGAGTCAAACTGTTTAGCCAAATATTAGTACATTTAACCTGAGCATTGTAACCAAGGTTGTGGGCTAGATCTGATTAGGGTTAGGTAATCACTCAAACATTAAAAACAGACAAATCCAATAAAACAGGAAACCTTCAACTCTCATCAGATAAGTCAGCTACAACAGCACAGAAAAGAGCTGATCATCAGCGTAGGAGCCCATTGCTTAGGACAGGGAAACACAAATTGGCAGAGAATGAGAGACTCCTGTAGGGCTGGAGGAAGTTTCATTAGCTGCAAAGAGAAAGACCCATTAGGTTGGAAAGGGTTAATTGATTGAGGTTTTCACTTCCTTAGGTAAGACCACTAGTAGCCAAAGGCATTTTCTCTCCCCTCTCCCAGTGAGGAGAGGTATTGAATTGGAAATGGGGAGAAAAAAGCAGCCCTAGGGAGGGCTCTCCCTAGAGATATCTGGCCATGCCTGCATGGGTGCAGCAGGCCACTTTGACTGGAAGAAAGTGCAGTGAAAGGTCATGGTCCCCCATTTACAGGGAAGACTGTGCATGCCAGGGCCTAGTAGTACTGGCCATGGGGTTGGGTAGGCATGCTGTTTACAAGATGGTGGCAGGTGATCCAAGTGAGGGGAATACCCATAAAGGGGTGGCCACATGGGAGGCACTAGGCTGAACGTCCCCTTTGCAATTGGAGGCGCGGAGAGTTGAGGCAGCTCTGTGCCTTTAGGGGTTACCGCCACACCTGAAGGCTCTACTTTAGTTTCAACTGCCTCTGGGGATTTATGAGTCTCCTGACATTCCTCAACAAAGGCCACCCAGCTCATCTGTTTCATATTAAATGGCTTAGTTGTGCAAGATTTTTTGTGTGGCTTTAAGCCTCGATCTTTAGCATGTATCTCAGCGCCTTAGGTGCTGGGTCACCAAACTTGGCATGAGATTGCCCCATCCTTTCGGGGATACCTTACCTCAAGAGACTCACTTAGCCACATCTGCTGGTACTTTCACTTTGGCTGGAGTCAGTCCTTTTTTAGGGCTCGTTGGAGCCCATCGTGCCCCATGCTGGGTACCACTTGTTGGGGTCTTAAGCCTGAGGCTAGCCCCTGATCAGCAGGGGACAGCACAAGCACTCCCCAACAAGGCGAACGGGAGAGGTAAGGTCAACGGGTTAAGCACACAGGAAGCACCCTTGAGTTCTGTCGAAGCAGGAACTGCTTCACTGAGGAAGTGTACAGGATTATAAAGCTTACGAAAGACATGCACAGTAGGGGAGCCAATCAGCGAAAAGGTCATGCAGGCATGGGTGGACCATGCACAGGGGCATCTTAAGCAAAGTATAGGGATCACACACTGTCCATGTGTCCAGATCTATCCCTGCCGGTGGTCTGATCTTATGTAGCTTAACTGCAGCGGCCGCAGACACGCCCCTTGAACATCCGCCAGATGCCATATTGTAATGGAGTTTTTAGGCAATGCCCAACAGTGAGAAAACTTTTAAGACAATTGGCCTGAAGATAAGTTTATTTGGATAGGCTATCTTTGGTAATATTGCTTATCTAAAATTGCTTATCTAAACAATATTGGTTATTTAAAATATTAATTATTATTTTCTTATTTTAATGAATAAATCATGGAATAAAAATACTTTGGAAGTAGACCTGAGATTTTTCACTAAGACAGAAAGGGCTTTTTTTCCCCCAAAATTGGATGCAGGTTGACTCATTCATTTTACAATTTCTTTATGGAAAATTGGTAATATATTTAAAAATATTGCAATTACAAAACATTTTACAAATAATATAGACAATTCACATAACACTTTCTCATACAGTAATGATTCTTAATTATAAGTAGTATATTATCATAAAAATAAAATCAATATCATAGCAATGTCAAAATCTTGGTGTATTTATGCCTTGTGTAACTATCCTTTTTTTTCCATGTAATATTATATTGTAAGCATTTCCCCAAGTCATTAAAAGTTTAGGGAAAGAAATTAATAGGCTGTTCCTACCATGAATGGAATCAGGAAATAGGAAGATTCTAGTTAGAAAAGAAAAAGAATTACAGCTTTAGCAATATGACATTGGTGAGGTTCCCTTCAGTTAATTCATGAGCTCCCAATGTTTATGTATTGTATATTCTTTTTTTCTCTATGGTCCCATAAAAAATGGAATTATCAGCAAAGTCCTTAGTGCTTGTAACAAGACCTATTATTATCAGTATCATTGTCATTTGTCAGTATATAAAATCATAGTGTTTAGATTTTCACACCGTTTTTGAATGCTTGAGCTATAAAAGGAAACCATGAATTGTATTCATAAATTTTTTGTGGTTGAGTTAGCTTCTTAATTGACCTCTGGGATAGCTGTTTGTCAGCAAAATGGCCATTGAATACAAGACCACTTCTCCTGCAGTTGCAGTTTCTTCTTCTATGATCTGGGGTCAACATAAAAAAGACGATAATGTCAGCAGCCCAGTAAAATTTGATCTTTACCTGGTATAAACTCAGCCATGGAACCAACTCATAAAGCACATACAAGCTTGATCTAGGGAAAGGGGAAGCATGCATAAAAGCCCAAGTTCCTTCCTTCACTTAGGAGAGACTTTTTCTTCTTTAATCCATATCACTCTTTTTTTCATCTTTCCTCTATTCTTGCACACAGTTAACCAGTTACTGTTCTAAATATGCCAGACATGCATTCTTTATTAAATGTTCACACCTCTTCATAATTCTGCAACCATGGAAGCCTCTTTCGTTGAGACCCTTTCTGTCCTTGCATCATTAGACGACATTTACCCCAGACCTCCTGCAAGACACTGTCTGCCTTCCTCGAGCCCTGTCACTAAAAACTAGAAATTCACTTTTTGAACCCATTAGTGTGTGAGGATGGTTATGTTTCTTTTTTGACAGGCAGAGTTAGACAGTGAGAGAGAGGGAGAGAGAGTTATAGACAGAGACAGAGAGAAGGGTCTTCCTTCTGTTGGCTCACTCCCCTAATGGCCACTATGGCCAGCATTGTGCTGATCCGAAGCTAGGAGCCAGGTGCTTCCTCCTGGTCTCCCATGTGGGTGCAGGGGCCCAAGCACGTGGGCCATCCTCCACTGCCCTCCCAGGCCACAGCAGAGAGCTGGACTGGAAGAGGAGCAACCAGGACTAGTACCCGGTGCCCCAACCAGGACTAGAACCCAGGTTGCCGGTGCCACAGGCGGAGGATCAGCAAAGTGAGCCACAGCGCCGGCCAGTTATGTTTCTTATGATTTGCTGAGCTTACAGCAATCTCAACTTGAAAGTATACCTACTTTAAATTTTAAACAATGTAGCTAGATCCAAGAAAGCCTTCTTAGTAGACTCCAACATGGCCATGAAAATTAGTACAAATGTACTAATAATTCATCCAGTGGCCTACTACATATCAGTAGCATCTATTCTGCATTGATATATAATACCATACATATGATTGATAATATACATTTTTATACAAATCAGTAATTATTATAATTTGGATTCCTATAGGGAGATCACTGTTAGAAATTCAAACTACGCTATTTGCATTTCCTTTTCCTCAACAATCATTAAACACTGTAAATTCTACTGTAGCAATATCTTCCTTAACTACATCCTTCTTTTATTCCCAGGTTATGCTTTAGTTGAGAACCAAAAGATTTTCTGTTTGCTGTTTCAATAGTTCCCTCATTCAAGTCCTAGTCCCTACATCTCACCTTACAAGCACCTTCTTTCTAGGGTGATCTTTTCAGAATTTTACTCAAGTCCACTCATCATTTACTAAATGAAATCTGAGCTCATTTGCTAAGCCTTCCATGATCTGGCTACAGCCTACTTGGCTAGCTCACATTAGACAACCTCCCATTCCATCAAGCTGCCAAATCACCCTATATGTGGTATCTCTTATCCCTTATCTTCCATTTAATTGCAAGATGTTCCATTTTCTGAATTACCTACCTCGATTTAAGTGTATGATTTATTCTTATTCATAATTTACTTTTCAGATTATTTTTACAAAGATTTATTTTTTATTTAATTGAAAGGCAGAGTTACAGAGACTGAAAGAAATTTACTATCTGTAGGTACACTCCCCAAATGGCCACAACAGCCAGGGCTACGCCATACTGAATTTAGGAGCCAGGAGCTTTTTCTGGGTCTCCCATATGGGTGCAGGGGCCTAAGGACTTGAACCATTCTTTGCTGTTTTCCCAGGTGTATTGGCATGGAGCTGGATCAGAAGTGGAGGAGCCAAGACTCGAACTGCCATCCATCCCATTCCCATTTTCCATCAAATTCTTGTTTAACATCTTTGTTTAACATGATTTTTTTTAACTTTTATTTAATCAATATAAATTTCCAAAAAACAACTTTTAAATTATAGCAGCTTTTTCCACCCATAACCTCCCTCCCACCCACAACCATCCCATCCCCCACTTCCTCTCCCATCCCATTCTTCATCATGATTCATTTTCAATTATCTTTATATACAGAAGATCAACTTAGTATATACTAAGTAAAAATTTCAATAGACTGCACCCACAAAGACACACAAAGTATAGAGTACTGTTTGAGTAGTAGTTTTACCATTAATTTGCAAAGTACAACACATTAAAGACAGAGGTCCTACATGGGGAGCAATTGCAAAGTAACTTCCGCTGTTGATTTAACAACTGACACTCTTATTTATGACATCAGTAATCACCCAAGGCTCTTGTCATGAGCTGCCAAGGCTATGGAAGCCTCTTGAGTTCACCAACTCCAATCTTGTTTAGACAAGGCCGTAGTCAAAGTGGAAGTTCTCTCTTCCCTTCAGAGAAAGGTACTGCCTTCTTTGATGCCCTATTCTTCCCACTGGGATCTCACACAGAGATCTTTCATTTAGGACATTTTTTTTTTTTTTTTTTTTTTGCCAGAGTGTCTTGGCTTTCCATGCCTGAAATACTCTCATGGGCTTTTTAGCCAGATCTGAATGCCTTAAGGGCTGATTCTGAGGCCAGAGTGCTGCTTAGAACATCTGCTATTCTATGAGTCTGCTGTGTATCCCGCTTCCCATGATGGATATTTCTCTCCCTTTTTGATTTTATCAGTTAGTATTATCAGGCACTAGTCTTGTTCATGTGATCCCTTTGACTCTTAATCCTGTCATTAAGATCAATTCTGAGCTGAAACTGATCACTTTAACAAGTAATATGGCATTGGTACCTGCCACATTGATGGGATTGTATTGGAATCCCCTGGCATGTTTCTAACTTTACCATTAGGGGTAAGTCCGATTGAGCATGTGCCAAACTGTACATCTCTTCCCTCTCTAAATCCCACTCTTATATTTAACAGGGATCTCTTTTTAGTTAAATTTAAATACCTAAGAATAATTGTGTGTTAATTACAGAGTTCAACCAATAGTACTAACTAGAACAACAATAACAAAAAAAAATACTAAAAGGAATAAAGTAGTAAGTTGTTCCTCAACAGTCAGAACAAAAGCTGATCAAGTCATTGTTTCTCATAGTTTCCATTTCACTTCCACAGGTTTCCTTTTAGGTGGTCAATTAATTGTCACCAATCAGGGAGAACATATGATATTTGTCCCTTTGGGACTGGCTTATTTCACTCAGCATGATGTGTTTCAGATTCCTCCATTTTGTTGCAAATGACTGGATTTAATTTTTTTTTTTACTGCTGTATAGTATTCTATAGAGTACACATCCCATAATTTCTTTATCCAATCTTCTGTTGATGGGCATTTAAGTTGATTCCATGTCTTAGCTATTGTGAATTGAGCTGCAATAAATATTGAGGTGCAGACATCTCTTTTATTTGCCAATTTAATTTCCTTTGGGTAAATTCCAAGGAGTTGGATGGCTGGGTCGTATAGTAGGGTTATATTCAGGTTTCTGAGCAATCTCCAAGCTGACTTCCTTAGTGGCTTTACCATTGCAATCCCACGAACAGTGGGTTACTGTCACTTTTTCCCCACAGCCTCACCAGCATCTGTTGTCAGTTGATTTCTGTACGTGAGCCGTTCTAACCTAACCAGGGTGAAGTGAAACCTCATTGTGGTTTTGATTTGCATTTCCCTGATGGCTAGTGATCCTGAACATTTTTTTCATGTGACTGTTGGCCATTTGGATTTCTTCTTTTGAAAAAAGTCTATTTAGGTCATTGGTTCATCTCTTAAGTGTGTTGTTTGATTTATTGTTATGGAGTTTCTTGGTCTCTTTGTAGATTCTGGTTATTAATCCTTTATCAGTTGCATAGTTTGCAAATATTTTTTTCCCATTCTGTTGTTTGCCTTCTCATTTTCCTGTTTCTTTTGCAGTATAGAAACTCCTCAATTTGATGCAATCCCAATTGTTACTTTTATCTTTGACTGCCTGTGCCTCTGGAGTCTTTTCCAAGAAGTCTTTGCCTGTGCCTTTATCTTGCAGGGTTTCTCCAATGTTCTCTAATAATTTGATGGTGTCAGGTCATAGATTTAGATCCTTAATCCATAATATGATATTTTTTGACAGTAAGAAACAGATATATGTCAAGAGACAAAACTGTAACAAATTTCAGCATAGATCTAATTAACTTCTGTCTTGGATTCATGAATCAGGATGAACTCCATTTTATAAAATAGAAAATGAGAGCTCACTGTGGGCAATGGCAGAACAATGGGTTTTGTAAAGTGAGGACAAGAAAACAGAACAATGGGAAGAAGTTGATTAACATCAGGTTCTTTTCTGTAAGGATTAAAGCAGAGAGGATTTATGCTCACTTGTTAGACAGAAATCTCTTATTTGCAGGGAAAACCAATCTATTTTTATATCTATCTGAGTACGTAGTATTTAGCATGCGATACTACATTTTGGTTTGTTCTGGTCTGCTGCGGCCTAGTGCAGGAGTTCAGTCCAAAACAATGGCCTATCATGTTTTTTGGTTAACATATACAATATATGTGCAAGGGTTTTCACATCACTTCTTAGTATTTTGCTGAAAAATATGTAACAATTTACATTAACATGAATTTTATAACTGCTGGTGTTCTTCTCTTTGTTACCACAGAAGGAATATTTTGTGGTCCATAACCTAAATAAATATGGCAGAAATATTTGTGTAAGATATTTGAGAGTGTGTAATAAAGCCATAAGCACAATATCCATTACATTTATTTACAACTGGTTTAGCAAATGGTAAAAAGACATGAAGTATGAAACATAAATACCAGAATAGCACTGTATTTCTTCATTTTATATATCTATTAATTTTCTATGATGCATTAAGCTGCAAGTTAAATCTGAATATAAATAATTGAGATGACTTTGAACTCTGCATTGTTTCATTAAAGTATAATATTCTCTCTAATTGCCTTTGCTCATTGGCAGATTAAATAATCAGCATTATCTAATGTTGAACAAGAGATGGAACTTCTATTTGAAGAAATTATTCTTTATATGAAAAATGGCATTTGCAAAGAAGCATTATCTTCATAGACATGGTATTTTTAGACTTTTTTACTTGGAAAAAGTAAGACTGCATCAGGAAGCTTTTTTCCCCTTCATCCTGAAGAACAGAATTTATTTTCAAAGCATTGATATAAGATAATGCAATATAAACTTGTTAAAGATAAATATATTTCTGCTCACAATGTTCCTCAGTTTCTTTCAGTTAATTTATATTTAAGAATGAGGAGGAGAAAAAGAAGGTGTTAGGCCAAGCCGTTTAGTTGGTGATTTAGATGCCTGCATCCAGTTTCAAAGTGCCTGTGTTTCATAACTATCTCCAGCTCTTTACTCCAGCTTCCTACTAACACAAACTCCAGGAGGAAATGGTGATGACTCAAGTAATTAGGTTCCTACATCCATGTGGGAGACCAGGATAGTGTTCCCAGCTCCTGGCTTTGATCCATTCTACCCTTGTTAGGCAGGTGGTTGCAGTGCAGATATTTGAGTAGTGAACCAGAGGACAAGGTCTTCCTCCCTCTGCATCTCTTTCTCTTTCTCTCTCTCTCTCTTTCTCTCGCTTGCTCACTTTCTCTCTCTCTCTTTCAAAGAGTGTGGAGAAGGGAAACAACATTTTCCTCTACATCTTAGATTCATTAATGAAGTGTTGTAAATTACACTGAAAAAAATAAACAAGAAAAACAAGCAGAAGTTTATTAATGGTGCAGCTTGCATAGACACTGAAGAACTCAAGTAAGTAATTAAAATATAGTAGTTTGTTGAAAAGTCAGAAGACAAAAGAAAAAGGAGTTTAGAATTTTAGGGGTGACAAATTGTGGGAAGGCAAACATAGGGAAACTAAATAAAGACAAGATACTAATTAGTAAAGTTTGTTATATAAATTCCTCCACTAATAGGTAGTTGGTCTCTTAAACCCTTTTCTTCCCGTATAGGTTAAACTGATAAATATGTTAAAAGCCAGCATCTAAATCCCATTTCTAAAACTTACTTGTTGGGCATTGCCTAAAATCTCCATTACAATATGGTGCCTAGTGGATGTTCAAGGGGCATGTTTGCGGCTGCTGCAGTTAAGCTACATAAGATCAGACCACCGGCAGGGATAGATCTGGACACATGGACAGTGTGTGATCCCTATACTTTGCTTAAGATGCCCCTGTACGTGGTCCACCCATGCCTGCATGACCTTTTTGCTGATTGGCTCCCCTACTGCACATGTCTTTTCGTAAGCTTTATAAGCCTGTACACTTCCTCAATGAAGTAGTTCCTGCTTCGACAGAACTCAAGGGTGCTTGCTGTGTGCCAGACCCGTCGACCTTACCTCTCCCATTTGCCTTGTTGGGGAGTGCCTGTACTGTCCCCTGCTGGTAAAGGGCCAGCTTCAGGCTTAAGACCCCAATACTTATTCAGTCTTTAAGCAAGTTAGTTAACCTCTTTAAGTCTCAGTTATTAACTAGAAATGACAAATTTCAGTGGGTTGTCCTAAGAATAAAAAAGAATAATGACTTAACATGTCAAAATATTAGAAACTTACCTGGCTTTTGTAATTGTAAATTATGCTGAAGACTTCTTAATCCATCTCCATTCTTAATAAATGTAGCACAGTTTAATTAGTTCATTGCTTCAGTATCCTTTATTATTTGTTACAAACAATGTAACAAATAGTTATATTGTAGTAGATGTAGTAGATGTGTGTGTGTACGTGCACATGAGCACTGTTAAAAACGAGCCAAATCACAGACTTGAAATGTACTTTTGAATGATAGTTCCTTATTTAATATATTTAAGTATAATTAGAAGTTTATGACAAGGGTAAATGCCATTTATTTCCTTCCAAAGTCAAATCATTTCTTTATTAAACATACAAGATGACTTTTTGGGTACAGAACTAAAGCATGGATTTCACTTACTTTTTATACCTGTTACTATACACTGTGAAATCAATCCTATTTCCATCTTAAGAGTTTAGTGAGGCCGGCGCCGTGGCTCAACAGGCTAATCCTCCGCCTTGCGGCGCCGGCACACCGGGTTCTAGTCCCGGTCGGGGCACCGATCCTGTCCCGGTTGCCCCTCTTCCAGGCCAGCTCTCTGCTGTGGCCAGGGAGTGCAGTGGAGGATAGCCCAAGTGTTTGGGCTCTGCACCCCATGGGAGACCAGGATAAGCACCTGGCTCCTGCCATCGGAACAGCGCGGTGCGCCGGCCGCAGCGCGCTACCGCGGCGGCCATTGGAGGGTGAACCAACGGCAAAAGGAAGACCTTTCTCTCTGTCTCTCTCTTTCACTGTCCACTCTGCCTGTCAAAAAAAAAAAAAAAAAAGAGTTTAGTGATAAAAATAACTTGACTATTGAAGCCAAAGTCTGTGTATTTCTTGCTTTCTAAACATATGCTACTTAGCATTTTTGAGTCTCAGTTACTTAATCTATTCAATGCAAATAGTAGTGCTTTCATGATAGTGTCACTGTGAATATTAAGTATATAACTTAAATATTGCTTGCAAACTGTATCTGGATCACAGTGGACTCCCCATAATTGGTATCCATCTACTTACAGGGAAATGTCATGTCTGGTCTTTAGTGCAAGTACTCTCTCTGTTCAGAGTAAAGTTCATGATTCTTGAAGAGTCTTTTGATGTTGACTTGTACAAACGAGACAATTGAGTAAGAATGCAACTATGTCAATACTATATTTAAAAAACCATCTAAGAATAGATAATTGCTTAATTTGATGTTCTGAAGGAGATTAAGTGATTTAAAATGAATCATAGCTAGTTTGAAAATCAAATGGTTAAAAAATATAAAATCAAATTGTTGATGTTCAATTCATGACACTGGTTACTAAATCATCATATTTACAATAGAAATAAAATTTTTGAAAAGTGCAGCCTATGCAGTTTTGTGATGTAAAGGCCTAAAAGTCAAGGATCTACTCTGATGCACTAATTTCCAAGATATGCTTGGCCAATACTCTTTAAATCTGCATTAATAAATCAAAAGAATATTTCAGACAAAATGAAATGAAGAGTTTTAGGGTGAATTTGCCTAAGGGATATTAGGAATTCTCTTGCTTTATTATGCAGAGAGGAAATATTATGTTGATCTTTCATTTGCCTTTCTGAAAGAACTCATAAATATTTTATTCATTAATCTTCAGAATACCCTGTGACTAAATTGAACCAGAAGGGGAAAGTAAAGTTATTAAATACAGATGTTGAAATGGTACCAAATCAGCCCTTCATGAAAAATTCTTATGCATTGTTATTCATTCATTCATTCATTCATTCTAATAATACCAATTATATGCCATGTGTGGCATAGACCATTTAAGGGATAAGAAAATAAAATATATGCCCTTCTCTCTCTCTCTCTATATATATATATGTGTATATATATATATATATAATATCTGCACCTGAAAAATTATCAATTCTATCAAAAGAATTATAAATATATGTAGTAATGAAGGAGACTAGCAGGTAGCCTTAAATAATTGAGGAAATGTGCTGACATGTATGTAATATGGCATGTATGTAGAAAATGAAGTACGCAGATAGGAGTTTGTTTACTTTTCTTTAGGGGATGATTGCAATTTCACATACAGAATTTGAGAATGTTGTATATACAAATTAACAGGGAGAACAGTTCTCTTCTTTTACAGTTTCTTTTTGGACATGATTAGAAATTTGCCTTTCTGTTTTTAGTCCAAGGAACTCAGAAACGAGAGCACTAACTCCATTGTAGAATGCTCAACTGAGATAGGCTCTATTCAATCTGGAGATTTCCATTGCTTATGTTAGGTTTAAAGCACTCCAGAAAATACCTCCAAAGTTGTGGAAATATAGCCACGGCTGGGATCCTGGTTCTGCTGAAAATGTGGCAAATGGTCGTCTTTATCCACCTAGTTTTCCGTTCCTTGGATTTTGGAGACCATTTTTGCTAACTATCTTTCCATGTACTGTCTGGTCACTCATCAATGGAGTCAGGGCTCAACTTCACTCCCGAATTGGCCCAGGTTCTACTTTTTTTCCAGCTTTTAAGAATCTAGGTCTGTAGTTTACATAAAGAACAGTTATTGTAAGTGCACTATGACAGTATAATTGAGTCAGGAGTCCTACATCTGTGACACACTGTTCTGGACCCAGTCTTTACAGTACGCTGGACCCTGTCTTGACTGTGCCTTCTGCAGGCTGGGAATTGTGTTCTCTCACATGACTCCACTTGAGCAACCTCAATTCCTCAAAGGTATTTTTGGATTGGGATCTGGATTATTTTTCTCTTGGGAGTTTCCTTGATTGTTTTACAAGACTTTTCACTACTATTCCAGGAAGTTTCCAGCCCTTAATGCCAAGGAGTAGAGGAAAGAGCACAGTCTGTAAAACCAAATACATGGTTGCAGTAGCCACCAGAGACATGGTGCAGAGTTGGGTTTCACCCACTTAAATTAAAAGAGAAAAGGAAGTCAGTTGATGAATCCGCTCAGAATAAGAAAACCAATATCAAGAGAATTTGGTCTTTTTTTGAACATAGAATTAAATTAATACTAATAATTACTATCTTCATTGTTTATATTATACTAGCGTAACCAAGACCTGAACACACCTGCTTTAAGTGTTATAATAATGTGATAGATTTGAATAATTCAAAACCGATTCTGGAGGAAGTGATGCTTAAGCTCAATCTTGAATGTCAATTTGAATACAAAGTAGCATTTTGATAAGAACAGATGAAAGCAGGAGGCCTTTTTGGAAGAAAATAATGGAAAGCCATGAAGTGTTTTAGAATAGGAGAGCACAGGGGTTGGCACTGTGGTGCAGTAGGTTAATTCTCTGCACATGGGCATCCCATATGGGCACCAGTTGGAGTCTCAGCTGCTTCTCTTCCAATCCAGCTCTCTGCTGTGGCCTGGGAAAGCAGTAGAAGATGGCCCAAAGAATAGAAAAGAAAGAAACCTAGCCAATATGTTCTGCCATCTACACTCAGAACTCTGAAAAAGAGAATTTATGTAGTTTTGAATGTCAATAAAATTAATTATTACAGGGGTAGTTGTTTGACTTACCAAGTAACGTTTCAGTTAAGAAACCCTTGTCCCATATCTGCTTGTTCCTGACTGCAGCTTCTGGCTAATGCTGAGCCCAGGAGGCAGTGGCAATGGCTCAAATGATCCAACTCCTACAATCCATGTGGAGAGCTAGATTGAGTTCCTGGTTCCTGGTTTGGGTACTGTAAGGCCACCACAAAACACACCAGACACCAGAGTAAGGGAAAGAGTTTATTGGAGAAAACCCAGCAGGCTGGAGGGAAGGGGCGAGGAAGGAGAAAGAGAGAGTGAGAGAAAGAGAAGAGAGAGGAGAGAGGAAAGGAGAGGAGAGGGGAGTGAGAGAGAGAGGAGAAGAGCAGAGAGAAGAGCGAGCAAGCCAAGAGGAGTTCATGAACTGGTCCTTTTAAAACTTTGCAGGAGGGTGGGCAGGAAAGCAGAGGCAGTGAATCCCATTAGGATGAGGGTGGAGCTTGACACTGGTGGTTGGGCTATGTGGCCACCTGGCTTCCAGCAATGGCTAGAGCCTAGGATGGTGTCAGGGTGTAGATCACACCATAGATAAAACTGCACCATTTTCCTAACAGGTCCAACCAAGCCAAGGGCCACTACAGACACTGAGGGGAGTAAACCAGTAGATGGGGCTTGTTCTCTGTCTTCTCTCTGCCTTGCAAATAAACACATTAAAAAAAAACACAAAAAAACAAAAACACATACATGCACTTTAGAAATGAAAAAGGAAAAATTGCAAAAAGGAATTTCTGCATATTTTAGTGCTTTTGTTTCCAGTAGTCATGTCAGCTTAGGCTCCACACCATATCTGTTTCCAGTCTTGGGAATGGTGTCTTGAGAGAAGAGATGTTAATTTGAATTCTGATTCTGGCTTTCAAGCAAAATATTACTCTTGCTAAATGTTGTCTTTAAAATCAACTTATCAGACTCCATTCACAGCCTTTAAATATTCATTCCTCTTTCTAAACCCTTTACTTTATCAAAGGGAAACGGGAAATGAATAAGTGATAAATTAAAGACTATGAAATACCTATAAAATATGAACTACTCTAGCTTCTAAGGCAGGTGCACATAAATTTAACTGACAAAAATCATGCAGATTTTTCTACATTTGAGTCTTCTAGATGAAAATTTCATTGTAAATAAAATCTGAAACAATCAAAATCACAATAAATACAGATGTTACTTGTTCTCTTTTAAAGCATCATAACTTTAAATATTTAGTATTATTTAAAGTTTAAATTATGCATGCTAGCAAAAACTTGTGAATTACAACAAATACGTGAAAGAAAGTTAAATTTTTCTATGAATTAACACAGAGGAAGATAATTACCATTTTAAGGGCCAGTGAAAGCTCTCTCTAAAAATTAATTAATTAATTAAAAAGCAGAGAGAGCAAGCGAGGGAGCAAGGGAGATACGACAGAAATTTTTCTATTTGCTGGTTCATTAATGATCATGATAGCCAGGGTTGAGACAGACTGAAGTCAGGAGTCAGAAGCTCCTTCAGGTCTTTCACATGGGTGGGAGGAACTCAAGTACTTGAGCCATCATCTGCTGCCTCCTGTGTTCATTAGGTGGGAGCTAGATTAGAAGCTAAGTAGCTGGGACTGGAACCAGCACTCCAATAAGAGATTCAAGCATTGAAGATAATGGCTTATGCACATGAAACCTGATGTTAGCAGTTTCTGCAGGCTGGCACTGAGTCCCCCTGAAGAAGCCACCCCCTGCTGGAACTCTTGTCTCTTGACTGCTGTTCCCAGTGATGTCCCTTTTCAGTATGAAGTAGCCAGAATGAACATCGCTCAGTTCCCCCAATAGAAGTTAGGATGCATTCTTCTGGAGGGGAGAATGGAGGAGTCAGATGGGTTAATGGGCAGTCAGGGTGGTGCCATTGGAAATTTGGGGTGTAGAGTGCTTGCTCTCACAGGAGAGTTGTCTTCACCAAGATCAAAAGTGCCTACCTGCCCACTCCTTGTCAGCTTCAAATCTAATCATGAGAATAGCAAGGGAGTGGCTGAGCTTCCAGTTTATTGTAAAGTAAATTATATATCCTACCCTTCAGAGGGCTCTTTGTTCTATCCTGAGCAAGCCAGACAGGATAAAGGATTGCAAATCAGGTCTTTTGATGGGTTTTGTCCCCACCTGGTAACTGAATGTCAAGCTGGTAAGTTTTTTCCCCCAAAATTGTGCTTAAAAACTCCGCTGCTGTCTAACTCTTTGGGTTTTTCCTTTCTTGGAGCCCCCCTCTATGCTACTCTGACTAGAAGTCTCTGACTCTAAAAAAATCTTGCTTTTAAACTTTAAAAAAGAAAAAAGAGAAAATAATAGCTTAACCAATTGTGCTTTCTTAACCTACTATTCCCTAATTGTCTTAGGAAAATAACCAAAGCTTTCTGCATATCCATGGGTTAAAAATACTGATCCATGTTTCCAAGAGCTTGAAAACTCAGAACTGTAGGCATTCTATGATGTTCCTGCATTTTGCTCTAATTTGTACTTTTTTAAGAGTCCATAGAATTTGTTTCATAAACAGTTTGTGATTCTTGTACTTATTGATTACATAATTCAATTAAAAATTACATAAACTATTGAAATGAAAGAACAAAGTATAAAATAGTCTCTGAAAACTAAAGATTGTATTGAAGACATTTGATGAAAGCAATCACTTAAAATATTGTTATGTAAGAGTAAACAAGACAACATTACAAGGTAGATTCTGCACAGACTTCTTGCCAAGTGTCACTTTATTCTTGTTTTAGTTAAAAGAAATTGCTGCTGGAAATCATGAATGATTTATTGTGTTTGAATATTACCCAAAACTGAAGAGAAATCAGCAAGTGTATGAAAAGGGCCTGGGTTCTACATGAATATATTTAGAGATAAATTTACAGTTAGCTATTTTACCACAAAATAAATTTTAAAAGTGTATATAGTTTAACAAATCATCTTAACTGGCCAGATATGAGTTTTGATTGCTTTAGTGAAGAGATTATCAATGAATTTATTTCTTTTAATTTTTCTGTACCTTTGTACGTATCTCATTAAACATAGAATCTTATGGTAGTCATTTGATATAGCAGTTAAGATGTTGTTTAGGATGCCTGCATTAAATATCAGAGTGCCTGAGTTTGAATCCCAGCTCTGCTCCCAATTCCAGTTTACTGCTAATCTGCACCCTAGTTGGCCCCAAGTGATGGCTTAGGTACTTTGTAACCCACTTGGGAAACATGGAATGAGTTCCTCCCTTCTGGTTTTAACTTGGTCTAGTCTCAGCTATTGGCAAGCATTTGGAGAGTGAAACAGCAAATGGAAGATGTCTCTCTCTCTCTCTCTCTCTCTTTCTTTCTCCTCTCTCTTTCATTTCTTGCCAAATTTCAAATAAATAAATAAATTAATTAAAATAGGATTTATTATATCCAGAATTTGGACAACGTTTTCTTAAACTATATTTATTTAAAGTTTTCTACTATGCTTGGGATGTGGATATAGTGGTGAAAGAGAGTTTTCCTTCTATAAGAGAAATAAATGGAAGAAAGCAAATGAGAGTAACAGGGTGAAAAGTTATTAAGAGTAAAGGGGAATCTCCAGAAAGAGTTTGGGAAGGAAAGATGTAGAATAAGCTCTAAATGATGAGAAATGGGTAGTTGTACAAAGATTTATCAGTAGAGGATCGTGGGCAGAGGAACAAGTACAGACTCCTTGAGGTGGAAATAAGTAAGGTATGTCTGGAGAGGAAGAAATAGCCCAGCACATTGAGGATTCATCTTTTTTTAATGATTTGGGTGGTGAAAAACATTAAGGGTACTCTTTTGATGCATTATATTTAAACTGCCTATTAAGTATACTAACAAAAATAGTCTGTTTTGTTCACTACTGTATTCATTATGCCTTTAACAGTATCTGGTACATAACAGTTACTTCAACAATATTTGTCAAATGTAGGAATGAACGATTTTGAGATGGTTGGGTTTTAATAAGTTTGAAGCTTAGGTGATAGATCATGGTTGTAATGTAGGTTTTTTGATCACTAACATATAGATAATATTTAGTCAAGAGACTAGATATGTTCATCTAGAAACATAGTATGGAAAAAAGTGCCAAATATTGATGCTAAACATAAAGAAGAGAGAGGAAAGCAAAAGTGATTTTAGAGAGTTATGCAGCTAGAAGGAAGAACAGAAACAATCTAATTTCAATACATCTTTAGAGAAAGATGGAGTGGTCTACTATGTTAAGTCTTGCTACTCTCCGTTCCTTAAATATTGTGAGATTAGAGAACTGATTATTCTGATTTGACAATAAGAAGCTGTTAGTGACCACAATAGAATTGTTTTATTGAAGTGTAGGGAGAAATGCTAGCTTGGAAGAGAAAAGTGAGATGTGATGGTAGAGGCATGAAGTCTAATCAGCTATATGCAGGGTTTTAATTTAGAATGTCTCAAAAACATACCTGAAAACAGACTTGGATTAAGGGAGGTTTTTTGTTGTTGTTGTTTTGAGTTATTGAGGCATGTTTGTGTACTGGTGTGAACATTCCAGTAGTGAGATGAAATTTTAGTACTGCAAGAGATAGTGACAAGACCTGAAAAGCTGAAATCCAAGGAAGGGACATTTGGAGGAGTTCATCTTGGATAAAAGCAAAGATTGGGTTTTCCAAATGTAAAAGAACAGATGCAAGTGAATAAATGGATTTGTGCTGAGCAGATGAGTATTTGTTGCCTGATTTTTTCCTCTTTGTTAATGAAATAATGTCAGCAGGGATGGTGTTGCTTTGGGAGAAAAATTTAGAAGGTTAAAGAGGGAATAGGAGTGGCATTGCTGGTCACTATGCTCCTAAATCTGTATATATAAAATACATGAAATTTGTTCACCTTATATAAATTTTAAAAATTGAAAACAAAATCAAAATTAAAATGTGGAAAAGTGTCCTAGGGAAGTATAGAACATTATCTGTCTAGGTTAAAGGCCTTTTGAGATTTGAATTTATACCCACTTATCAGAATCTTGCTACTTAGATGAGGACAGTAAGTTACCAAAAAGTTGGGTTTAGCCAATTTAGTGTCTCTAAGTGACCATAATGAAGAAAAGGAGGGTAGAATAATAGGCATTTTTAAGCAAATGATCTTAATATCAAGTCACTGAAGTTTGGTAGAAAGTGGAGGGATTGGTAAAGAAGTGTTGGGCCTTGAAGGTACCATGGAACTGAAGAGTAAGTGGAATAGGGTCAATCAAGTCATTGGACTGGGAGGTTAGGGATATGATCAAAGTGAAATGCATGCAAAGTAATTGTCATGTGAAAATAAAGAGACAATTAAAATTTCAATTCTATTTTATCTTCCAAAATTGCTGTGCAAATTTACAGTCTCTCCAAAAGTATATCATGTTACTTTTCACTCCATATTTTTAAATCAATAGTAAATCTCAGGAAATTATTTTTAATTATTTGTTTAAAAATTTACATAGACTAGAATCTTTTTGTCATTGTGTATCATTGACTTTCTTAACCAACATAGTTTGATTCTGCTCACAAAAAAACAAAAGCAAAGAACAGAAAACTTAGTGGTAAAGAAGATACTAGAAAATGAATTTTGTGGAATTTTTAAAAACAACCTCTGATATTTTACCATGCAGAGCTTCTCTAATCCTAAAAGGCATTACTAAGCAGGGGAATACTGAGTTCTTTCACTTTCCTTTTTTTAAAACTATTGAATTTCTGTCAACAGTCAAAATTGATAATAATTATAAATTGGTTTTTATTGTTATATGTTCATGATTATTAGAATATGGATTTTCATGCAATTCTATTTCCTTCTGAGCATCCATGTTATAAATTTTTAAATTTACACTTTTTTTTCTAACTTTGTTTTTAATTTGGAAGCAGGATCTTGACACTAAAAGATATAATGTAATCCGAAATATTTTTACTTCTCTAAGGCAGGGTAAACTTGACTTATTTGCTTAGTAAAGCATTGCAGCTTTGTTAGACATTTTCACTGTAGCCTATGTAGTAATTCTTTCTTAGTGTGAGATATGTAGAAAATTATTTGAAAATATCAAAGACTTGCTGTATTTACTGCTAAAATGCAGGTATATTCCATTATTTATCTTTATATAATTACATGAAAAGTGAGTGGACTTAGCTAATTGCTGAGTTTTGGACTTAGCTAGTTGCTAGTTGTTTACTTTCAATATTGGCCTTTTTTGTTAGATAACAGCATGATTTTATAGGGAATAGACAGGTAGTATAGATGTTTCATGTGAAGGCTGAATTTAAAGGAAACATGATACTTCATAAAATGTTTCAGATAAAATATAAAATAATACCAGTGACAATGCAACTGAATCTACTGTTTTGATATGCTACCAATGTAAGATAGCAATCATTTATAATTGCTGTCAAATGACAAAATTAAATATGATAAATATTTTGCATACTAATTAATTTCTTCATTTACCTAATGCACTTTAAATTTTAAATATTGAAAATACAGTTCTTTAAATTGCATTGTTTCTATTTCTTTAATGAGCTATTTAAAATACATTATTTTAGAAGTATAATAATAGGAAACCATTATCCTTAGTGAAATAAGCCAATTCTGAAAAGACAGATATAATATGTTTTCCCTGTTCCAAAGTAATAGAGTACCTGAAATGTAATGTGTTGGAGTGAAATAGACATTTTGAGATTCGATGACTGTTTACAGCTCTTGTCTCTTCTGTTGAGGAACAGGTTTTTTGTTTTTTTTTTGTTTATTTTGTTTTTTTCTCTTCATACTATTTGATGTACTCTTTACTTAGTGTAGGGTTAACAATGTGATCATTAAGTAAATTGAAAATATCTTTGTAAGAATTAAGAGTGGGAATGTGAGAGAGAGGAGGAGGAAGGGTTGGAGTGTGGGCGGGAGGAAAGGTAGGGGGGGAAGTGTCACTAAGTTCCTAAATCTGTATATATGAAATATATGCAACTTATATAACTTAAATGAAATGTTTTTAAAAATGAAATAAAAATAAAAAACAACAGTGTTAGAAAATTTATAGAGATATGCAGAATTCTAATCTTCTTGCTGATATTGTATCAATAGCACTGCCTTTGTAAAAATGTACCCACACAGTAGGACACAGCCTTCTATGATCTTTAGTAGCTTCATATTGCCCCATACATGACTCAACTACAAATCAATGAATGTGTTTCAGGCTTTGATTTTTGTTTTTAGTTCAAAGATGAATGCCAGGAAGACATCACCCAGAAAGAAATTTATCTTGTTTTGTTTCTGATCTCTTGTAGTGAAAGCTGACTTTTTTGGTCTTTGTTCTATCAAATACACTGCCATACATATGATGGTTTAAAGAAACTAGACTTTTCTGAATATATTAGAAAATATTAACAAAACCCTGATGAAAGGAAATTCAAATAGGTGCCACAATTCTTTAAAAAATATAATGCTTCCCCAAGACATGTCTGTTGGCATATATTTGAAAATTTTGTTTTCTAATATTGTATTTTTGCAAATATTTATCTATCAAATATTGTAACTCTTTTGCCAAGATGAGACTAGAACTACAACAGATTTATTGGCCAATAAAGGAGAATGAAAGAGCGATTATGCACTCATAGTCAGTAAACTCTGAGAGGTGCTCAACTAAGTTTCTTTTAATTAATAGGTTATAATTTAGTCTTTGATACACAAAAAATTTACAAAAATTGCAGGATCTCTCTGTATTTGTGGATAACAACTTATTCTGGTTACTTTTGAATTAGTGATCACTTACTAGTAATATAACTTGAAACTCAGTTATATATTACAGTGAGTGTTGGTTGCCTGTGCTGGGTACTACTGATTCGAAGGGGAGGCAAATCAGGTGTTGCCCCTTCCCTTGCTAATTGAAGTTTCATTCATTCACCTCTCAAGCAGGAAGAATATGTTTCCAGTGGCTTTTTTAGGCACTAGGGATACTACAACAAGCAAACAAAACAGGCAAAATAAATTAATGAAAGAAAAACATGTCCCACAATGCAATTGGCTAACAGATGCAAATTCTTCCATTGTAGATAGAATTTTTAATTCATATTTAGCATGACTAAATATATGAATAGGACACACTATAAATTATGAAGTATAGTACTTAAGTTGATAAAATTTTAAAAGTTAGTCACAGTTAATTTGAAGAATTCCATTATTGTAAAGAAAAGTCAGCATTATTCCACATTTCTTTTCTTTTTTTTAAAGATTTATTTATTTATTTGAAAGAGTTACACAGAGGGAGAGAGAGAGAGAGAGAAGTCAGTCTTCTATCTGATGTTTCACTCCCCAGTTGGCCACATGGCTGGAACTGTGCTGATTTGAAGCCAGCAGACGGGAGCTTCTTCCGGGTCTCCCATGTGGGTGCAGGGGCCCAAGGGCTTGGGCCATCTTCTACTGCTTTCCAGGGCCATAGCAGAGAGCTGGATTGGAAGTGGAGCAGCCGGGTTTTGAACCAGCTTGCATATGGGATGCCAGTGCTTCAGGCCAGGGCATTAACCCACTAGGCCATAACACTGGCCCTTATTCCATGTTTCTTACATTACATTTCTGTCTTTAAAACATATGGTAATCAGGTAATCACTCTTTTGGTAAATTAATATTTAAAATTTGATAATATCAATTTTCATAAATATTTGTTGAGTTTTATATATTCTTCCATGATATGTAGTGAATAAATCTATTGCTGTAGTATATTTTAACTTGAATTTAACATCATGCCCGTTGTCACTTTCTAATTTACCTTATCTTTTATTTATTTATATTTAATTTAGCGACAGATAACAGGCACACAGAGCTCCCATGTGCTGGTTCACTTCCCTAATACCTGTAATGCCCAAAGCTGTACTAGGCCTATGCTGGCAGCCAAGGATTCCATCCAAGTTTCTCACTGGGGGTCATGGACCCAACTACATGAACCATAACCTATTGCCTCTCAGAGTGCACATATATAGGAAGCTATAACTGGGAACAGAGCTGGGACTTTAACCAGGACTCTCCAATATGGGATGTGGCTGACTCAACTGGTAATTCATCCACTAGGCCAAACATCTGTCTCTATTTATCACGTCTTAAAGTTAGTATTCCAGATACTAATTTTAGATTCCAGTGTACAAGTGCATAACAATTTACTCATAAATATTTAAAGTTTTCAGATACAAAAATTCTAAGAATATATTATTTATTTATGTAACTCCAGAAGCATTTTTATTATTTTTAGAATAAATTCTTAACAAGAGCATACTTGATCCAACTGCTTTAAATTTAAATGTGTATTTCCAGGTGGCTTTTCATAGCTTCTATAATAGATTTCTAGTTTTCTCTGTATAATAGGTCGAGTTATGTCTCCCAAAAATATATGTTGAAGCCCTAATCTCTGGTACCTATCAGTATGACCTTAATTGGAATTAGGGTCTTTGCAGACATAATAAAGTTAAGATCAGGTCATCATGACGGTGCCTCATTCAAAATGACAATGTCCTTACATCACCATGTAGCCCATAAATATAAGTGAATGTAATTTATCAATTTATATTTTATAAAAATTTAAAATCCATCAAAAATAATGAAAGGAGAAAACTTGAACACATACATTCATATGTGGAACACTATGTGGAGACACAAGATGAAAAGAGGCCAAGGTAGGGGTTCTGGAGCCAAAGAGCACTGAGAAACAGAAAGTATAGAATAAACTTCTCTCTAGATCCTCAGAGAGGTCAAATTCCTACAGACACCTTTGATTTTGAAATTCTAGCTTTCAGATTCTGAGAGAATATACTTCTGCTATTTTAATCCTTCCTGGTTTGTGGTAATTTCATAAAGCAGCATGGGAAATGATATACAACCTCTGACAATATTTTAGATTGTGTTTTTTCTCATACAGTCAGCAGATTGAGCGTTTTCACTACTGAATTTATTACTTTGTCAGTTAGGAAAGTAAAACAAAAAGGATTATTAATTTTAAACTATATGAAGCTCATTATATAAAAAAGTATCATATAATTCAAGTACATATGTATCTATTTATGTATACACAAATTTATTAATCTTTTATCATGCTTCATTGAAGGATTTAAGTAGCTATTCATCAGTTAGCATAGAAAAATAAAGCACTTCAGAATTGACTAAAGGAAAATATAGAAATATTATTTAAAAATCAAAGGAGGGACATTTCCAATAAATAGGTATCTAACCTCAGGTGTCATCCACCCAACTCAATTGTCAGACCTTGCAATGTCAGGTACTTAAGTATGTGGCTGTAGTAGTGACTGGATAGCAGGGTTCAAGCCTAATATTTCTGATTTCTGGCTAGCTTCTTATCTCTTAGCTTCAGGTTTTGGCACTGTGGATGGCATGGAGTTATTTGCTATCTCAATGGGATGGAAGGTAGAGAATTCTTGCCATTAATGTTAAGCCCTGCTCTCATAGGAGCTTGCCTAGGGTGCTGTAATATGCAGTTACTTCTGGATGGGAAACAGCTTACTGATAGTCTCAATTCGTGGATTTTCTGGGTTAATTCTTAGCTCTGGGAATTATATCATGAGAGAGGCAAAAACTCTTACATAATATTCATCATTACTACTGTCAGAGATGGTTGGTTTCAGGTTGATCTAATCAGGATGCGATTGACTGTGTAAGTTAGAATAGGGGCCACAATGGTTGTAAAGTTGATATGTGAGAGCAAAGGATTTGCAGTCAGAGACCTGCATTCTAGTTCTGGCTTTGCTGCTTATCAGATGTGGACCTTTGGTGTGGTGGCTTTAACCTCTATATTCTTATCATCAAATGTCCTTGTGAAGAGTAACTCAAAAGGTGATTGTGCATAAAAAGAGACCATATTTATTAAAATATTTTGAAAATGCTTAGTGATGAATATATGTAAAATATTTTCAAGTGCAACAATTTTAGTTTGAATCAAGAGTGGATTTTATGGATTATAATTATATCTACTCTTTTTTATAAATCTTTATATTTAATCTAGATCTATAAACAAAATAAAAACTTTATAATGACTAGTTTAAAACTATTTATTCATTTTATTTATCTGAAAGGCAGAGAGACAGAGAAAGAGGGAGATGCAGAAGGAGATCTCCATCCATTAGTTCACTCCCCAGATCCTTCTTCAGCCAGGATTGAACCAGAAGCCAGGAGCCAGGAGTCAGGAATTCTATCCAAGTATCCCACATCAGTGACAGGAACCCATGTCCTTGGGGCCATCAGCTGCTGCTTCCTAGGCACATTATAGGAAGTTGGATTGGAAGCACAAGTTGCCAGAGTTCAAACCAGGCACCCTGAGTTGGGATGTGGATGTCTCCAGCTGTGACTTGATCCACTGTACCCAAAGACCTGCCCAAATTACTAAAAATTTGTTTGATTGGGGCTGGCTATGCTATTGTTGAAAACTGCTCACAACCACTCCTGTGGCTCATCCACCCTTCCAATCCCAGAGTTTCCTTACTTTTCATTTAGATGCATTCTTAATATTGGGTCACAAAAATTCTCTGCCATGCTATGCCCCTCAGGTAGACCCGACCCAAATCATATTAGACCCTGGGTTTTTGTTTTTAAAAGATTGATTTATTTATTTGAAAGGCAGAGTTACAGAGAGGCAGAGGCCAAGAGAGAAAGAGAGGTCTTCCATCTGCTGGCTCACTCCCCAGATGGCCGTAATGGACAGAGCTGCACCAATCTGAAGTCACTAGCCAGGAGCTTCTTCCAGTTCTTCCATGTGGGTGCAGGGGCCCAAAAACTTGAGCCATCTTCAACTGCTTTGGCAGCCATAGCAGGGAGCTGGATCAGAAGTAGAGCAGCCGGGACTTGAACAAGCGCCCATATGGGATTCCGGCACTGCAGGCAGCGGCTTTACCATCTACACCACAGTTCTACCCCCTAGATCCTACATTTTCACAAAGGACTCAAATAAATAACTAATAATCTTGATGAAGCTGTCTTTGCAAAAATTTTTAGATTTATTTATTTGAAAGGCAGAGTGACAGAGAAAAAGGGAGAGAGGGAGAGAGAGACAGACAGAGGAGGTTGGTTCACTCTCCAAATGCCCACAACAGCCAGGTCTCTGTCACTTTGATATAGGATAGCAGGGTGGCAAGTGGTGGCTTAGCACACTGTTCGCTGGAGAGGGGAAGGAGGGGAATAAACAGAAAATAGACTTGGTAGAAATCCAAGTGGGTCAGGCTGAAGTCAAGAGCTGGCTTAATCTGAGTCTCCAAAATGATGAACACAATCACTCTAGCCATCACTCAGTGGCCTCAATGATTTGCATTAATTAGCAGTAAGTTGAAATTTGGAATGGAGGTGGGACTCTAACTCAGGCACTCCAACGTGGATGGGGCTTCTCAAGTGGCATCTTATCCACTGCCCCAAACACTTGCTCCTATATTTGCAAATTTGATACCTCTAAGAATATTTAAAAGATAAATCTTTCATGATCCACCTCTCATTAATGAATGCACTCCCTATATACTGCTGATAATTGATGTGTGCTTTGACACTTGACACTTCAAAACATTTCTCATGAGACTTGGCTTTCTAATCTTACTGATAAACCAAGAAGAAAAGAATTAATTTAGCACTATCACAGTGAAGTCTTCAAACTGCAGGTTTAACTCTGTTTATGAGGATGGGAGTTCTGTTTGCTTGTATAACAATCTAACAAAGAATTTGGGGCAATATAATTTAGAAAGTTCCTGATTATTTGCCACTTACTACTCTAACAACTATGAAGTCTTAAAATTTATGTTACTTTTTAAATGAGGGCCACAGAGACTTTCTTTATCTATTTCTCTTATCTAGGAACCTAAATGAAACATTGGTAAATCATTAATTTATGTATTACAGTAGTCCTATGCTTCCTTGCATGAGCTTTTTGCATTTTAATTATAAAGAAATTTTCCTATTCGGTTCTCATTGTTTGTTATACCAACAAGTTGTCTATCTGTGGCACCTGGCTGAAATGTTTCATAACAATATTTCTTCTCTCAAGAGATGATTTGTAATGGTGGGATATTGAGATGTTTCTCTTCCTTTCGCTTCCACTCCTATACTTGGCGGACCCCTTTCTCATCATTCAGGCTTCACCTTGATTATATTTCCTTGGACATCCCCTGACCATCGGCATCATTATGGATACATTTCGTCCTACTCACCATGTCATTTCCTACTTTATATCCTCAAAACATTTGTTCTGCTTGTGATTCTGTTGTCTATTTTCTCTCTCTAACAGGAGGTCCTCAAGAGCAGGGATCTTAACCAGTCTTGCTTACCACTATAGCTACTGCTTCTAGAACAAGCCTATTTGTTGAATGAATGAGTTGAGTGAATTTCAGTTTTATTATCTGAAAATGGAGATAATTCAGTTTCACATGGTTCTTGAAATAATTATATGAAGCAATGTATATAAATATTTAACAAGTGTTTATCACAGCGGAGTAAGTGCTCAGTAAATATTAGTTACTGTGAGAAATGTGAACTTTCATTTGTTGTTAAAATACCTTTACCAGGTAAGGAATGATGAAACACCAGCATGAAAATACTATTGTATTGTCTGTGAAATAAGTGAGAGATTAAAAAGGAAAAGTCATATTTTATTTCATAGCCTTAGAATAATTATGGTGAGGAGCTACTTTATTTAACTCTGACTATTTGTTTTGCTTGTCCTTAGCATCCGCTTGGGGTACTAGTAAGACTGAAATTTCTAATTACTAATGTGGAAGTGTGGTCACCCCAAATGTTTCCTCACTCCTTTATGAGTGCCACTGTTGCTTTTCTAACTGTTGGTATCACTAGGGCATGGGAGTTGATAAGGGAAGAGCATACTTTTTTGTGTTGATTTTTATAATTGCTCCTCTCTTTTTCAGTTAGCATTTACTATTTTTCATATTGGCAGCTTCATTGGCTGCAAAATTTTAGAAGATGAACTATGAATGTTTATGACTAAAATGGAAAAATTTAAAAACATTCTTCAAAATAAATGCACTATGATGACGAAATTCAGTGACACTGCCGAAGATATAGAAATCCCCATGAAAATACTTTATCTTCCCAAAGTTAGATTTTGTTCATCTGTGTCCATAATTTGAGGTATAAAAATTTCATAAATTTAATATAAAATATGGACACTATTATCCATGGCCATATGCTTGTACATGTTCTCTCCAAATGTGTAGTAACAATGTTAATACAATACACAATGCAATGATTTGCATTCAAGGAAACAATTGAATTTAAATAGCTTTGTTCTCACTTATACTTTACTTTCTTAGGAATCAGTGGCCTACATTAAAACTCTCTGATGCACAGCATCAAAACAAAATTTCCTTAATGCTATGAGGAGAATTTAAATGTGAAAGGATGTTATTGAATTAATGTAAGATCAAAAGATGATGTATGTTATAACAGATAAATCAAAATCAGTAGAGAATTCTCACCTCAGGTGATCTCAGAGTACCTTAACTAAAAACATACTGGTATTTCATGTATTCTGGGACACAAAATGGTAACAAGTGGTCAAAATGCTACATGACAAAACATAGCAAGTAAGCTTTTTTTTTTATTAAAAAAAAAGTAGACCATGGCATTATACTTGACATTTAGAAAGGTTGCTTATTGTAGTTGTTTCAATCAATATTTCTATCACAATTGATACCAAGAGTGTATTTTTTAAAGATTCATTTATTTATATGAAATTCAGAATTACACACAGAGAGAAGGAGAGGCAGAGAGAGAAAGTCTTCCATCCACTGGTTCACACCCAAATTGACCACAATGGTCGGAGCTGTGTCGATCTGAAGCCAGAAGCCAGGAGCTTTTTCCAGGTCTCCCACGCAGGTGCAGGGGCCATCTTCTACTGCTTTCCCAGGCCGTAGCAGAGAGCTGGATTGGAAGTGGAGCAGCTGGGACTTGAACCAGCGTCCATATAGGATGCCATCACTGCAGATGACAGTTTTACCCTCTATGCCGTAGTGCCAGCCCCAAGAGTTTATTTTGTGTCTCACATTTTTTTCAACTGGTAAAATATGAATTGCAAATGACTCCTCTGGATACTTCAAATTACTTCAAATAAATAAGTGAATTTGTAGTAAAGCTGAATTTCAAATTTTAATCATAATTAGAAACATAATTGAAATTGAGTGGAGTCAGTGACAGAAAAAAATTACATTTGGCTCCTCAACACATTAAGGCTCCTTTGTTTGATTCATACAATTTTAGTCGAATGTCATTTAGAATTTCGCTGCTATGTTTGTGAGCAGAAAACCAGTAATAGCAGCCTATGGAAAAACAGAATTTCAGATGCCATACCAGACCTAGTAGATCACTCTATCTGCCTTTTGACTGTAATTTCATTGATTTATAAGCCCATTAATGTTGAAGAAGTACTGATTTAAAATATTCACTCTGTATTTTCTCATTTTTTCTTATAAATGCTAGATGTAAACTTCTTATTAAGGTAGGTGACAATAAAATTTTAATTTTGTCATTAAAAGATAAGTATCTATTAGGTTATCTGTTTATCATCTTTCTTTTTTATTTTTTTATAAATATATTTGACAGGCAGAGATAGACAGTGAGAGAGAGAGACAGAGAGAAAGTTCTTCCCTGCGTTGGTTCACCCCCAAAATGGCCGCTAGGGCCAGCGGGCTGCACCAGTCTGAAGCCAGGAGCCAGGTGCCCCTTCCTGGTCTCCCATGCTGGTGCAGGGCCCAAACACTTGGGCCATTCTCCACTGCCCTCCCGGGGCACAGCAGAGAGCTGGACTGGAAGAGGAGCAACCGGGACTAGAACCCGGTGCCCATATGGGATGCTGGCGCCACAGGCGGAGGATTAACTAAGTGAGCCACAGCGCCGGCCCCTATCATCTCTCTGTTCATCATCTATTTATCTATATGTTAGTCTGAGAAAGCCATATTCTAGAGTGAGATTTGCAATACATATTTTATTTTCAACCAAGTAAGTACTGGTTGTCACTAGTTAATAACTGTGCTAGGACTTCATTAAGAGGTGAAGTATCTGTGAATAGTAAGGTATTGGAGCTGAGTTTTTCCTTTTTTTTTTTTTTTTAACCATACAAGGACTCAGCATCCTTGTATACATTTAATGTGATTAATTGACTGAAGATGTTTTGCTCAGATCTGTGTTCAACAACACATTATTTAGATGTTATTTACAGTTTCCAATTGGACTTTAAGGCATAAGGCGGTTGTAGTTTAATATAAACAGAAAGGCACAATCATAATCAAAATTCTTTCTTCTCAGATTTTTACATACTTCCTAATATAGTGTTCTCCAAAAGACTAGGTCTGTCACGATACTAATGTTGGGTTGGGAATATAAACAAAAACATACCTCTGCAATGTTTGATAACAATGACATAGAGAAAACAACATCCCCTCCAATTTTCCATCTTATGTTGTAAATTTGTCACAGACAATGAAGATTAAGGTAAGAGCTGGATACAGTCCTTCTAATCATAGGAGGGTAGACTCTCAGAGAAAGATGGGCCTATTTCTGAAGGACAAGTCCCACTGTCTTTACATTGTGGGAAACATTCATATTAGATGAAAAATTGCACCATCAATCCATTTAAAGGCATGATGTCTGTCATCATTAGTGATTTGTATGCATGAAGAAAACCTCCTGACCTTTTCTTCTTTAAATTTTATAACTCATATGAATGCAGTTTCCTTTAGGAATTATTAAGTTGTGCTATTGCTATCTTGATAACACTGAATGCTAATTTTCTTTGGATGATTATTTGGTGGAGACCCAAGTCAGTGGAATACTTGTTTATAAGCATATAATGCCTTAAATACTGTTTAATTAAGGAAAAAGTTGTTATTCAAGAAATATGTTCATCAAAAGAGAGATTGAAAGTGTGCTGTGTCATCTTCTAGTATGAGTCTATCAAGCTGTATAGGATGTTCAGTGAGAGACGATGACAGTTTCCTTTCATTGAAGTTGCTTTCATATTGCCATTCTAGCTACTTCTCAATATAAGGTTGCATGAAAGGCCTCTGATTCTTCCCAAGATCAGTGCTAGTGTTTATATTCCATCTATCTGGTAATCAGGATATTTTAATTTTTCTAGTGACTATGATGCGAAATAACAAGTTTGCATTTCAATTCCTCTTTATCCAGAATTGAAAACAATATAGCTGTCTGTTGTCTTTGCATCATGTATCTCTAATACTTGGAACTGGGAGGTTGAATTGTTTAGTACTTTAAAAATCTTAAGCTTGACTTAGGACTTCTGTAATTCTTTATACCTTTTGTATCAAATTAAATTGAAAATAGAAGGCTTTTTCTAGTCAAGTTGCAGGAGAAGTTCATTACTTTAAAAATAAGCTTTCTTCTATGTGAAATTAGCAGCCTCCCTTTTTCATGTTGAGGCCAAAGACATATTTAATGCAATTGAGAGTATCATATTCATTTGCTATTGGCAGAGGGTGTATATATTGGAGGTAGGATGTCACAACGCTTTTGCAAAGCTGATGAAGGATTTTGGCACTGTTCATTGATGGCCTTTCCTCACCTATGAAAAGTTCTTCTGTAATGTGAAGAAAACCAAAAAGGTCATGCCTCCAAAATTAAGATGAATTAAATCAGTTTTTACATTGACTATTGAAAATACTTTCCACCAGATGTTCGTGATCTTTATTTGGAAGGTCATTGGTAACCAGAAGTGAATGTGCTTTTTGGTTCCTTGACACTATCATTTAAGCAAATTGATGATCTTACCCTCCTTCTCCTCTGAGAAGAGTATTTTGAGCTTAAAAAATACTTTAATGTTTAATTTTATCGAAATTCTTTAAAAAACTATTTGATATAAACTTTTAAAATCTTGTCTGCTGAATTGTCCACTAGATCTCCCCCTGGAGCCTCTCTTTAGAGGTGATCATACACAGTTTATCTTTTTGTTTTGTTTTGTTTTTAAGATCTATTTATTTGAAAGTTAAAGTTAAAAAGAGAAGAGACACAGAGAGATCATCCATCAACTGGTTTTCTCCTCAACTGTTCACAAAGGACAGGCTAAAGTCAGAAGCCAGGAGCTTTTTCTGTGTCTCCCATGTGGATACGTGGGTCCAAGTACTTGGACCATCCTTTGCTGCTTTCTCAGGCACATTAGTAGGGAGCTGGATTGGAAGTGGAGCAGCTGGGACATGAACTGGTACCCATGTGGAATGCCAGCATCACAGGCTGCCACTTTACCTGCTATGCCATGATGCTTGCCTGCCCCATTCTTGTTTTTGATACAGAATAAGACTCATGTTTACATTTGTTAGACACACTAATTATACTTTTAACATTTTACTTCATAATTACACTTTTAACATTTTACTTCTTAATTCTTTTTTCTTTAGCACAATTCCTGTGTTTTGTTTTGTTGTTCTTTTTTTAACTTTTATTGAGTAAGTATAAATTTCCAAAGTACAGCTTATGGATTACAATGGCTTTTTCCCCCCCATAACTTCCCTCCCACCCACAACCCTCCCAACTCCCGCTCCCTCTCCCATTCCATTCACATTAAGATTCATTTTCAATTATCTTTATATGCAGAAGATCAATTTAGTATATATTAAGTAAAGATTTCAACAGTTTGCACCCACACAGAACATAAAGTGTAAAATACTGTTTGAGTATTAGTTATAGCATTAATTCACATTGGACAACACATTAAGGACAGAGATCCTACATGAGGAGTAAGAACACAGTGACTCCTATTGTTGACTTAACAAATTGACACTTTTGTTTATGGTGTCAGTAATATCCCTAGGCTCTTGTCATGAGTTGCCAGGGCTATGGAAGCCTTTTGAGTTTGCGGACATCAATCTTATTTAGATAAGGTCATAGTCAAAGTGGAAGTTCTCTCCTCCCTTCAGAGAAAGGTACCTCCTTCTTGGATGGCCCATTCTTTCTACTGGGATCTCATTCACAGAGATCTTTCATTTATGTCTTCCTCCTCCTCCTCCTTTTTTTTTTTTTTTTTTTTTTGCCAGAGTGTCTTGGCTTTCCATGCCTAAAATACTCTCATGGGCTCTTCAGCCAGATCCGAATGCCTTAAGGGCTGATTCTGAGGCCAGAGTGCTGTTTAGGACATCTGCCATTCTATGAGTCTGCTGTGTATCCTGCTTCCCAAGTTGGATCATTCTCTCCCTTCTTTATTCTATCAGTATTATTAGACACTAGTCTTGTTTATGTGATCCCTTTGACTCTTAGACCTATCAGTATGATCAATTGTGAACTGAAATTGATCACTTGACTAGTGAGATGGCATTGGTACATGCCACCTTGATGGGATTGTATTGGAATCCCCTGGCACATTTCTAACTCTACCATTTGGGACCAGTCAGCTTGAGTATGTCCCAAATTGTACTTCTCCTCCCTCTCTTATTCCCTCTCCTATATTTAACAGAGATCACTTTTCAGTTAAATTTAAACACCTAAGAATAATTGTGTGTTAATTACAGAGTTCAACCAATAGTATTAAATAGAACAAAAAATATTAAAAGGGATAAAGTATTAAGTTGTATATTGACAGTCAGGACAAGGGCTGATCAAGTCATTGTTTCTCATAGTGTCCATTTCACTTCAACAGGTTTCTTTTTTTGGTTATTTGTCACCGATCAGGGAGAACATATGATATTTGTCCCTCTGAGACTGGCTTATTTCACTCAGGATGTTGTTTTGTTATTCTTTTGTTTCTTTTTATCTTTAATGTGACCCAATTCTGCACTTAAAATTGTTGAAAATATTCATTGTTTTGAAATTCAAATCAGAGGAATTCCTTTTAATATAGTCTGTGATATGAAGCAAATGTATTATTATGATATTAAATACACTAAAGTAATCTGCAGTGTTTCCCAAGTTTAAATGCCAACTATAATGTAGACAAATACATTTATATAAAATAGTACTAAAATCAATATTGAGAGCAGACTTGAATGGTGTCAGTATTGTTTCCAATGTTTTACATAAAATATGATAAATTCACTTAAAGAATCAGAAAGTAAACAATATAAAATTTCACACAAAAATTCCCTCAAAAATATGTTTTATCTGATTGAAGTAAAATTTAGCATTTTCATTAAAGATTATACAGTTCCTTCTCAATATCTGCTCACTTCAGAAATGTCTTTGAAATTTTTTTATTTCCTCATCCTTTTTGGTAGGCAAAGACTGAATGAAGATGAAATGATGCATTACATTTCCAGGTGCCAGAGAACTGAGCATGCAGTTCTATGAACAAACAAATGTCATTCAGAGTGTTAAGTGCTTATGCAGAGTGTAATCTAGAGACTATGATCAGCTTTTAAGGAAGTTCTTGCAGTGGGCTTAATGCTGAAACTTCACTGGCAGACAGCTGTAAAGGAAAGACTGATGAGATGTGTTTCATACAAAGAAACTGATTGATCCAACGGCATGGAGCAATACCACAGCATAGAATACTTGGAAAACTATCAGTAGTTTAGTTATAGAGCCTTAAATATGAAATCCACATCTTTATAGTGAGAATAAAATATTATCCAAACAGCCACCTATATGTATTTAAAGTGCATGGGAGTTTTTACTGTGATTTAATTAATCTCTTGTTATGAAAGAGAATTATGTCCAACATAGCTGCCAAACCAACATTTTTGCAAATAGAGGAAGGAAGATGGAAAAAGGCTTGAAAGAAGCTCTTTAGATTTAATAACCAATGTGGATGATCCACCTCAAGGGCTTTGTTTTTAAATCCAGTTAAGTTTATAAACTTATTTTATGTTCTTACAGATGTCACCTTTGACCCATATTGTTCTTGAGTAAGAGTAATGTTTGGTCTATATAAACAGTTTCTGTTTGTGTTTTAACAGAACTGTTATTCAAGTGATGAAAATGAATTTTTTGGAAATGCAGAAAATTAAATCTTGAAATTGAATCCTTTGGATTCAGTCTTTCATAATATGGCTTCCTTTCCACCTCTACTCCCTTTACTCTACTCACTACTTTTCCTACATCCCCTTTTGCTATCTTTCTCTTTTCTCTACCTTCTTATGTCAACCCATGATCATTTGTGCATAAACATAGGTAAGACTTAATAAAATGGATTTTGAAAATAATTTGGCCTGATAACTTCTCCTTTTCTTTTAGACCATATTTTTTATGCCTAAATGGTGTTTCAAGAACAGTTCACTTGTTTATTATTTGAGGGGGAAAGAGGATCTTAGAAAAGAGTTTAATTTTGTTGTCTTTGTACCATATTAGAGTACCTAGGTTCAGTACCCACTTCTGGTTCCTGACTCAAGCTTCCTGTCAATGCAGACCCTGGAAGGCAGTGGCAATGGGTCAAGTAATCAGCTCCTGGCACCCACATGGAAATCTTGGCTTCAGCCTGGCTACTTGGAAGTATTGAGGGAAAAAAATCAGTGGATCATTCTCTATGCCTCTCATAAAAAGGGAAGGAGGAGGTGTCAATGAAGATAATTCGGTCCAATTAGACATTTCCTTTCAATAGAGACGGATATAATGAAGATGAAAACTATATTATGATGGACAGCACAACAGCTTTTATTTTCTGACTGATTAAGAAAGTTTTACTCCATTGAGTGACAATGCTTTTATATTGGACTTTTATGCATATTGGATTTAATCCACACAGCTTATGAAAGGCTCAAAGTACACACAGTCATTCCCATTTCATAGTTAAAAAAATTGAGATTCCAAAAGGTTAAATTAATTGCTCCACCCTAAGACATCTGATTCCGTTTTCAGTGCCCTCTCTTCTGCATACTCGCTGGCCTCCTTAATCGCCACAGGAATCATTTTCCCTTTTCTGTCAGCCTTCAAAAGCTTGTTGATTGCGCTCTAATTATAAATACTTGGAGAAAAGTGTGTAAATTGATATGCAAATGATCTTTTCCCCTTAGCAAATTAGCACTTTACTTTCATCTAATTAAGTAGCTTTGTGAAGGAAATGGATTTTTGAAAGAAGAATGGAAGGTGTTTGGATTCCTTCTAGGGGTGTTTCTGGTTTGGCAAACCTTGTGAATGAAGTACAGCAAAAAGAGTTGTGAGTGGGAGCAAACAATGAAATCAGAAAAAAGGCAAAGGGTTTGATAAGATGGAAAAAATTCAGCATAATGACTGACAAACCTCCATAGGAAAGTAAACTGCCTTTCATCTTTCCCAAATGATAACATTATTTTTAAAAGTAAAATAAAATTTGAATAAAAGGAATGATCTATTTTTTCTCATATTTGGGAGTGTTAGCCAACTGATAATATATTCATTGGAAATGGATATATTCAAGTCTAAATTACTAGTTTTGTTAAGGGTTGAGAATTTGCAAGATATGCTTTTAATTGGGAAGAAATTGATTCTTTGAACAGATTACAAGAATTTTCCTCAGAAAATAATCACTAGTTTAATTAAGCACTAGATAATGGGATAAATCTTTGCCCTTCTTTATGTTCAGTGATATAAGAGCTAAGAAGTGTCTGTACTAGCTTCTTTTCATGATAGGGCTGAAGCAATTTCCTGAATATAATCTTCAATACATGACACCAAGGAAGAATTCATTGCATATGTGTGATCATGTGAGGATCTGATATAAAGAGTACCAATTTAAATTTGTTAGTGAAACTGAAATCGGAGATGACCCCCTAAAATCTATACAAAAATGTGGCCCTTTAGAGTTTCCCAGAAGTGCTATCTGGATTGCCACATATGCACCCAGAATTTAGGGTGCCATACCATTTTACCATGTCCTTATTACTAAATCCCCAATATTAATAAGCCCAAGAAGGTTCTTGCCTAATATTTAGAGAAGAATTCTAAATACCGGCACAGATAAACAAGGCAACATGGTTCATTTTAAGCTTTTATTTAGTATGAAAGATGCATAGGAGAGTGAGAGCTTTATTAAGAGAGAGAGGGGTAAATCTGGGTTCATACCAAGCACTAGGAACCAGGCACCTGGAGGAGCATCTAGGCCAGGAAGCCTAGGGCGGGTGACCCAAAGGTCACGTGCCCTGGAGGCACAGGGCTACAAAGAGCCCCCTCCTGGCAAGAGGCCAGGGAAGAAATGGGCTGGACACACTGTGTCCCAAGCTTTTAACCCACTTCCAAAGGGGAGTGGTTAATTAACCTGATTGGCTGGTGGGCACCCAGGTGTGGCCAGTTAGGGGGATGAGGTCACGCAGGGGTGTGAAGGTTTCAGGTAGGGCCTGAGGTCACACAGGGGCGTGGCAAAGGCATGGTCTTCCAGCTCACAAACCTAATCCATTTTAACCTGTAAGACTGCCTACTTCAAAAGTACAATAACTGGGATTCACAATAATAAATGTAATCTACAATCATCTTCCAAAATTATGTTTTTTATGGATTTAACAAAATGTTTGTACATAAATGGTTTATGTGCTTGGGGAAAACCTGTAATTTTTGATGAATTTTAGTACTCAGGTTCATAGCTGACTGATTCCTATCAATCATATTAGGTGATATAAAATGATATTAGCTGTTCATGCTTTATTAATAAAATGTTATTTACCCTCCTGCCCATGCTGAATTACCAGGTATTATCTAGTCTATACCTCAAATTATTTTTAGATTAAAATGCTTGCGTATTTTGTTCATTAAATTAAAAAATAATATAAACTAATAGTAATTAGGTAGCCCTAGAGAGACTCGACTCTACTATTGGTAAATTCACTTATTTTTCTTTATTTACCCTTTAAAAAAATAAAAAGAAATATTGTAATACATTGAGGGAATATTTACACCATATATAAAACTACCAAAAATGATTGTCAAGTATACATTTATGACAGAAATTATAAGAATAATTTCTATTATTATTTATTATTATAATCTGTATTATAAACACCTCAATGGAAAATAGAGACAACCATCACATAACAAAGATAATAGTTCTTAATTTGGATACAAAAGTCTTTTTTGTAATTACTGAATAATGATAGCCTGAGAGCAGTTGAAAATATGTAAGTACTATAAATTGCCTCTGCAAATTGCCTCACAAGGGTTTTTGAAGGAGGAAAAATTAATTTCTTAGCTTTGACCATGGTCACTCCTCTCTTATCTATGCTGTGCTTCTCAGAGTATTGTGAAATATCCTTGTGAGAACATGTAGTAGTATGTTGAGGATTTTACTTCTCCTAACACCAGGAAGGCATTGAGATTATCCAATTCACCACCTTTGCTTTTAGATGAACACGCTGCGGCCCCATGTCCTAATTTGAGTGTGTCCTGTTGTAATTCTTTTTAGAAGTAAATGTGACTTTCAACCAAGAGAGGTTTCAACCCTGAAATGGTGTCTTCATACTCTGAATGGTTATTAATTATCTAATTCATCTAATAAGGAAATTAGATCTCTAATAAGATATAAACTGATGAAAGATCCCACAACTATTAAGCATGAAGAATATAAACTTAATGATTTATAAAGCTCACACACCCTAACCTTCTCACGGTGTTTAACAAGAACAATATAGATTATATGTTTAAATTGAATAAGAAACCATATAGATTTATTGTCTGAAATGTGCAACATACTGCTAGGTGTTTCTTTTCATGGCTGCATAATTGTTCTAAGTATTTTTCATTTGTTGCATGGCAGGTTTTCTGAATCAGATAGCAGCTGTTTTGGGAAAGTGTCAAGCACATTCTCTGCAGGGCTATTTGCTGTTTAACTTTCAGATGCTCTCGTCATTAACTATATAACAGCTAAAACAGGGGAGTTGTTAAAAAATGTATATACTATCACTGTTAGCCAAACAGTATACATAACCTAGAGGTAATATTTGATTTTATATCATTTACTTGTGTCTATGTATGTCTTACACTAAGGCGGTAATACCCAAAAGGAGAAAGAAAAAGCGGGGGAATTAACTAAGTAACTGTGAGCCATCAAATAGGCCAGATTAAATAGTGAGCCTTCAACAGACTGCAATATAGTAACATTAAGTCTTTGGAGTTCAGTGGGCAGTTAGATGCACTAATGGCAGTGCTGTGCTAGGAAAGCATATATTTTAGTTGGAATTTTTGTGTGGAGGTGATTGCACATTACGCTATGAATAGCTGTACTAAATGCGTGGAGGTTTTCTGCCAGCATAGGAAACGATTAAGGCCCCCTCTACCAGATAACAGCTCACTGGAGAAATGTAATGATGGTAAAGTAAAATCTGAAAACAGATGATTTCCCATTTAATAGTCCATTGACTCTCCTCCTAGAGCCACCGTGGTGATGGAACTGCTCTTTATTTTCATTTCACAAAAAAAGCACACACTGTTTTGATATTTTTGAGCTCACACATTTTCAGAGAAAGAGAGAGAGAAGGAGTGAGCGTGCAAATTTTGCATTAAATGGAATTGATTCAATTATTCATTTTAAGAAAGATAATTTCTTTCTTTGTGTGTGCTTTTGTTGAGTATTTTTTGTAGCTCAGGCTGCTTTTTTTTTTTTTTTTTAATTTCTTTCCCTCCATCCCCCATACCTTGTGACATTCTTCCTCTAGAGAACTGTAACAGAAGGGGTCTTTTAAAGATTCATGAAAAATGCATATTATAAAACATTTCTGGGGCCATTATTTTTTTAAAGATTTATTTATTTATTTATTTGAGAGGTAGAGTTAAAGACAGTGAGAGGGAAAGACAGAGAGAAAGGTCTTCCTTCTGTTGGTTCACTCCCCAGATGGTTGCAATGGCTGAAGCTGGGCCAATCTGAAGCCAGGAGCCAGGAGCTTCTTCCTGGTCTCCTATGTCGGCTCAGGGGCTCAAGGACCTAGGCCACCTTCCACTGCTTTTCCAGGCCGCAGCAGAGAGCTAGCTGGATGGGAAGAGAAGCAGCCGGTACTAGAACCGGCGCCCATATGGGATGCCGGCACTGCAGGCGGAGGATTAACCTACCATGGTTTAAGAGATTTAAACTTGGCCTTTTATTTATTAGGAAATAATCTAGTGATTTCCCAGTCTACTAATGAACCTGAAAGGGTGGATTTAATCATTTTAATTATAAATGTGTCTATATAATATGTCTATTTATTTTTAGTAGTGAGAAATTTATGAAAATTTTGTCATTCCTAGCCAGCGCCATGGCTCAATAGGCTAATCTTCCGCCTGCAGCGCTGGCATCCCGGGTTCTAGTCCCAGTTGGGGCGCCATTTTCTGTCCCGGTTGCTCCTCTTCCAGTCCAGCTCTCTGCTGTGGCCCAGGAGTGCAGTGGAGGATGGTCCAGGTGCTTGGGCCCTACACCCTCATGGGAGACCAGGAGAAGCACCTGGCTCCTGACTTTGGATCAGCACGCAGGCCGCAGTGACCATTGAGGGGTGAACCAACGGAAAAGGAAGACCTTTCTCTCTTTCTCTCTCTCACTGTCCACTCTGCCTGTCAAAAAAAAAAAAAAAAAATTGTCATTCCTTAAATCAAGTAGTCCCTTCTAAACCATAGGTGATCACAGCAGTATTATGTGTTGATTGCTGCTTCATTTTTGCTGTCAGAACTTGTGAACATCTTTTTGTATTATTATTATTATTTGAAAGAATGAGAGGCAGATGGACAGAGATACTTGGAGTTACTCCTTAAATGTCTGCAATTGTTTGAGTAAGTCCAGCCCATTGTAGGGAGCCAGGAATTCAATACAGGTCCCCTATGTGGGTGAAAAGAATCCAATCATTTGAGCCATCACTTGCTGTTTCTATGGTCTGTATATAAGTTTGAAACAGAGAGACAAGCCAGGAGTTGAACCCATGTATTCTCATAAAGGACATGGGCCTCTTAACTGAAATCTTAACCACCATGAATGTCTTTTCTTTTCTAAAGACAGTTTTTACAGCAGTCTATAGCACATAAACTGTTAATACATGTTTATTTTGCTGCATATTCTCTTTTACTTTATCCAGTGAGTCACTCTGGATTTCATTTTGTTTACCATATCTTTTAAAATCATACCTTTTTCTTTAGTCTTTCCATTATTTTCATTTTGTACAGATCATTTTTCTTTTTTTTAATTTTTATTTATTTATTTTTTTTAATTTGACAGAGTTAGACAGTGAGAGAGAGACAGAGAGAAAGGTCTTCCTTCCATTGGTTCACTCCCCAAATGGCCGCCACGGCCAGCACTGCGCCAATCAGAAGCCAGGAGCCAGGTGCTTCCTACTGGTCTCCCATGTGGGTACAGAGGCCCAAGCATTTGGGCCATCCTCTACTGCCCTTCTGGGCCACTGCAGAGAGCTGGACTGGAAGAGAAGTAACTGGGACCAGAGCCCGGTGCCCATATGGGATGCCGGCGCCACAGGCAGAGAATTAACCAAGTGAGCCACGGCACCGGCCCCATAATGATTTACTTTCAATTTACTCTATACTCATAAGATTATTCCTACACTAAGTAAAGAATTCAATAAATAGTATGAAGAAAAAAAAAAAAACACTGCTCCTCAAATGTAGAGACAAGGGCTATAAAAAACCCATCAAATCTCAAAATGTCCATTTCACTTCTATACACTACATTTTAAGTACTCTATTAGTTACTACAGATCAGCAAAAAATATGGTATTTGTCTTTATGGGTCTGGCTTATTTCACAAAGTATAATGGTTTCCAGTTGCATCTATTTTGTTGCAAAATATGGGATTTTTTTTTCTTTTTTCCTTTTCTTTTTCTTTCTTTCTTTTTTTTTAACCACTGGGTTATATTCCATGGTGTATACATATACCATAATTTTTTTACGCAGTCAGTTTATGGACATCTGGGTTGATTCCATATCTTGGCTATTGTGAACTGAGCTGCAATGCATATGGGTGTATATACAACTCTACCGTGCTGATTTCATTTTATTGCATAAATTCCTTAGGAGTGGGGTAGTAGATCTATTTTCAGCTTTATTTTTTTGAGATTTATTTATTCATTAAAGTTAGAATTACAGAGAGGCAGAGCAAGATGCAGAGAGAGAGAGAGAGAGAGAGATTCCAGCCACTGGTTCACTCCCCAAATGGCCAGAATGACCAGAGCTGGGCTGATCCAAAGCCAGGAGCCAAGAGCTTCTTCCAGATGTGGGTTCAGGGGCCCAAGGACTTGGACCATCTTCTGCTGTTTTTTCAGGCACATTAGCAGGGAGCTGGATCAGAACCAGTGCCCATATGGGATCTGGCACTGCAGGTGGCAGATTTATCCAGGACACCACAGTGCCAGCTATTTTCAGCTTTCTGAGATATCTCTGTAATGTCTTCCACATGGCTATCCTAGTTTACATTCACACCAACAATAGATTAGGGTACCTTTTCCCCAACATCCTCGACAGCATTTGTTGTTTGTTGATTTCTGTATGAGAGCCATTCTAACTGGGGTGAAGTGAAACTTCATTGTGGGTTGGATTTTCATTTCCCTGATGGTTAATGAACCTCAGTATTTTTTCATGTCTGTTGACCATTTGAATTTCCTATTTTGAAAAATGCCTACCCAAGTCTTTTGCCCATTTCTTAACCAGGTTGTCTGTTTTGTTGTTGTTGACTTTCTTCTGTGCTTTATAAATTCTGGATATTAATCTTTTATCAGTTGCATAGTTCACAAATATTTTTTCCCATTTCATTTATTGTCTATTTGTATTGCTGAGAATTTCCTTTGTGCTGCAGAAACTTTTCAGTTTAATGTAATCCCATTTGTCTATTTTGGGTTAGATTTTCTGTCCTTTGGTGTCTCTTCCAAGAAGTCTGCGCCTATGCCAATGTCATGAAGAGTTTCCCCAATGTTCTCCTCTAGTAATTTGATGGTATCAGGTCATATATTTAGATCATTGATTCATTTAGAGTTGATTTTTGTATAAGGTGTAAGCTAGAGGTCTTGTTTCATTCTTTCTCATGGGCAGATCCAATTTTCCCAGCATCATTTGTTGAAGAGACTTTCCTTGCTCCAGGGATTGATTTTAGCTCCTTTGTCAAATATTAGTTGGTTGTAGATGCACGGATTGATTTCTGGAGTCTCTATTTTGTTCCCTTCATCTTCATGTCTATTTTTCATCAGTACTTGGCTGTTTAGATTATAAATGTCCTGTAGAATGTCTTGAAGTCTGGTGTTGTCATTTTTCTGACTTTCTTTTTGTCATAAGAGACTGATTAATTATTTAAGGCCTTTTGTGTTTCCATAAGAATGGCAGCATCTTTTTTCTCAATTTGAGGAGAATGTGGGGAACATGGAATCTGTAAGTTGTTTTCGGCAGTATGGACATTTGATATTACTTCTTTCGGTCCATGAACATGGAAGGTTTTTCCATTTTTGGTGTATTCTATTTCTTTCTTTAATGTTTTGTAATTTTCATCATAGAGATCTTTCACTTTCTTGGCTAAATATATTCCAAGATATTTTTTTTTCTGTAGCTGTTGTGAATGGGATTGGTCATAGAAGTTCTTTCTCAGCCATGATATTTTCTGTGTAAACAAAGGCTATTGATTTTTGTGTGTCAATTTTTTTCTATGTCTACATGGCTCAATTTTGGTAGATTGCATGTATCCAGGAATTCTTCCATTTCTTCTAGATCTTCCAATTTGTTGGCATATAGCTGTTTGTCGGAATTCCTGATGATTCTTTTTATTATTTGTATCCATTGTTACATCTTTTTCATCTCTGATTTTAAAAAGTCTGGCCTTCTGCTTCTTTTTTGGTTATTTGGTTCAATGACATATCAACTTTTGTTTATTTTTTCAAAAAACAGCTCTTCATTTCCCTGATCTTTTGTATGTTTTTATTTCAGTTTTGCTTATTTCTTCTCTAAAGTGTTTCTTCTTTCTAATTTTGGGTTTGGTTTGTTGTTGTATTTCCAGTTGCTTCAAATGCTTTGAAAGCTCATTTATTTGATGACTTTCCAATTTTTTGATTTACGTGCCAATTGCAATAAGCTTCCCACTTAATATTGCTTTTTGCTGTGTCCCTTGTGTTTTGATATGTTGTTTTGTTGTCTTCATTCATTTCCTGGAATTTTTTTTGTCTCTTTTGATTTATTCTATGACCAGCTGTTCTTTCAAGATCATGGTATTTAGTTTCCATGTTTTTGCATTTTTTCTAGAGTTTCTAGTATTATTAATTTCTGGCATCATTCCATGGTGGTCAGAAAAGACGCATGGTATGATTTCAATTTTTTTGAATTTGTTGAGACTTGCTTTATTGCATCGAATATGGTCTATCCTAAAGAAAGTTCCATACACTGATGAAAAGTATGCACATTCTGAAACTGTAGGTTAAAAGGCACTGTAGATATCAGTCAAGTCCATTTGGTTCACAGTGTTCATTAGTTCTGTTGCTTCTTTTGTTGATTTTCTATATAGTTGATCTGTCCATTTACGAAAGTGGGCTGTTGAAGTCCCCCATTACTATTGTACTGGAGTCTGTGTCTTGCTTTAGATGCATTAACATTTGTTTTATTTATATATTTTTAAGATTTACTCATTTATTTGAAAGGTAGAGTTACAGAGAGAGAGAGAGAGAGAGAGAGAGAGAGAGAGAGATCTTCCAGTCACTGGTCCACTTCCCAAATGGCTACAAAATCTGGAGATGAGCTGATATGTGCTCTGTCCCAAGGACCACACAAAGGACCTGTGCAGTCCTCAGTATAAGTTCAGATTCCCCTGCAATGTCTCTCAGCAGGTAGCCAAGGCTACTGAGTTTGTGGCATCTCCACAGAGACTACTCACGTCTCAGCCACTATGTCTCAGCCACATCGTGAGTTCTCCCACACACCCTCAATATTTTTTTCACAGTCCCGGTTCATAAACTCCACACTTTAACTAGGTCTTAGTCTCCTGTTATTACTCCCAGCCAGAGCCAAGTTTTTCTGAGATTCCTCAGGAACCTGAATATAACCCTACTATATGACCCAGCCATCCAACTCCTTGGAATTTACCCAAAGGAAATTAAATTGGCAAATAAAAGAGATGTCTGCACCTCAATGTTTATTGCGGCTCAATTCACAATAGCTAAGACATGGAATCAACTTAAATGCCCATCAATAGAAAATTGGATAAAGAAATAATGGGATGTGTACTCTATAGAATACTATATAGCAGTAAAAAAAAAATAAAATCCGTTCATTTGCAACAAAATGGAGGAAGCTGGAACACATCATGCTGAGTGAAATAAGCCAGTCCCAAAGGGACAAATATCATATGTTCTCCCTGATTGGTGACAATTAATTGACCACCTAAAAGGAAACCTATGGAAGTGAAATGGATACTATGAGAAACAATGACTTGATCAGCCCTTGTCCTGACTGTCAAGGAATAACTTACTACTTTATTTCTTTTAGTATTTTTTTTGTTCTACTTAATACTATTGGTTGAACTCTTCAGTCAACACACAATTATTCTTAGGTGTTTAAATTTAACTGAAAAGTGATCCCTGTTAAATATAAGAATGGGATTTAGAGAGGGAAGAGATGTACAGTTTGGCACATGCTCAATCGGACTTACCCCTAATGGTAGAGTTAGAAATGTGCCAGGGGATTCCACTTCAATCCCATCAATGTGGCAGGTACCAATGCCATCTTACTTGTTAAAGTGATCAGTTTCAGTTCATAATTGATCTTAATGATAGGATTAAGAGACAAAGGGTTCACATGAACAAGACTAGTGTCCAATAATAGTAACTGATATAATTAAAAGGAGAGAATGATCCAACATGGGAAGCGGGATACACAGCAGACTCATAGAATAGCAGATGTTCTAAGCAGCACTCTGGCCTCAGAATCAGCCCTTAAGGCATTCACATCTGGCTAAAAAGCCCTTGAGAGTATTCCAGGCATGGAAAGCCAAGACACTTTGTGGAAAAAAAAAAAAAGACCTAAATGAAAGATCTCTGTGAGTGAGTTCCCAGAGGAAAGAACGGGCCATCAAAGAAGGAGGTACCTTTCTCTGAAGGGAGGAGAGAACTTCCGCTTTGACTATGGCCTTGTCTAAATGAGATTGGAGTTGGTGAACTCAAGAGGCTTCCATAGCCTTGGCAGCTCATGACAAGAGCCTCGGGTGATTACTGATGTCATAAATAAGAGTGTCAATTGTTAAATCAACAACAGGAGTCCCTGTGTAACTACCCACCCTGTGGGATCTCTGTCCTTAATGTGTTGTACTATGTGAATTAATGGTAAAATTACTACCCAAGCAGTACTCTATACTTTGCGTGTTTTTGTGGGTGCAGTCTGTTGAACTTTTTACTTAGTATATACTAAGTTGATCTTCTGTATATAAAGATAATTGAAAATGAGTCATGATGAAGAATGGGATGGGAGAGGGTGTGGGAGATGGGATGGTTGCGGGTGGGAAGGTGTTTATGGTGGGAAAAAGCCGCTATAATCCAAAAGTTGTACTTTGGAAATTTATATTATTAAATAAAAGTTAATAAATAAATAAATAAATAAAATATTTGGAAAAAAAGTAACTTTTGAAGGTGTAGCAGGTTAAGTCTCCAACACATGATACCTACATCTCATATTGGAGAGTCTGGTATTGAGTACCACTTCTACTTCCAATTTAGCTTCCTGCCGATGCTCTTGATAGAAGGCAGATGCTGAAGTACTTGGAGTCCTGCCACCCACATAAGAGACCCAAATTGAGTTCTGGCTCTTGGCTTCAGCCTGGCCCAATCTTGATTGTTGTGAACATTTGGAGGAGTGAATCAGCTGATAGAAGATCCGTGTGTGTGTGTGTGTGTGTGTCTTCTGCTACCTATCTTTCTATCCCTCTTATCTCTCTGTCAGTCTACTTTCACACAAATATATATTTTAAAAAATAACTTTTGTAATTTGACCTTATTATTCTTTACTAAAATGTACTTGTGACTGTTTTTCTATCTTCCTTTAAATTTCATATTCACACCATATCATGCATTTCACTTTCCTGTGATCTGATTTTTTCTATTTATGTCTCACAATTTTTATTACCAGTATGGTTATTTGTAAGTAAAGTGGAGAGATCTGACAAGAACTCATACCTCTGGAATTGATGTGTGTTGTTAATGAGCACAAGCCTGTTGATTCAAACTCCACTTTTACCTCCATTTTGTGAATTAACGTCATACCTTGCAAAGTCACTTACCTGGACTATATACAAGAGGGATGAATGTCAACTTTAAAAGTCAATTTGGGGGTCTATATTTCAGCATTAGGTAAGCTCAGGTCCAAATAAATGAAATGCTTTGAGATGGTAGAGAGGAGTGAAACTCTTTATTTCTAGTAAAAGGAAATAAATACAATCGTGGGTACAGTTCAGACACCAAGGTGGACAGAGAGAACAAAGTTGTTAAGAACTAGTGACTTCAGATGTGATCAGTGTAAATAATTGGTGGAGAGGGGAGTCATTTTTACTATCATTTCTTTTAAGGAGTCAATTGTTTTTAACAGGATTATATCTTCCCATTTTAGACGTGTCATATTCAGAATTGGCACCTGCCTCCAGATATCTTACAGAAAGCTATTCTTGGTCATGCTTAGAAATAGGAAAACAGTAAGGATGAGTAAGTAGTTGAATTCAGGTCACTTTTAGAAAAAAATAACTCAAAGCACAAGCACTATTTTGAGTGAGTCAATAGTGTCATCTTCAGAGACAAAGGATAGCTTGTAACTCTTGAACAGGAATGATAAAGATGAGACTCAAGTTAAACACTTATCTTTTTCTTTCCATATCTGTTGTTTAACGAAATTAAAGCTATATAAACTGCAAAGTGAAATTTACATATTTGGGTTAACATTGTTCATAACATTTTGTTATAGATATCATAGAACTCAACTATGAGTCATTTACACAAAATGACAAAATTTTCCACTGAAGCATCTAAGATAAAAAAGTTTTAGGAATCTCAAAAATAATACTAGATTGCAAAATACCTAACAACAGCTTTTCTTTTTTTACTAGAAAATGAAAAAAAATTATATCTGAAGTATTTTGCAGTTGCCTGTGTCCATGGGAGTAGATACGTTTTGTGATACACTGTGGTACTGATCATAATCCTAGGTTGAAAATAACTTTAGTGATAAATTGTTATAATCCCTTCTGTTTATAAATGAGGAATCATAAAAACTAAACTGTTGTGTGGATCAGGAGTAAGCGAAAGACAGTAATGCATGTGAGAAATTCCATAGCATCTGTAAAAGAGTAAATAGATAGAAATTCAAAGTATACTTCCGTATTGAAAAAGAGAACTAAGCTTCTTAACCTGAATGGAATAGCTTGTAGAGTAAATTCTCACAGACGATTTTAATATATATCATTATAAAGTCCTTCCCATTTAAGTCTTTCTACTATCATATTACAAATGTATAGAATTACTAAATGTATCTATATATGACCATGTATATTTTAAATATTTTCTGAAATTAGCAGCTCTCCTTTCTCAACATTTTCTCTTTTTTAAAAATATTATTTATATTATATAGTTTCCTGAGATTCATACATACAATATTCTTTCTTTTTGAAAAAAAAAGTTGCTTAGGTCAAGTGGAGTTGTATGTAGTTAGGAATTAAGCAGATATGTCATTCTTAAATAAATTTGTGACTAAAAATATAAAAGATAAATCTTTGACTATAACATAGAAATTTAGTATAATTTGAGAAGAGGTGTCAATGTCAAAATTAAAATGTGAAACTCAAATTGATTAAAACAAGAGGAAAGGGGCTGGTGCTGTGGCATAGCAGGTCAAGTTGCCACCTGCAGTGCTGGCAATCCATAGGTGTGCCAGTTCGAGACACAGCTGCTCCTCTTCCATACAGCTATTTGCTATAGCCTGGGAAAGCATTAGAAGAGGGCATCTGCACCCATTTGGGAAACCCAGAAGAAGCTCCTGGCTCTTGGCTTCAAACTGGCAGAACTGCAGCCATCACAGCCATTTGGAGAATGAACCAACAGAGGGAAGATTTCTTCCTCTTCCTCTCCCTCACCCCCTCCCTCTCCCTCTGCCTCTCTGTAACTCTGTCTTTCAAATAAATAAATAAATCTTAAAAAAAAAAAAACCACAAAAATGAACTAGGGAATGCTCTCTGTTACTATCTGTGCTATTTTCCCATCTCTCCAGTGTTAAAGTAGCCTGAAAGCTGTCTTTTACTCTACTTTGTGAATTCAGTAGCTACTATTAGCTACTTCAAGACAATAATAAAATTTTATGCTTTCCCACAGGCAGAAAATGTGTTAAGTGGTTGCTCTTATGTGCGACATATGTGGTCCTTCAAAATGAACTTCTGCAACCATTGATTTCTTTATTGAATTGTCTGACCTTTTCCTAAAGATTGGGTTTCCCAAAAGCACTTCATTAGGAACAACATCTGAATAGTTGATAGGCACACATTCTCAAGGTTGTCTAATTTTAGTCCTATAGCATTCCCACAGATGTTATATCTAGAGATCACTATTGTTAACTTCTGAAATAATTTATCTGTAGTACCTCCACTACATCTGAACTGGCATTGCTTTGTATTATAATCAGTAAATGTTCAATTATTGAGGAAGTTTTTCAGGAACAAATAATTTAGCAATCTGTATTTGCCTTGTAGACCAATAGCACATTATTTTTCACTTACTTCTGTATAGGGGGTATTTTTCTTTTATGTTCATGAGTAAACAGTCTGAGGAAAGATAATTGTTTTATGTTGGTACATAGGAAGCATAACTATAAGAATGACTTGGTAGTTAACTTTGGTTTAAATATACGCTTACCTTAGCTATGCCAGTGTTTATTTGTTTACTTACTCATTTACTTTTAAAGATTTATTCATTTATTTTGAAAGAGTTACAGAAAGGGAAGAGACAGGCAGAGAGAGATCTACCATCTTTTGACTCACTCTCCAGAGTGCTACAACAGCCAACACTACAAGAGGCAGAAACCAGGAACCAGGAATTCCATCTAGATCTCTCACCTGGGTAGCAGGGACCCAGATCCTTGGACCATCTTCTGCTGCTTTTCACAGGCCATTATCAAGGAACTGGAATGAAGCAGAGCAGTCAGGACTTGAACTGGCACACATAAGGGATGCTGGTATTGCAAGTAGCCCCATGCCAGTATTTAAATGAATAATTTTAATATTCAGTAATCATGAGCTCCAAGGTTTCTGGACATAATTCAAGAGAACACAATTTTATGGTCTTTACTGACAGCCCAAAGGCTTTGTTTTCTTTAATGTTGCATACTATGCTCACTTGATTGCTCAGCCTGACAATGAAAATGAATATGAATATTCCATATATTCTTAAATAAAGGATTTTTTTGCTTTTGCTTTTCATAATGCAAATTATTTGATGATTGAAAAAAAATTTTCATTGAAGCTGATTTGTAATACTTTTGTGTGAATTCTATGAATAAAACTAATTAAATCTTAATCAGTTAATTTTGAATACAACCATTGGTTTTTGAGGATTTTTTAAGCCTCATAAAGATTGAAAAATGCACTTGCATACATAGAAAACCCAAGATAGGCATTAGATAATTATCGTAATTTTCTTTTCATAGGAGGATTTGAAAAATAATCCTCATGTGTTGGATAGCTCCTTATGCAAACAGTATCCTGAGAAAAAGATCTAATCCTCATTAAAAGTTGTTATACTTGGTTAGCCTCTGTGTTTAATAGAAAAATCAAGACTTAGTAGTGCAAAGATAGTGTCTGTTGATTCAGTCGATTATAGCAGTGATTTTCCAGAAGCTAATGAAAAGTACTAAAATGAATCGATATTCTAACTGGTGCATTTTTTAAATGTTTAAAGAAAACTGGAATACATAATGTCCTCATGAATTGCTTATAGTTCTGTTGTGAAAATAAACTTGTAATTCAGATATACATACAAACAGGAATCAAGTGTAGTGGCAGAGAGCATAAACATTTATAATCAGTTGCTTTGATAAGACCTAAAGCTATGACAGTTACATTGGTGACTGGAAAACCTACAAATGATTTATGATGGTAGAAATTAGAACACACATTTAAAATAGCATCTTATCATAAATAGCAAGTAATGATTGAGTATTTGAATAATGTGCATAAAAAGAACTATAAAATTGTGTGAGTTCTATGTATTTTGAGAATTTTATATGCACAGCTATCTTCTGTTTGGTCAAATTGCATATCTTTTACATATGCTAAAAGTAGTATGTATATAATTTTATGTTGCAAAAAATGAGTTTTTGTTTTGAAATGAAAAATCTGTACTTGATAATAAGTTTATTTTATTTACATCACCACAATGTAGGACTCCAAGACATAAAAACTAACAAAGTCATATCATTTTGAAATTGTTGTTATTGACTTGACTACCAACTTGCCCAGACATAAACTTGTGACTTGCTTGAAACTATGACACATAATTTTTAACATTTGCCCTAAAATGTATTTTTATCTCTGTTTTTTAGTTTATGAGTTTTATATTTCTCAAATTAAATATTAACTTGGGTGTTGTAAAATTCAAACATTATTGTTATCAATTAACTCATATATATAATTACTTAAATATTTATTAAAATTCAGAAATTTATTTGTATTTAATAAGTGAATATATGAATCCCCCACAAATATGCATATTTTAAAATATGTGGTTTCTAAGTCTGATTTACATGCCTTTTATATTGAAACAGTCAACCCACTGGGGTAAAATTACAGGAAAATGGATGTTAGCTCATATCTGAAGTAACACTATCCTGAGTAATAAAGTGATAGTAGAAAACAGAACAGGGTACTTGATATGGAAATGCTCTTAGGGACTAAAGCCCCAGTATGAGTATTTCTGACATCTTGGAATGCATAAAAACAGTATCCTAAGGGAGAATGTGCAAATATTCCATGTGAGAGGCCTGATCTTGCTTCCCTGTGCTACTACTGGACATGTTTCTCTTAGCTCCACTGGCTCTGCTCATCAGGCAGGTACACAATAGGCTTATCACTTGTTGCATGCCCTCTTTCAAGTCTTCTAATCTTTAAGTGATTTGCCACCCTGATTTTTGCATTTTCTGGGAAAGAAATGGAATAATTTGAAATTTTGGTTTCAGAGGTTTTCTTTGTGTATGCATAATAATGAGGGCCCTGTTCACTTGCTGTTTAACTGTGCATAGAATACAAAATTTGCACCATTAGAGAAGAGGTGAGAACATGAAGTGTGAAGTGAGAAATTAAGAGAGACAAAGGCCATGTGGCTTCCAGAAATAAGAACATAAATATGAAGCAAATTGATGACCTAAATAATGCAGGGGTATCTATGTGCATGTGAAACATATATCTATGTGTATGTGTATATTTTATAATTGTATATTATACATAACATATATTTCAGAGGCAAGAACTTTAGACAGGTTAATATTTAGATGAAAAATTATATAATTAATGTATTTATTAAGTACATCAAAGCCTAATCAGAAAATGATTGTTAAACAGTATCTGCCTAAATGTAGAAAAAGAGACAAATAATTAAATTATTTCATTGAAGTAATAGAGAATCTAATTTAAAAGCCAAAAAAAGCTATTTTGAGTTAATTTGATTGACTTACCACAGTATATCAGGTATAGAATTAAATAATTTGAGTCAAATTACTACCATCAACTTAGTCATGATAATAGGTTAACCACTGGATATGTAGTATGTAGCAACACAATGTGTATCTTTTTTTTTTAAGATTTATTTTATTTATTTGAAAGAGTTACAAAGAGAGGTCCTCCATCCGATGGTTCACTCCCCAAATGACCTCAACGGACAGAGCTGGGCCTATCTAAAGCTAGGAGCCAGGAAGTTCTTCTGAGTCTCTCACACGGGTGCAGGGTCCCAAGCACTCAGACTGTCTTCTACTGCTTTCCCAGGCCATAGCAGAGAGCTGGATGGGAAGAGGAGCAGCTGGGATATAACAGGCACTCATGTGGGATGCTGGCACCAGAAGTAAAGGCTTAGTCTACTACACAACAGTGCTAGCCCTCACAATATGTATCTTATTTCATTCAATTTATACACAACACTGTATGGTACATATTTTAATTTCTGGCTGATACAAGAGGGAACTGAAGCTTACACAGGTAAAACCACTAACCCAAATCACACAGGTATATGGCACAATTGTATGGCATCCACATCTCTGAAACCATGACCTCCTTTTTAAAAACAAAAACTGATTAAGTAAGTGAATAGAGTGGCTCAAAATATCAGTATTAATTCAGATTTTGGTTTAAAAATAAAAACTTGAGAGCCACTGGCATGTTGTAGCTGTGTGGGTTTGGGTTAGTTGCTCTTCCCATTTGAGCATAAGAGTAATAATATGTGCAATAAGAACTCATTGATATTAATATTAAGATGCCTTAATATTTACCTTAACTGATTGGATTATCTATGACATAACTGCTAATATCCAATCAAATATTTTCATGGATATTTTATTTTCCTTCAAATGAAGATCATAACCATAACCTATCTAATCCCTTAATTGTCACTTATCTAAACTGAAGAGTCATTTATTTTTCTCTGTGCAGGTCCCTGTGTTGAAATAGGTACCTTGTGACTATTGGTTGGTAATCCTTCTAATGGAATATGGATGCATTAAAAACAACTCTTCCTGACAGCCTTTTATTAACAGTCAGCGATTAAATATATTAAGCAGCCTTGTTTTGCACACTCTTACAACCACAGAACACTAAAGATGTATATGTTATAATTACAATTATCCTTTCTCTTCATTGTCCTGCTGAGGAATGCACTGTAATTCTGGCAGCCAGAGTACAGAGTTGGCTTGCTTTCCCTGGATTGCAGATGTCTAATTGCAGGCAACCATTTCATTTAAAATGGCTCATTAAAGCAGAAACCATTTAGCATCAGTAACATGGATCAGCATCCATGATTATGCATCTAATTAGAGAAGCATGTTTTTCCCCATTTAAAAAGTTTTACTATCAGTCTATCTGTATATCTATTTATGCTTCTCCACACACACACAAAGACTTATACAAAGTGTTTTTTAGGCATTACTTTTATTGCTTTGAGAAATTAGAAATTCTCTGGCTAATTGTTCCATAGAGCATGTATGCAAAGTACTAATTATAAAATTGTATGATATAATTTTACTAGCATATTTTAAGTGGGTTAAATCTTGCACATGTAATACTAAATTTATTATTTTGTAGGCTTTTTAGATTTTTTTTTACTTTAATGCATTAGTGAAATATTACTTGTTGATTATCATGCAAGCCCTTGTCAGATCCTAGATTATTACGTTATGGGGACTGGAAAGTTGTGATCCCTTTCCTCATTGGTTGTAAGAGTCATGGTCAACATTCCTGTAACTAGACAGGCTGACAATATAAAATAGTAACAAATTATTAAATCCAACTTTTATATGACGTGAAGACCAGAAATGAAGATCCAAAGATCCAAGAAGTCTGCCCCTTTTTTAATGCTTAAGTTTGATGAGGAATGGACAGCTGTGACTAATATATGTGATTGAACAATATGGAATCATGCAATAGTAATAAGTTAAGCAACGAATACCAGCAAGGTCTGTCTGTCCAGATTATTCATGGTCTCTCTGTGTGGCATTTGTTCCTTCTGGACATGGAGAGTCTTCAAGGGAGTGGAGAGAAAGGGACCTTTATGGGTTTTATGAATTACTTTGAGGAATAGGATTCTAGATTCTATGACTTGCTTTGGGGAGAAGGAATTCTGATTTCTACAACTCTCATGGAAGTGGGGAAGTGGGCAAGATACAGTAGGGCAGGAGAAGGTCAGAAGATATTACTTTTCACTGCTGCTCTGAGGCTTTTCAGTCTCCTTAATTCAAAATGCTTAGTACACCAAGTACCATACTTTGGTGTATTATTTTCTGAGCTCTAACAGAGTTTATCAGTAACTGAAATAAAAGTGTGGAAAGAAAGAGAGAGCCAAGAGAGCCAGACGGTGTGTGCAATTCTTATCTTTCTCATTTTTGAGAATAAAATATCATCATTAAACTGTCATTCTGCTGTGGTGGTATGTCCTGTTTTTCATATTATGAAAATAATAGGCTTTTTTTAAACATTTGTTCAGAAATAGAATATTCAGAATTTTTAGCTATTTTGCTTTTAATAATAATGGTATTAAAAAACAAAGAGGATAAGCATTATCTATATCATAATTCTACTAAACAACAGTGATGATTATGTCAATTGCAATTAGTTGACTATTGAGTCAATGTTTACATAATTATTTATAAGTTATTTGAAAATGGCCTTAAGTTTTTAGATCTATAAATTTCAATAAATGAAATGTCATTTAAAGGCTATCATAATATTAACTAAACATAAACCAGACAGTCTTTTATTAGCTTATTTTTCATTTCACTAGAGAAAATCATAATTTACCTTCTGCAGAATCTACATAACATTGATATCATGTCTAAATCCAAGGCAATGAAGAATTTTCTGTTGAAAGCTGCTGATCCCTAAAGAGCAAAAATATCAACAAAGAATCATAGAGAATTACAAGTGTTGTGTTGAAGTAGATTTGTGCATTGGTGTGTCTATGAGAATAAGATTGATGTATAAATTAAGAACACATAATATAAAACCTGTTGCAGCTCTGGTCCATAAGGCATCCAGAGAAAGGGTGTCTTCATGAATTTAAGCATGAAGAATCATATTGGATTTTTTTATTTACTTACTGTATCTTTTTAAAAAAGATTTATTTATTTATTTGAAAGGCAGAATTACAGAGAGGCAGATGCAGGGAGAGAGAGAGAAAAAAGTCTTCCTTCCGCTGTTTCACTCCCCAAATGGCTACAGAAGCCAGAGATGTGGATTCAAAGCCAAGAGTCAGGAGTTTCTTCTAGGTTTTCCTCGTGGGTGAAGGGGCCCAAGAACTTGGGCTGTCTTTCACTGTTTTCTCAGGCCATAGCAGAGAGCTGGATCAGAAGTAGGGCAGCCAGGACTCAAACCAGTGCCCTATAGGATGCTAGCATTGCAGGTGGTGGTTTTACCTGCTACACCACAGCACCAGCCCTGACTCACTGGCTCTTGAAAAGGCATTCTCTTCTTTCCACAATGACAACTGAAGTAAAAAGAAAAAGTGTTTACTGGTGTGTTATCATTGCCCAACAAAACATTTTATTGTAAAATATTTATTATTATCAATACATGCTAAAATCTTGAAATCATGATTATTATATGCCAGTCAGCTTTCATTCCATTCCTTTATTTTTTTTTTAAGATTTATTTATTTATTTGAAACTCAGTGTTGCAGAGAAAGAGGGAGAGGCAGATTTTGCATCTATTGGTTCACTCCCCAGATGGCTGAAATGACCAGGGCTGGACCAGGTTGAAGCCAGGAGCTAGGAGCTTCATCCAGGTTGCCAAGATGGGTGACAAGGGCACACACCCGTGGGCCATCCTCCACTGCTTTTCTTAGGCCATCAGCAGGGAGCTGGATCAGAAGAGGAGCAGTTGGATATGACTGGTACCCAAATGGGATGCCGGCATTGCAGGGAGGTGATGTCTTTATCCAATGCCACAACTCTGGCCTCACCTCATTGTTGATGGGAGTCAGAAGCAAGAAAAGAGGTAAATGAAAGTGTTGAGTAAGAGGGGAGAAAAACAGAAGAGAGTAGAAAAGAAAGGGAGAGGAACAGCAAGAAAAGGAAAGACATACTCCACAGCTAGGTGTTGTATAAAAAGAAGCAAAAAAAAAAATGAAGAGAGGATTAATCGGAAGCTAAGAATGAGAAATTAATATTAAAAAGAGTAAGGGAAAGAAAGAAGGAACACACTTGAGTCTGAAGTGTTAGTACTAACTATTCTCTGCACATAATGCAATTTACTTGAATGTTCTCCTTCAAAGTGTTATCAAATTTTATCACTGCTTTGAAATGCAAAGTAGATGATTGATTACTATTCATAGTTCTTCAATTTTCTTTACCAGCAGATCTTCGAGTATAGCTAGCAAGATTTAGAAATTATCTGAGCAGTGATGAGAGTATTACTCATCTTGAAGAAGAAATGTATTTACACCAAAAGTAAAATTGTGACTCTTTGATCAATGAATAATTCCAACCCTAACCTAGTTGCCAGAGAAACTGTTTTGATTCTGTTATTTATTTATTATCATCCTTGCCCTCAATTACTCTATTGCTTTTCTGGTGAGTACTACAGAGGAGACCACCATCAAAATCTCTTTGTTCTAAGGACTTTAGATAGTAATAGAAATAAATATACACAAAGTCTCTACTCAAGTTCATTATAATTGGCAAAACAAAGTAGACAAAATCATACAACTCATGAGCAATTTGAGAGACTATGGAATAAAATAAAGTATAAATTTTATAATATGAAACTGAGAGACAGATGGCAAAATATTCCCACATGGGCTTTTTAAAAGTTCAGCAATAAAAAAAATCCTAAGTCTACCTTTTATACGAGCCACAAAATAGATAATGGTATTTAAATAAAAGGTAAATATCATAATCTTATGGAAACATAAAAATTAACACGTTAAATATTTTATTTAACTCACAAAGCATCTGGCACATGTAACCAGTTCAAAAGAGAATCTGAAGAACATACACATTTATATACCAAAAGTATGCAAATGAGTCAACAGTTCTTCTGCTCCAGAAAGAATATGAAATTAATTGAAACTTTTACCAGACAAGAACTTATATGACTATCAGCAAGATGTAATTTACTGAATTTTAAACTATCTCCCATAGAATCACAATCTTGCTTGCCAAAGTCAAAATTGCTATCAGTAATACATAGCTTTCATTTTTGTTACAAATATTTTCTCTAAATAGTAAGTTCAAGAACCCTAAGAACCATAATAAAACTCATTGCATCATCTTCAGATGAACAGTAAATGGTGTATCTTGAACATTACAAGACAGTAATTCTGACTACAAAGACTATTATATAAAATATTTTCATTTATTGGTGTTTTCACACATACATATCACCATGTCTTTTGATTTTCTAGGGTGATAATTGCCTTATACCTTTGCTATTCCTTTTACATTAAATTTAATGCCTCACATATCCTTTGGTTTTTGATCTAATCATTTAGAAGGATGTGTTTTCTTAGTTCTATGGTTGAGAAAAATTAATTTCCCAGGAGTTTGGATCTTTAAAAGAAATATGTAGGGATTTGAGTAATGACACCATTCCAGGGTCTATTTATTTTTTATTTGACAGAGTTAGAAAGTGAGAGAGAGACAGAAAGGTCTTCCTTTCGGTGGTTCACTCCCTAAGTGGCTGCTATGGCCGGCGCTGAGCCGATCCAAAGCCAGGAGCCAGGTACTTCCTCCTGGTCTCCCATGTGGGTGCAAGGGCCCAAACACTTGGACCATCCTCCACTGCCCTGCCAGGCCACAGCAGAGAGCTGGACCGGAAGAGGAGCAACCAGGACTAGAACCCGGCGCTCATATGGGATCCTGGCGCTGCAGGTGGAGGATTAACCAAGTGAGCCATGGTGCCAGCTCCAGGGTCTATTTTAAACTAGAGGAAATGGTGTTTTTATTTAATTAATCAGGTTTAACATTTTAGGGGCTATTATTTTATTGAGATTATATTAAGTGATTACGAAGTTATTTCTTTGCTGTTTGATAAAGATGCTTGGTTGTTTTTAAATAAGATTTTAATTAAGTAGTTTGCTTAATCAAGAGGCAGAAAAATAGACAGAGAACATTCCCCTGTATTAGTTTACCTGCCAAAAGCTTGCAATGGCCAGGGCTGGGACGAGGCTAGAGCCAGGAACTGGGAACATAATCCAGATCTCCAGCATGGGTGTCAGGGACCCAATTACTTCAGTCACCACCTGCTGCCTCTCAGAGTCTGCATCAACAGATATCTGGAATTAGGAGTCAGAGTCAGAGATCAAAGACAATTACACCTCTGTTGACATGGCGATCGTAACCCCTGGGCTAAACACCAGCTCCCAAGCGATATTGTAAAGATACTCTGAAGTGTTGATTTTTTGCATCAGTGAAGATCCACACATATATCTTTCTTCCATGGTTAATTTTCCTTTAACTTCAATACAAGGAATGCTCTGTGGAATTTCCTTCAGTGCAAAAAATCTAATATTATAGAGAATTGTAAATATCCATAGCCTGACAGCCTCTGTGTTTTCATTATCTTTATGAAAGTCTTATGAGAACATAATTTTGTTTATTTTTGTTTTGGAAAAGCATCTAAATCTGAATATTCCCTTTAAATTATTCTTCAAAAAAGTCAAGGAAGTCTGAACTTTCATTTCCTTGCCCAAAAAAACTGTCACTTATCTCCTTTATGAATGTCTATAGACTCTGCTTGTTCTGGCCTTCCCAACTCTTCCTCTCCTGCCTCTATTTTTCTCTCCCTCTTCTTCCCCCCTTCCTCTCCCCTCTCTGCCTCTGCCCTCCCTTCCTTACCCCTTCATTCCCCTCTCATTTGCTTTCCTCTTCTTTCCTTCTCTTTCATTTCCTTTTCTTTCCTTTTGCTTCCCTTGCTTTTTCTTTTCTGTCTTGCAAAGAATTGCCTCCTCCTGTGTCTGCACATGGTGGAAAGAGAGTGAAAGAGAGAAAACTATCTGGCATCTCTGATTAAGGGACGAATTCCATCTTGAGGGTGCCACTTTCATATTCTCATAAATCTATTTAGCTTCCAAAGGAGCAGCAGTCTCCACATAGCATCACATTGGAGATTAGGGCATCAACAAATTTTGAAGAGATACAAGTTTGTCCCTAGCAGTCTACTCCTAAATTCCCAAATTCTCATCCTCATATGCAAAGTACAGGCACTCTTCCTGGTACGGGAGATACTGAGCTGAAGTTCTTGTCTTTGAACAAGAAAAGAATTTCAGATGTGAGACAGAGCATAGCAGGAAGCATGCTAGCCACATTAGATGAAGAGAATGTACCTGACAGAACAGGTGAGGACCCCAGTAAAGAACTGAGAGCATGGGCTGCATTCAGACTTGAGAATTTATAGATTCAGGCCGAATGTTTCTCCTCCCTCCCTCTTCTTCTGGAGTATTGCTGGGTGGAGGGCTTTCTGAATGTGACATTCATGGCATTCCTCCCAGGATTTTATTTTTATTCTTATTTTCCACAAAGAAACCTATTTAAGGAATAAAAAAATTATGCATTGCATAAGTACAATGTTAGGAATGTAGTGATTCTTCACACCATACTCGCCCTCCAACCCAGACTCCCACCCCTCTTCCTCCTTCCTCTCTCATTCCCAGTCCCATTCTCCACTAAGATCAATTTTCAATTAACTTTATATGCAGACCAACTCTATACTAAGGAAAGAGTTCAACAATTTGCACGAGAAACAAAATAAAATGAAAAAAAAAAAAAACTGTTCCTCAACAATCGAGACAAGGGCTGTTAAAAGTCATTGCATCTTGAAGTTAATTTCACTTCTTTTATTTTAGAAACTTTATTAACTTTAAAAAAGCACCCAGGAATGATACATCTTTTGCCAGCATTTAGTAGTGAACTATAGAAATGATCCCTGAAAGTATAGGTTTTTTTTTGCCAGCAATTAAACATAATTATAATACAATTCTTTGAAGATAGAGGTCATGCATGGGAAGTTAGTGCACAGTGATGTTTGTTGTTAGTTTAACAATTACCACTCTTATGTACATCGTCACTGATCAATCAAGGCTCTTAACATGAGCTGCCTAGGCTATGGAAGCCTTGTGAATCCACATTCTACATCAGTATTTAGAAAAGATCTTAAGCAAAATGGAAGTTCTCTCCTCCCTTCAAAGAAAATTACCTCCTTCTTTGATGACCACTTCTTTCCACTAAGGTCTCACCCACAGAGGTCCTTCATGTAGAACATTTTTTTGCCACAGTGTCTTGGCTTTCCATGCCTACATTTCTCTAATGAGCTTTTCAACCAGACCAGAATGCCTTAAGGGTCGATTCTAAGGTCAGAGTGCTACTTTAGGCGATTGTCATTCTATGAGTCTGCTATATGAACTGCTTCCCATTCACTGTTTTTTAATTCTCTCTATTATTATTACTGGTCACTTAATCTTATCCATATGATCACTTTAACACTTAAAGTGGTATTTTTACCACCTGGCTTAAGGAGAGTTGGGGTCCATGGCAAGTTTTTAAACTCTACCCTTACAAGTAAGTCTTCAGGAATGTATGCAGAACTATACAGCTTTATAGTTACAAACTTAATACACTTCCTAATTACAACTTTAGGGACATAATGATTCTTCCCACCATGCCTGCTCTCCCCAAATACTCCCACCCCTCCTTCTCCTCTCTCTCTTATTCCCACTCTTTACTTTTAACTGAGATCTATTTTCAATTGCCTTTATACACATTAAGTAAAGTGTTAAACAAATAGTATGAAAAAAAAAAAAAAACTGTTCCTCAACAGTCAAGACATCCAGGACTTTAATCAGCATGATGTAATTGAACCTACTGTTTCTACTAGCATGGAGCGGGGAAGATTCTCCTATGCTGCCCTGAGAGCGGACAAGACCCAACTCGCAAGGTTAAAAGTGCAAGACTTTGAATGTACAAATATCGGTCTGCTTTCAAGGCTCGATTCTACATTTCTGCTCTCATTCATCTGCACAAAAATTCCTATTTTGTTCTATAGTCTCTCTGACATACCTAAACTAATGTCTACCTTGCTACCTCACACACTCAAACATATTCCAGCAACAACTCTCATGCCTGAAATCCAGACTCTCATCTAAATATTGTCTAAATCAGATATCTTTCAGAATCAAGATATGATTATTCCTCAGGAATAACTCTTCTCCATATTGAAATAGTGAAAACAAACAAGTTATGTGTTTCGAAAGTACAATGGTGCAACAGGTACAGGACAAATATTCACATTCTAAAAGAGAAATAGGGAAGGCATGATAGCTCTCAAGCATTTGTGAAGTGTAACAATACAAATTCAATTAGATCTTAGAATAATGCAAACAATATGTAAAACCCAGTGATGCAACTTCAATTAGATCAAGAATATTACTATTTGGCCCATTGTCCTTCCTTCTAGATTCACTGTGATGGTGGTTCTGCCCTTGTGGCTCTGCCCAACAGGAATTTGTTCCCAAGGTACTAGATGGCCATTCCTTCAAGGCTGCACATAGAGGTTGTGTGGTCTTTTGCACTAAGATGATGGGAAAATGGCTCCACCCTTTGAAATTGAGGAGGCATCCTTGATGACTTCTGAATCACCTTTAGCACAATTGTCTTCTCTTAAAGAATAACACAGATTTGTAGCCCAGTAGCTCTATGGACTAGTTCTGTAGAATCCAGAAAGTCATTCATTCATTCTGTCCCATATTCTCTCTTCCCTTTAGTTGGAACTGGCAGGTTTTGTGTGTGTGTGTGTTTTTGTTTTATTTATTTATTTATTTTGCTTTTGTTGTTTATTTGTTTATCTGCTGGAATAAACCTGTATCCTTTCTTAATGTCAAAAACGATGGCTGATTAAATCCATGAGTGTCACCCCTGATCTCTTTATCAAATGACTGTTTAGTTACACCTTTAATGTTCTCTTCAAGACAAGCTTTTTCAGTTTCTGCAATATGAATAGGCTGTGTCTGTTTTTTTTATTTTTTTATGTGTAACAATTTCCTTCTTCAAGTCACCTTTCTCCTTTTATATTTATTTTACTGTAAACTGTCAGGAGGAACCAAGCTAGCTGCTCCTTCAACACTTTGCCTAGAAATCTGAGCTAAATATGCAGTTTCCTCATTCAAGATTTCTGCCTTCAAAAAACACTAGAATTTAAGTTCTTTACTTCATAACAAGGACTATATTCCCTCCAGTTTTCAATAGGTTTCATTTACATCTGAGACCTCATCAGAATTGGATTTAACATCCATGTTTCTAGTATGGAGGTCAACTCTGTTAGCCCTATCGCAGTATTGCATTCAAAACTTCTTTTCCATGTTCAGGTATTTGTTGTAGTGATACCACTCTCTTGGTATCAAAATCTGTATTAGTCAGGTTTCTCCTCAAGAGAACAATATAAACTGGTAGTATACATTAAATGGACTTGGTTTGTATAATTATGAAGACTAGAAAGCTCTAATTTCTGCATTTGGGAAGCTGGAGACCCAGGAGAGCCAATGTTATAGTTTCAGTCTGAAAGCGGGCAGTCTTAAAACCCAAGAAGAGCTGATATTGCAGTTTGAGTAGAAAACAGAAGGTGACCAATGTCCTGGCTCAGAGTGGTCAGGCAGGAGGAGTTCTGTCTTCCTTTTGGGAGGGTCAACCTTTATTAGGTCTCTAATTCATTAGATAAAATCACTCATGTTGGAGAGTGCAAATTGCTTTACTCAATTTGCCAATTCAAATGTTTATGTCACCCAAAAACACCCTCACAGATACACCTACAATAATGTTGAGTGGATATCTGGGTGCCTATGACCCAATCAGGGTGATACATAAATTATCATTATTTAATAAGCCCAACAGTAAAGATCCTGGATGAGAATGGGACAAAGAAGATGAAACAGACCTTATTAATGAATGTGGATTTTGTCCTCATATATGGCAAAGCCGTAGGTGACTTTTTAGGGGAGAATGAAGTAATCTGATTAAAACAGAAGGGTAGTGAGGAAGATAATATTGTAGTTAGAAATTGTGATTTGGTTTCATTTTTTTTTCCATTGAGAAGAGATGGAGAGTTTTTAAATACAGTGATATAAGATTGCCTTGATAAGAGGAAAAGGTAAGAGGGAGAGTCAAAAAGAGTTGCTAAGTTTCCAGATTTATCAAATATATATATGGTATGCCATCTACCAAGTGAGAGAAGTAAAGGAAGGAGAAAATTTTGGAAAAAATAATGACTTAAGTTTCAAAATATTATATTTGAGTGGTGTGGTCTGAGGTCCATGTGTGTTGTCTGAGGTTTACTTACTTATTGTGAATGGCCAATACTGCGTAGGTAGACTGTTGAAATAAAGAATCTACAGGAAGAGGCTCTGATGAAAAGGAGGAAGGGTGAGGTTCTCAATTGTATTTCCTATTGTGTTCAATATGTCAACATCTATAAAGTACCTTCGAAATATTAGGGTCTAGAAAAAATGATATGATTTTAAAAAGATCCAAAACCACTATTACATTTGCTTTCTAGATGTGGATTATGTTTTAATGAGTGTTTCTACTTTTATTGTTTTTATGTTGATTTTTTTGTATCTGTCAGCAAATTGCTGTCATGTCTCATAGGCTGTAGTCCTAATTTGGCTGTAGGTGATGCACTGTGGAAGAGGTTGAACAAAAATCAATCCATGTCAGAACTGATTAAAACCAGGAAAATTTTCCATTGTCAACAGAATATTCAGGATGAGAATAATTAAGTGAGCTCTAGAGGCAAATGGATTATTGATTATTCACAAATATCAGATCTAAGAAGATATTGAGATGTATATCTTAACTTTTTCAGTGAAAACAGGTAACTCTTCTCATGTGTAACTTGAAATTAAACCATTGTGAGGAAGAAATGGAAAATTATTGCAATATTTTAGATGAAAGTCAACATAATTGATTCTTTAAAATACTATATTCAAAAATCATCTCACTTTATAATTATTTTCTGAATTAATTTTAAATTATGTGAAGTAAATTCTCAAGAAATTGATAGTACAATGGTAGTTTTTAATTATTAGTATCTGAAAGATTTCTGCTTTAAGTCTGTAGAGAAATCTCTATTTTGCATTTTTATCCTGTGAATTATGCTCATCTTCCTACCTTTCCTATCTTCACAAGCCTTTGAGACACTGATACTGTTCATTCATCCATTCAGTTGTGTGATAAGTATTTATTGCTAAAGAGATAGTTTCCATTTGCACTGAGGTTACTTTTTAAGGAAAGGTATCTCAATCTTGCTGCTATCCACTTTCAAGGCCAGATAATTCTTTGTGGTGAGAGGCAGTCCTGTGTAGCCTAGGAAGCTTAGCAGAATTTCTAGTTTTTACCTTTTTTTTGGGTGCTAACACCCCAAAAATGTTCTTAATATAATGATAGTGCTAGCTATGCCTTAAGTGACAAAATCATCTCCTGTAGTGAATGATAGTTCTAGAGGGAAGAAACAATCAGCTAACATAATCTAATGAACATTAACCATAATGGATACTACAAAGTATGGTAGAAACTGAGACTGTTAGCGGAATTAGCCAAGGCCAGAGTTCGCAAGCTTCCTCATTAATGGCAGAAGTCAAACAAGTGCACAGATGTAAGAAGCCTTGCATATTTCTCTTTTCACAGATGCTTATCATTCACTGAGAGCCTGTCCATGAAATTGCCAATTAAGGCAAGAGCCTGACATATTATTTACACGATTAAATTATTCTGGGGCTTGAGTGTTTACAAAATGCCATAGTCACAGTAAGATGTTTTTTGAATATGTCAAGTATTTCAACCGAATAGAGCATTTATAACTTCAAATGGACTTTCACATGCTATTGATTTCACTGTCCTGTTTCTGCCACTGGGAAACAAAGATCGATAAATCACGTAGGCTCTCAGTGAGCTACTGAAGGATCTCCATGCATTCAAGATTATTTTGTTATTTCTGTTTATCTCATTATTTAATCTGTTTTAAAACAAATCTGCCATTTTTATGGGTTTCAGAAATGTCAGGAATTTGAATAGGATACCCTGTGACAATGTGATAAAGGAAAGATCAAAGAATTGTGAGTCATGTACTTAGATTCTAGTTCAAGCTGTTTTGACTCACTTGAGGATCCTGGGTGAATTATTTTACTTTTGGGCACCTTCTCTTAAGTGGGGACAATTATACTTTCTCAAAATTTGTTTCATGATTTTCTGTGAAGAAATGATACCATAAATGTAAAGTCATCTTTAAAAACTCTATGCAAATATACAAACATACCTCAAAAAAGTTCATGGAAATTAGAATTGAAAGATTAAGATTATTCTGGTGCAAAATATTTTAAAACTTATACATAATAGGAGTTTTTAAAAAAATGTAGACAATACATATTATGAAAAATTATGCATGAACTAAAAATTTTTTGCACAAAAATAAGCTTACTTTTCAATATCAACTTTTTTTTTTTCTTTTTTGACAGGCAGAGTGGATAGTGAGAGAGAGACAGAGAGAAAGGTCTTCCTTTTGCCGTTGGTTCACCCTCCAATGGCAGCCGCGGCCGGCGCACCGCGCTGATCCGAAGCCAGGAGCCAGGTGCTTCTCCTGGCCTCCGGTGCGGGTGCAGGGCCCAAGGATTTGGGCCATCCTCCACTGCCTTCCCAGGCCATAGCAGAGAGCTGGCCTGGAAGAGGGGCAACCTGGATAGAATCCCGTGCCCCAACCGGGACTAGAACCCGGTGTGCCGGCGCTGCAAGGCGGAGGATCAGCCTGTTGAGCCACGGTGCCGGCATCAATATCAACTTAATGAACTTTTTGAAGTATCTTTGGATTTTCCTTTTTAAAGTGTAGTAAATATATTAAGGCTAATTTATATTTATATTCTTGGGGTTGAGGAAATATGTTTCCTTTGCTTGGTGTTTCTTTCCACGCAACCTGCTTAAAAATTTGAGTCCCTGCAGCATCCTGGTAATTCTTGTCCCAGTTTTCCAGTATATATCACATTTCACCTGCAAACAGCATAGCTTTCAGAAACATGTGGCTAAACCAGGAAAGTATAGTGAGACTGTTAGATTTTGTTCTGGAGCAGTGACTCTCATTTCCTCGTCATCTTGCAACCCCCAAGAAGCCATTTTAGACATTGTTAGTTCCTAACTGTAGAGATCTGCACCTCCTAATCAACTTCTCTTGCTCTTTGAGGGTGAAATGGTGGAGTGCAAGCCCCAGCAAGCCCCCCACTTCCCATTGATAATGCATGCTTAACATCTCTAAACTATCCAGTCAGGTCTAGTGTGGCTGTGAATGAAGTGTTGAACCCACTGCTGTTCTGTATTTGTGTAGTGGCTATTTGTCTTTCATTTTATTTATTTAATTTTTTGAGAGGCAGAGAGACAAACTTCCCTATGCTAATGAGAGTGGGCAGTCTGTGGCTGGCAGCTGAATTCAGAGGAAACTCCTGTAGAGAGTGGTTAATGGCAGCTATTTTTCCAGGACACTCTGTTTTAGTTTGATAAGGAAAGTTCAGATAAGATTTCTTTTTTATGTCCTGTAGCTCAGATGTTTTCATTTTAAAATAATCTTTATGCCAAACTGTGATTTGTTCATAACGGGTAACTCTTAAAACCAGAGATGTGTAGAATGACCCGTAACAGCATGAAAAAAGCAAATAATATTAGTGTGGCATAACGGAGAGCTTACCAAATCCCAATTTTGCCTGAAGTCAACAGCTAATAAATAGCAGAGCCAGGATTATGCCCCGGTTTACCTGACTTTGAGGTCAACATTATTATACCACATAGTTCTTAATATGCCCTAGTGATCACTGTCTCCCTTTCTAGTTCTACTAAGGTTAATAAGGTACCATAAACTTTTGGATAGGATGATTTTCAGAAAATAACTCATTCTATTCTTCCTCTGTAGTTTTTAGCAATTTAGCAGGACATGATCATCTTTTCTGAAGAGTTTCTTAGCACACTGGAATTCACTTGAACACAAAAACCTCCTAGTGCATATTTTCTTGGCATTTAGAAACCCCTTCCCATTGTTTTTCCATCCTCTCTTATAACTAAATCTATTCTCTTTGTTGCAGAAAGAGGAATCAAAATTGAGTCCTTTGGTTGTCTATTCTCCTCTGATCCCTGGCAATAATAACAGCTCTATCTTTAACTGATGGTATCGAGTGCCCTGCACAGTAGGTCCTATTACTTCCATGTTTTCCTTACTCTACAAATAATTAAAAAGTAAGAGGTACCTAAAACAAGTGACAGTCATTTTTCATGCTTAATCTGAGGACTAATTTAACTCTGAGTTCCTCATATGTAAGTTTATGTTATTCCCATGATAACTAAAGGAAAAATACTGCATTATTCTACCTGAGAAAATTTTTATGTTAATTGAGAAATTTTTTAAAAAGATATATTTATTTTATTTGAAATGCAGAGTTACCGAAAATGAAGGAGAGAGATATATCTTCCATCTGCTGGTTCACTCCCCAAACGGCTACACAGCTAGAGCTGGGCCAGGCTGAAGTCAGGAGCCAGGAGCTTCTTCCTGGTCTCCCATCTGAGTGCAGGGGCCTGAGCAACTGAGCCATCTTATGCTGATTTCCCAGGCTCATTAGCAGGCAGATGTATCTGAAGTGGAGCAACAGGAAGCTAGATTGGAAATGAATAAGCTGGGAATCAAACTGACATCCATATGTCATGCCATTGCAGAAGGCAGTGGCTTAACCTGCTATACCTCAGCGCCAGCCCCAGAGAAATTTGTTAAATAAATATTTACATAAGGAATATTAAACAACATTTTATTGATGACATTCTTAATGGAAATTAGTTTTTATCAACTTTTGACAAGAGCTGAGCATATATTATAAACTTTTTATTCATTGAAAAAAATGTGTATTGGTAGCAAAAAGTATTATAAATTATATCTTGATTTCAGAGATCCAAATTTGAGATTTATATGTCTTAGGAAGTATATCCAAGTGAAAGCAATTGTACTGATTGTCCTCTCAAGAGTCATTGACACAAAATTGACTTTTTAAAGATTTATTTATTTATTTGAAAGGCAGATTTACAGAAAGGCAGAAGCAGAGAGAAAGAGAGAGAGAGAGAGGTCTTTCATCTGCTGTTTCACTCCCCAAATGACTGCAATGGCCAGAGCTGAGCTGATCCAAAGCTAGGAATCAGGAGTTCCATCCTGGTCTTTCACGTGGGTTCAGGGGCCCAAGGACTTGGGCCATCTTCTGCTGCTTTCCCAGGCCTTAGCAGAGAGCTGGATGGGAAGTGGAGCAGCCAGGACCCTAACCGGGTTCCCACATGGGATGGTGGCACTACAGACTGCGGCTTTACCCGCTACGCCACAGCACCGGCCCCAACAAAATGGATTTTTAAACAGTTTATTTACTTGATGGGGTAGAGAGAGAGAAAAGGGGAAGAAAAAGAGAACTGTCACCCAGTGATTCACTATTCAAATGCCTGTAATCATTACGGGTGTGAAAACCAGGAGCCGGAAACTCAAAACAGTTCTCCCACAAGGGTGTCAGAAACCCGATTATTGAGCCTGGAATCAGAAGGCAAAGCCAACCCATGTTCTCTAATGTGGGATACAGGTGTCCTAATCAGCATCTTGGCTACTAGACCAAATATCTACCCCAAGACAGACTTAAAATAGCCATTTTGTTTGTTCATTCATTCTTGTGAATGAATGGAGGGGCAGAGTGAAAGAGACAGAGAGAATCTCACATCTGTTGGTTCATTCCTCAAATGGCTGCAACTGTCAGGTCTGGACCAGGCCAAATCCAGGAGTCATGAGCTCCATCCAAGCCTCTTATGTGGGAGACAGGGGCCCGTGTACTTGGACCATCTTATGCTGCCTTCCCAGGAGCATCAGGATGAAGCTGGACTGGAAGTGGAGCAGCTGGGACTTGAAATGGTCCTCTGACATGTAGTATTGGCATTACAAGCAGCTGCCTAACCCATCACACCACAACACTGACCCCTGCAAGACAGCCTTTCTTGGTACCATCTAGCAAAAAATTGAGTATGATGATAGGCCTGGAATTATTTCGCTGATTACCAAGAAAATTAATGCATCTGACACAGTTGTATACATTAAAAAGATTGACTGGTATTGTGGAGTTGGATATAGGGGTTTTTTACTTGTGGGCTGTTTGAAGTTACATTTTTTTTTTTTTTGACAGGCAGAGTGGACAGTGAGAGAGAGACAGAGAGAAAGGTCTTCCTTTTGCCGTTGGTTCACCCTCCAATGGCCGCTGCGGTAGGCGCGCTGTGGCCAGTGCACCGCGCTGATCCGATGGCAGGAGCCAGGTGCTTCTCCTGGTCTCCCATGGGGTGCAGGGCCCAAGGACATGGGCCATCCTCCACTTCACTCCCTGGCCACAGCAGAGAGCTGGCCTGGAAGAGGGGCAACTGGGACAGGATCGGTGCCCTGACCGGGACTAGAACCCGGTGTGCCGGCGCCGCAAGGCGGAGGATTAGCCTAGTGAGCCGCGGCGCCAGCCGAAGTTACATTTTAAAACTTATCTTTGTTTGAACCAATCTCATAGTTTCGTGGCAATTACAAAACCTCAAATTAAGGAAGAAAAAAATCTTTAGCTCTATTCATTCTTTTCTGCCTTTTGCAAATGTCCTTTAAAAGCTTTAGCTTCAGGTTGTTCCTCAGGGAGCTATATTTTTAGATGTTTCCTGGTTTCTCTCTTTATCAGGACCATCTGTGATTCTAACATTTCAATTCTGGTGTTCAAGAGACTCTATTGCAACTCTTTCTGATTGTGCTATCTCACCATGCAAGAATCTTAGGAGTCATGTATTCTTATATTGAAATAAGAACTAAATTGATCATTGTATCCCATAATACTCATCTCTTAACCACTGTGCCCCAGGATTGTCCTAAGTAATAGTAAGTTACAGTTACAGAGTCTCTCCATACAGCTTCATCACCATTCTATCTTTATTGATTCAAATTGACTTTACTTCTTCCTCTGGCATCCAAAGCATTAATTTCCAATGACCTAGGCAAGCAAAGAAATTAACTTCTATAGCTGAGTAACAATTCTAGGGTAGTTGAGTGCTCCTTTTCCTTTCTCTTCTATTTTACTTGTATAGCTAATCACTCCAACGTGTTCGGATATTAAATGTAGAATAATCATCCATTATCATATTCTGGCTGGATAGTCTATTATCCTCAGAAACAGTACCGCTTAAATTCTGGTCTCCTTCTGTTGTCAACATTCTGCTACTTTCACATTTCTATCTCAGTGGATAACTTAAACTTCATTATTTTGTTCTTACTTAATAGATTTTTTTCTTTTATTGAAGTATACACTTGTACTCTGCATTTTAATAGTGAATCCCTCAATTTCCCTTGGCAAATATGAAGTTACTTCAAAAATTTATGAAGAAATGGAATTAAATATGTTTATTTTAGTGTAAAAAGTTTGAATCTATGCATAGTTTCTTGCTAATGTGCATTTTCCATAAACTTTTTGAAAACTCATCATATCTATTTGTACATGTTTATTCTCATGCGTATCCATTTTATTATAGTACTCTGGCCATTACTACATACTTATTAGAGGATGCAGGTATTTTTTCTAAATGTTCTGTTTTCCTTGAATGCCTTAGAAAATCTTCAACATTTTTTTCTCATGCATATCTAATGTCTTTATGATTCTATTAAAATTTTGAGATCAGTTTTTCTCCTCATAGACTTTTTTTATTAAACTTTTATTTAATGAATATAAATTTCCAAAGTACAGCTTATGGGTTACAATGGCTTCCCCCTCCCAAAACTTCCCTCCCACCCACAACCCTCCCCTTTCCCGCTCCCTCTCCCCTTCCAATCACATCATGATTCATTTTCAATTCTCTTTATATACAGAAGATCAGTTTAGTATATATTAGGTAACGATTTCACCAGTTTGCCCCCATATAGCAACACAAAGTGAAAAAAAATACTGTTGGAGTACTAGTTATAGCATTAAATAACAGTGTGCAGCACATTAAAGACAGTATTTTTACACTTTGTGTTTCTGCGTGGGTACAAACTGATGAGATCTTTACTAATTATATACTGAATCGATCTTCTGTATATAAAGATAATTGGAAATGAAAAAAAAAACCTGGTGTTAAATTGGAAATGGCATAGAAAATTAATTAATTTTTAAAAAAATATTATGTAGTTTTTCTCCTCATAGACTTTACTTTAAAACTGTATTGATTTAGCAGTTCACTAGAGAAATAATTTTCTTCCCTATCCCTAGGAAAATGCAGTCCATATTTAGCCAATGCCCAGCAGTTTAGGTATCAGAAGTTGATTATTTATTTGAGAAGCAAAGTGACAGAAAGGGAGGAGACAGAGAGAGAGAGAGAGAGAGAGAAAGAGAGCTGCCATCCACTTGTTCCCTTTCCAAATGCTTCAACAGTCATGGCTCAGGCTAGTAGCTAAGCTAGGAGTCAAGAACTCAATTAAGATCTCTGACATGAGTGGCATATACCCAATCACTTCGGCCATCACATCTGTCTCCTAGCCTCTACATAAGTAGGAAACTGGAATCATGAGCAAGAACCAAACCTTAAATCCACACACTCTAGTACAGGATGCACGTGTCTTAACCATCCTTTTATTGATAAGCCAAATGCCTGTCCCCAGTTTTGGTACCTTAAGTCATGGTTCTGCCAACACCTATGTAATCAATTGCTCAGTATTTTTCCCTTTCATGTGTCACACTGGATTTGATGAAGAAGTTTTTATCTGTTTTAATTTTTATTTATGTGACTTTTTAAAAAATTTATTTGACAGAGTTATAGACAGTGAGAGAGAGAGAGAGACAGAGAGAAAAGTCTACCTTCTGTTGGTTCACTCCCCAAATGGCCGCCACGGCCAGCGCTGCACTAATCCAAAGCCAGGAGCCAGGTGCTTCTTCCTGGTCTCCCATGTGGATGCAGGGGCCCAAGCACTTGGACCATCCTCCACTGCCTTCCCGGGCCACAGTAGAGAGCTGGACTGGAAGAGGAGCAACCGGGACTAGAACCTGGCACCCATATGGGATGCTGGTGCCTCAGGGGGAGGATTAATCAAGTGAGCCACAGGACTGGCCTCATGTGACTTTTTTAAAGGACTTATTTCATTTACTTGAAAGGCAGAGTTAGAGAGAGAGAGAGAGAGAGAGAATAAATCTTCAATCTGCTGGTTCATTCCCCAAATGTTCTCAATGGACAAAGCTGTGCCAGGTTGAAGCCAGGAGCAAGGAGCTTTTTCTGGGCCTCCAACATGGGCTCAGGGACCCAAGGACTTCATTCATTTCTCGCTGCCATCCCAGGAAAATTAGCAAGGAGCTGGATCAGAAGTGGAGCAGCCAGGACTTGAACTGGTGCCATATAGGAGCCAGCACTACAAGCAGCGGCTTTGTTTACTGTACTACAATGTTGGCCCTTAATGTGAGTTTTCAACAGCACCTGGTTCCAGGAGCTCTTTAACTTTCTCCTAGAACATCAGTGCGTCTAAAAATGGTTTGCATGTTTATTGTGATGGCATCATTCATACCCACAGACATGGCTAGTTGTTAACAGGTGTGTTAAGTCTTGAATGTTTTCCCATCATGTCCTGGATACGTACTCCAGAAAGACAATGCATTTTCTGTTTGGGTATGTTAAGTCTACATAAAATTTGTTCTTCCTCCTTGGTGAATGAATGAATGACAAGTTTATTCAATTAGATGATTTTATTCTTTTTTTGAGAATAGACTATTTGCTCCTAAATCAATCATATCTTCTTTCCAATATCTTTTGGAATTTCTATGGTTCCTATCTTTGTTGAATAAAAGTAAGACACATTCCCTGGGGCCGGCGCTGTGGCGCTGTGGCACAGTGGGTTAATACCCTGGCCTGATGCACCGATGGGCACTGGTTCGAGACCCAGCTGCTCCACTTCCGATCCAGCTCTTTGCTATGGCCTGGGAAAGCTGCAGAAGATGGCCCAACTCCTTTGGCCCCTACACCTGTGTGGGAGACCTGGAAGAAGCTCCTGGCTCCTGGCTCCTGGCTCCTGGCTTCTGGTTTCGGATCGGCACAGCTCCGGCCATTGCAGCCAATTGGGAAGTGAACCATTGGATGGAAGATCTCTCTCTCTCTCTCTCTCTGTAACTCTGACTTTCAAATAAATAAATAAATCTTTTTAAAAAAAGACACATGCAGTGTCTTAATTATTTGAGTCAATATTAACATATTTCAAAAATAATCCTGTGATTAGTAACACTGGTTTCTAAAAGTAATGTAGATGCTAACAATGGTAGACTTAATCATTCAGTATTATTTGGATGGTTTAAATTATAGCTCAATGACTAATTAAATTTAGAAGAAAATAGAAAGTCTATCTGTGGCCTGTGTCAATTTTGAGGCCACAACTCATGAAATAGATAACACTTCAATACATAATTCATCTTTAGAAATTATTAAGCAACAATTTTATCTTACTTTGTTTTGTAGCTGGCAAGCCATGTGCTATAGAGGCTAGCAGCCAGAGTCTCTGCAGGAGGATTTCAAATATTGCCAATTCAGAAAATGACAGCAGCCAAAGGGACTTGGCATTGTATTGCTTGAGTTTCTCCCGAAAAATTCATATTTTAGACAAAAACCAAATAGTGCTACTGAAGTACCTTGCATAAAAAAAGTAAAGAGAAATTTCTTGGTTAAGTTGTAGGTGTGAAAATGGAAAATGTACATCAGAAAACATATTCATGCAAATAAAATAAATGAAACCTTTGCAGTTAACCCTGTTTTATTCTAGAACTTGTTAGGGATAAAGTGGACTAGTCTGTTTTTTCTAAGGAAAGTCATAAAATACAGACATAATTTGGTCCCATAATTCCTTTTATCAATTTTCCACAAAAAGTTAATTAAATGAAAAATTTTTAGTGTGATAAAATTTGTATTCTGGGAATTAATCATCTTTGTTCAATAAAAAGAAAAATCAGTGTTACAAGTTCTGGCACAATTAAAAGATGGTAAGAAGGGCATTAAATGCACTAGTTGAACCATATTAGTTGCCATTTTTATAAATAAAGTTGGCTAGTATCTATAGTTACATATGATTCAAATGAAATAGTATTTAACTTAATATTTACATAATAACTATTTAGATAAATTTCTCTTTCCACCAGACTATGCATTCTGTTAGGGCATGATTATTGATGTTTGTATTCCCAGGATATAGCACAGTATGAAATACTCACTAGATGTTTTAAAAATGTCAAATTGAAGGTATTCTTTGGATAACAACCTGAGATTATTTTCCAGGATGATTAGCTTCAAAATTTGATTGATTGTGACTCAAAATACATAGATTTATTGACTTATAATTGGTTACATATTTTGCGAATATCATAAAACTTAATACAGAGGTTGAAATTTTTTAAGATTTATTTTTGGTCTAGGAAAATGTTATGGACTTAGAAAAACTGAAAAAAAAAGCTTAAAATAAGTGCTAAATTTGTAACATGCTTAAACTGCATAGGTAATTGGAATTAAATCTGATTTTTTCATTCTTTTTTACTTAAAGAAAACAGAATTAGAGCAAAGAAACAAATCTTTACTAAATTCCTAAATAAGAGAGGTAAATTTTTATATATCACTAAATTTACACAAATTTTTTTTTTCTGCTAAATGGACTTCAAAGATGAGAGTCTGAGGTGTTAGATGAGTTGTCCCAGTGATATTCAGCTTCCAGTTCCAGAATGTAGTCTAAAACTTTGTCTATGTGTGATAATGAAGATTGCAGATGAATACCTTCAACTAAATATGATACCAGCATTTCTTTTTAGCAGCCTATTAATGGGGAGAAAAAAAATAGGCTTTTCTCATATCTTTATGTATTTTATTTCAAAAGATCTGTATGAAGAAAAGTGGTCTTTGCTTCATGGTGAACAAGCAAGGCTCCAGAATAAAGGCAATTATGCTATGCTTCTGAACTTCTTGGCTTCTTTCAAAAGCAATAGCTATAGGATAGAATTTTAACCATTTTGCCATTATGTTTATTGAGGTTTAGAGAAACTAAGTTGACTAGTGTCACACAGGAGGTTGGTGGTAGAGCTAGGATTTGCACCTAAGTTTCTCAGAACCCAAAGGCCATACTCCATTACCACAGTAAATATCGGTGCTCTCTCCTAAGAGCCAGATTTTTTCATGTGTCTATGATACTACCTTTTTTCACCTTGCTCTCAGAAGCTCAGATAAAGCTGTTTGGAAAAATGTTAGATTTTATATGGAAAATGAAAATATCAAATTTTTCTAAGAAATCCTTTTTCCTCTCATTGGCATAGTCAGTATTCAGTATTTTTTCTGTGGGCAGCTGATTAACAGTGTGCTATTTTATCTATCTATAGCACAAGCTGTAGTAAAAAGATTTATCAATGTCTCAATGCTATGGCAAGAAAAAGCATTCAGGAAGAATGATGCAATAATTTTTCCATGCTGCTTAGCATCTTGATTTTTGGAAAGTTGGTAACTGAATGCTTATACAATTTGTACTGTAACTACATGTAATTTGGTCAAGCCTTGGGGGTGAGATGCACAGGACAGAAGCTTGGCAGAATGATATACTTCCCAAACTCTTTCATCGAGGCCCACTGGTTATGTCATTCCCTGCTTTTCCATTTACTTTTTATGACTTTTCCAGACTTAATAAGGTAAATGGTTTAAGACTATTTCTCTGAGTGGATATTGCCATTTAATTTCAAGTTCTGTCAGTATTGTGGGATACTGTGGCAAAGTAAAAAGTACTGAATTTGGGAGCTAAAGACTGCGATTCTTTTCTATCAGGTATCAAGTATAAATTTGTAAGATAACAAATTTATCTTTTTTAATTTCATTTATGCTTTTCCATTTTTACTATGGGAAATTTTAAATATATACCTAAATTTAACACATTTTTAATTATCAAATATGCAATGTTCCAATTTCAAATTGGTTCATTAGCTGCACAATGTTATTTTACTGCATGGGTTTAAGAATTGGGATCAAAATAAGGTCCATTTAGTATGGTAGGTTCATATATTCCACCCTCTGGTTTTGCTGAAAGCATTTACAATGACAATTTTGCATGTTTATGTCCTCTATCTTTTCAGCAAATCGGTGGTTGTTTCTTGAGACTGAATCACTTTTATATGGATCTTTTGTTTATTTGTTTGTTTTCAACCAAACTATTACATAGATGATTTTGTGTTCTTCCATCAGAAGGTTATTAGTGTTTCATTGGATTTTGTGATGTTAGAAACCAATAATGAGCCATGATCACATCCATTAATTCATTAGGGGCCAAATAAAGAGATTCCATTTCTCTCATTTTTTCCCCATCTATTTGCTGGGATACTTCTTTTTTAAAAAACATTTATTTATTTATTTGAAAGGGAGAGCTACAGAGAGGCAGAGGCAGAGGCTGAGAGAGAGAGAAATCTTGTCTGCTGGTTCATTCCCCAAATGGCCATGATGGCCGGAGCTGTGCTGATCCGAAGCCCAGAGCCAGGAGCTTCTTCCGGGTCTCCCATGCAGGAACTCAAGCACTTGGGCCATCTTCCAGGCCATAGCAGAAAGCCGGATCGGAAATTGAGCAGCTGGGTCTCCAATGGGCGCCCATATGGGATGCTGGTGCTACAGGCATGACTTTACTTGCTGTGCCACAGCACTGGGCCCCACTGGGATGCTTCTAAAACAAAACATTCCTGTTTATTATTTGGTTTCCTAGTGATAGAATTTCATTTAAGAATGAAAAAATAATTACTTAGCTATTTTTTTAAAATTTATTTGACAGGTAGAATTATAGACGGTGAGAGAGACGGAGAGAAAGGTCTTCCTTCCATTGTTTCACTCCCCAAATGGCTGTTATGGCCAACGCTGCACCAATCCGAAGCCAGGAGCCAGGTGCTTCTTCCTGGTCTCCCATGCGGGTGCAGGGGCCCAAGCACTTGGGCCATCCTCCACTGCCTTCCCGGGCCACAGCAGATAACTGGACTGGAAGAGGAGCAACCGGGACTAGAACCCGGAACTATTTTTCTTCATTTACCAGTTTTCAAATAATAAATCGTTCATTATCATCATTCAACACTGATCAGTGCATTTATTTTTTGTATTTTTACAAACTATTCTTAAGAATATTTATTGTGCTTCCATCCAATTCAATGATTGTGTGCTTGCTTTTTAAATTATTCCATTTTGGTCATTGTTAATCTTTTCAGTAGAACTTCTAAATAATTTAGATTCAGACTTGTTTCTTATTGTTAGCATCCTTTACTGAACATTAGCAAACTTTTTCAGGTTTATTTATATTACTCTGCTGCAACTCTAAAATCAACAATTTATCAGAGAAGCCTAGTTTCTTTTTGTTGGGAATGGCACATCAAGACTATAACATGGACAGTGGGGTATTCACTGTTCTTGAGTTAGCCATCGTTTCTGGGCCATTTCATTGGACGGAACTGGAAAATATTGATTTTATTTTTAATTATAAGATAAAACACATCAGGAGTTTATTTTGATAATTCCAAGTTAGAGCTGTGGGATTTTAATATATTCTCTTTTATTTTATATCTGTAAAATATCATTATATCATTCCCTAACAGTAAGAATCTAAGTTCTCACAGTACCAGAAATGATAGAATTAGATTATCACTTAAGTCATTTGCTTTATTTCACATATTTATGTAAGAGTCTTTGAACACCAATACAAACACTACCATATGTTGTAATTATAATAAAAATAAAGAATAATATAGTATGTATAGAAGTACACTGTAAGTTCAAACTTTTATGCAAACTAAAGTTGCTTTTAGGTATAATCGTGAATATATTTTGTAAGTAGTTCCGTAAATCTTGAAAGGGTGAAAAATTGGTAGATACATGATGCAAACTGATACAAAAGCATATGTGACTAGATAAATTTTGAATTGTTTGTTTTAGATATTGTGAGGTCAAACATTGTAAATCAAAACAGGAAAATATTACCAGGATTTTTCTAATTACAAAACACTTTTGTTTGCAATATTCCTATGAGCATTATATTTCCTAAATATAATACCACTTCAGGGAAGAAAATCACTTTGTTATTCTGTCCTAAGATCTAGAATTTAAATATTTTCTTTTTATGAAGTTACTGATGTTTTTGGTATGTAATTATTTTATGTAATTATTTATATGCTTTATGAAACATAAGTATTTGCTTCCAGATGTTATACTTCAGAACATACATTTTATTTCTATGTGTTCACTTTTAAAGAACTCTTTAAATAAGTTAAAGAAATGGAAGGACCAGAACTCCAGTGAAAATTCATGGCTTGCATTTCTATTGTATGATAATTGATAGTTCCCTGACATATTAATAAGTTGTTTTTAGTTTTTTATGTGTAAAGTAATATGGAATATTGATAATGTAGAATATGTTAAAATAATAGTTCTAATTAAATCAATTAAAAAGTTTTATGCAGTGATTTTGTTAATTAAAATTTTATTAATTTTAAAAACTGTTATACATGTTAGCTTTATACTTTTAATTAATTTTGGTTTCATAAACTTTAGCCATCAAATGTTATTAGAATTTACATGAATTTAGCTATGGAATGAAAGATTATAAATTACTTTTGCTAATTATGAATAGAAGAAAATTCCCAAGGAATAGTAGCTGGAAAGGAAATGTCAAAATATTTCTTCGTCTGTATATAGATAATTGTTTCTCCTATAAGAACGTGATATTTATGATATGAAGTTGATCTTGACAAAATGATTAGTTTATCTTCCTTCCTGGTATATTTCAGGATTATTTTAGGACTTTGATATTTAGTTTTAAAAGCACTCATATAATGCTATTGGCCTAAACAGTGTTAAGCATGATTTTAGCCCATAGCTGTACTTTGACATACACATAGTAACCTGTAACATTCCCACTAAATATACATTAATTTGGGTCAAATTGCATCTCTAAGTTATGTTTTGTATATAATTGGATTTTCCCACCTCAGATTGTCTTAAGAACACTGAGTTACTCTAGTATAGGAGACATTACAATGGCTTGAAGTACAGGATCTGAGATCTAGGTCATCTGTCTATCTTGCTTAGGTCTATTGCCTGGGATCATTACTTAGTGACTATATTTATAGTGAGTATTTATCATACACTAGGCCTGATATAAGGATAACCAAATTATATATAATCATTGTTCTTTTTTTATTAAACTTTTATTTAATGAATATAAATTTCCAAAGTACAGCTTATGGATTACAATGGCTTCCCCCCTCCCATAACTTCCCTCACACCCGCAACCCTCCCCTTTCCTGCTCCCTCTCCCCTTCCAATCATTGTTCTTACAGCACTTAAGGTCTCATGAAAGAAATAGACAAATGCTGTGTTCATGAAGTATAATGATTACTGTGTGCAGGAAGACAGGGCGCTGGGTGAGCACATAGCAGAGACTCCTAGTCTACATTCTGGATAGTCGGAGAGGTGAGGCCAAAGTTAACTAGCAATTGGACTACTGGAAGCAGAGGTGAATAATTCATATAGTAGGAACAAAATGTGCAAAGGTCAAAGGTATCAATTGTGACTCCTGTGAGCAAGTGAAATGTTATGTGTTATCTCTTGAGCAGGAAAATCCAAGAGCTCTGGGATACTGGGTTATAAAGAGTGTGGTGGCCTTGTGAAACAATGTGGGCTTGAGCCTGCTCGCCATGAGCCGTTCTTGAAGAGTTTCAAAATTTATCCTGGGAGGGTCAAGCAAATGGATTCTAACAGTTCACTACAAGAAGCAAGGAACACAACAAAAATAGAGGAAAACAAGCCACTTAAAATCACTGTTCCACAAGTCAGTCTAAAATCACTCCTAACATATGACTCCAGAATTTTTGTTTTGTTTTATTTTTTAAATTGACGAATTTGTGAATATTGGCAGCATTTTGAGGTGCAGTTATCCCTCAGTGTCCATTGGAAATTGGTTCCAGAAGCCCTGAGCATAACAAAATCCAAGATGGACAAATCAAGTCCTTTGTATAAAATGGTATGGTCTTTTCACATACTCATACTTTAAATCATCTCTAGATTATTTCAAATGTGTAACAAAATGAAAATATTATGTAAATAGCTGTCACACTGAATTGTTTAGGGAATTATGACAAAGAAAAAGTTTGTATATAGTCAGTACAGACATGATTTGTAAATATATATATTTCCATGTGCACTTGGTTGAATCTGAGGATGCAGAAACCACATACATAGAGGGCCAGTTGTATATATAATGCATTATGGAATGACTAAATCAAGCTAATTAATATATGCATTGTTTCTTGAATTATCATTTTTAAAATGGGACTGCTTAATAACTACTCTTTTAGTGGTTTTCAAGAATTCAATACATTTGTCATTAACTGTAGTCATCCTGATGTACAGTGGTTCTCTTGAACTTTGTATCTTTTGGCCAACACGTCACCAACATTCCCACCCCATTCCCTGTACCCCTGGTAACCACCAGAATACTCTCTACTTATCTCATGTTGACTTTTCAGATCCTGCATCTGAACGAGATGATGCAGCATTTGTCTTTCTGTGTCTGGTCTATTTCACCTAACATAATGTCTCTAGGTTTGTCCATGTTGTCACAAATAACAGGTCCTTCTTTTTTATGGTTGAATAGTGTTCTCAAATCTTTTCTAGCAAGTCTAGTCTCTAGATAAAGTTTTCAAGAATTTTCCCATTGGAGATACAGTGGAAAGGAAGGAGTTTTATCTTCCAGAAAAAACTAGTTCTTTACTTCTCTTGGTTTGCCCGAAAGATAAGACATCACTTTGCACCTAACAAAAAACTAATTTGGAAATGTATGGACCAAGTAGGTAGGATGGGTTTTAGTCTTTTGGAGCACTGTAGTATCAGATGTAGCATTGTAACAACATTAATAAAATATGGAAAAATATTAAGTAAATACTGTGAAATATACTATTCTCTTTTAGGTGATGCTCATCTGATTTGTATAGTGCATTTCATCCCAGAACAGCAATTTATGGAACATTTTTATGATGAGGATTGTGTTTTTTCAGTTAGCTGTTGAACACCAAGACTGTAACGCCTGTAGGAAAATGTTTGTAAGGAATATTTTCTGTTAAGAATGGGTATGCAGTCCTTTCATTTGAATGATTTTATTCTAGAGGACTTTTATAGAAGAGGTAAAACTCCCTCCCCTCTGAGGTTTTGTGTTCCTTAATAACGCCTGAGGCCAATGTGATGCCATTCCTTGTTAGTGCTTCTGCTGCATAGTTTCAACTGAGACTATTGCAAGAGGTAAGTTTCCCTAAGGGAGTAGTTAGAAAATTAATTAAACTGAGAGAGGCTATGGGATATTTAGAAAACAAATTAGAGTCAAGACCAAACACAAACAAGAACAAGAAAGAGCAATAAGAGCCCAGGGGGAACCAACTTTACAGCATGGCCTTCCCTCTGCTCTCTTAAAAGACATTTGCATAGTTCTTCTTAGGAAAAGAACTTTCCTATTCCCACAATAACCTGTGCTGATAGATGACTACATCTGTAACATAAGCATTTTACTCCAATACTATTTAAAAGATATGTTTTCTCTTACTTCCAGGCTTCATGCCAAACACAAATCTCAGAAACTCTTCTATTAAACATCCTTTTGAAGGTTTCTACTAACTCTTAAAAAAGGGCAATTGTATGAGGGCTCAATATAAAAGTAAATATCGAGTTCTCTATGAAAGCTATTTCTTCAATTGGCCAATATTTGAATTTAAAAGTTAGTCTTTCACAGTCCTTAGTTAAATGCAAATATGAGTACTACAGCTTGTTAGACAAGTAGATTTAATTATGGTGCTAGTTTAAAGATTTAAAATACAGACTTGAATTATTTGCCAGTCAATAATCATGACTTTACACAAATTTTATAAAGTTTGCTTAAAAATTGACTTTTTAATTTTTTAAAATTTTTTTAGAGCTTCAACACAGTTCATAGATACAGTTCTGAGAATACATTCTCTTTCTCCTTCTCTGTTCTTCTTTCCCTCCCACCCTCTCTCCCATTCCATTTCCCACTCCTCCCCATCACATTTTCAGATAATATATCTTTAATTTCTATTGAAGAATTGACTATTTTTGCTACTGCACTTACTAAGAATTTAATTCTCATTATCCTTATATCAAACTGATATTCTTGCAAAGATATCTTTAGTATATATGCTTCTAGTTTTAAAAAAATGATGACCCGAAGCCTTGTAAATAGTTTCTGGCTTAAGCTCTAGTAGCTGAAGTTTAAGTTCCAGGAAAGTGCTGCTTTACATAGTTGATGAGACTTGCAGAGCTGGCATTGAAGGAGGAAAGAAAACATTTGCCTGTCATTGATAACACATTGTTGGATTATTATTCATTTGTGGCCTTTGGATTAGTATATGTTAAAGCTCTTTGTTATATTATCTTTCAAAAGACATATTTTTCAACATGGGAACTAAAGTTTAGTTTAACAATTTCCAATCAAATCAGTAAGCACTTACATGGTATCTTACATGTTCTGTGTTCATGAAGTTCAGTTTTTCCTAGAACATGCAATATAAAAAGGATGACAGTCATAATATGTTAAATTATTAAAATGCAAACACTAAATAAAAATCAGAACATTCTCATATTATACATAGTGCCAAAAACAGCTGTGTTTTGGGTGTTTGGTCCAGTGCAGCACTCTAAATGCACTACTTCACTTAAATTTTCAAGGTGAGATGAAATTTAATGCATTATTTCAACATGTAATTGAGTTAAGTACAATTATCATCCTAATTCATAGATTAACGCACTGAGGTTCAAAGATACATGGTACAGATTCAGTGAACCTGTCTTCCTTTCTGTCTCACAATCTGAGCTCCTAAGACTCTCTTTTATAATTGCTGTGTTAGTAGAAGTAACATTCCCTCAGCTACAGTTTGCAAAGTCTGCTGTGGTGGTCTGCAGATAGAGAAAAACATTTTCATGATTTCTTTTTCAAATGCTTCTCCTCTAAAGTTTTGCTCTGTGCTTACTTTATACACTGTAGTAAATTTTGTGATTATGATTGACATCTGAATTATAAATGCCAGCTTTATTTTGATATTAAGAAGTAAATACATTTGTATAAAAATGATTAAATATCTGTAGGTTCCATAGAAAGTATATTGTAAACGTGATGTGCTCAATGTATTTTAATATATTGCTTACAGTGTATATCAGTACCTATCTTGTTTTAACTAAATCAGAACTCATGATGTGGGATTATTATTCATTTGGTTTCTTATCCTGTTTAAAATGTAGCTTATGCAGTTCAAGGAATACATGGATTATTAAGTGCACATTGTTTATCATTAAATGACTTACTGGGGTTCATCTATTGCTCCCTATTGGAAGATTCTCCAATGGTGAAAACAAAACCTCTGCTGTTTGCTTAATTGTTCCCCAGGGTAGAGATGAGAATGTGTCTAAGAGTAAGCGAATACAAGCTTTAATAAGCATACAATGCAATTTAACAGTTCATAAAACAGTAAAATTTAATCCTGAACTGAGAGATTTATTAAATTTCACTCAGCAAAATGGAGTATGGGATATGGAAGCAAGTGAGAATTAAGTGAAATGATTTCAGGGGTAATAGATTTTATTACCTGATAAAGTGGAGGAATAGTTCTTTTTTCCCCAGGCTATTCTTAGTTCATTCTTTGGAAATAATTATCTTACATAAGAAAGCTTTTTGGAAACAAAATAAATAAATTGAAAACTGCTAAAAACTTTTGCTTATTTATTTAATTTTTAAAGAGTAAACATTTCACTAAAACGTTATCAAGATTATGGGTAAGATATTTCAAACCGTAAGTTAAAGTATTTTGTAATCAAGTAGAATTGACCAATTTTCTTTTTTCTAATAAATATTTTAAATACTCCCCAACTAAATGATGCTTCATAAAGATGCAGTTTCATATTGCTTCATTTTGGCATATCAAACAGTTTCTTTAAAAATTCTTAGGCATATTCTCTGCAACTATAATAATTAATTTCACCAAAATTGTACAAGAAATATTTTATTTTTAAAAGTTTGTTTTCTTTATGTACCTTTCATATTACTTAAAGAAGTGTTAAAAAAAGCTTGAGTATGCTATTGAAAAATATTAGTAAGTTTGTAAGATTAACTCAAATGTACAATAGCTATTTTTTTCTTTTGTTTATGGTTGACAAAATTTTGTGATCAAGAGAATGAGTCTTCCCCCAAACCAGAAGTCTATTTGCATGATAAAGCAATGGCAACTTTTATGAGTGTAGGGATTTAACTGTTTTTACCCTCATTGTATTATTTGAGCCTTATTACACACTGGTACAGTAAATAGGGATATTATTGCCTTATTTTATATTTGAGAAAAGTAGGCTTGGAGGAGGTTACAATTACTCGAGGACATTATGGCTGGGAAGTGCAGAATAGATTCAACACTGGTTATTTGACTAAAAACCATTGGAGAATTTGACTAAAATAAACACACCATTAAGACTACTGCTGTATATTAAATGGCCATTAGTTTTTGAGGATTTAAAGAACTTTGTTCTAGAGTCATAATTATGCATGTAGTTATTCAAAGTCCAACAAGAATGCCAATAATAATTCATTATATTAAAATAAGATCTGCCTTTTAGTAATCACTAACTGGATAACTGAAGTACTTTATTTTTTAAAAAAAATTTGACATAATTGAATGATGATATACCTGTGAAAATTTTTCCAAGCTATTTAAATATAAGCTTAAGGAAGTTTAATTAAGTAGTATAAGATTTAAAAGTTCAAAAAATGTAATAAGGCTAATACAAACTATCTTTTGTACTGTATACTATTTTGTTTTAGATTTTTTTTTTCCATAAAGGTTGCAATTTATAAAAAGTCAGCATTGTCTTAGAAAATTAACTTTTCATTTCTTGGTTTTGACATTACATATTTTACATCCTCTATATAGTTTGCCATGTCTCACTCATGAGATTCTTAACAGATATTCAATGATAATAAATAATGTTTAAGCAGAATCAACATCAGCTGTTAGTTGATGCTTGCAATGAAGTTTCAGTGATATTTCAGAAACTGCATAGATAGTTAAATGCCCTCAAGAACTCCCATATTGAGTGATCTCTTTGACTACGGCTAAAATGATCATTGCACTCAAGAAGAGAAAGGACTTCAGGTCTCACATTAGTCTTTCCAAGGATACTTGCACACGGAATAGTCTATAGGGCCTTCAATCAGAAAGACTGTGCATTTTTTGGGTGGCCTTCTTGAAATGAAAGGAACAAGGAGCATTATGTCTGTGTTCACTCTAATGATTTCATCTGCCATTCTATTTTATTTTTTCAAGCAGTTGTTTAAGTTAAAGCTGGTTCCCTGAGGCAAATGGGACATGAGAAATGGGTTTAAAAAGCAAAATTTTGTAATTGTCATCTTTTCATTTCTCCAGAGTTCATGATTGCACATGCATTCTAGCTTTGTTGCTATTCTTTTTGTTGTCCTGCATCATTGTGCAATGTTCCTTTCTCAACTATAAAATCAGCAAAACTCCATATCACAGCAGCAAAGTTATGGCTTAGAAAATTGTTTACTAGAATAGAAATCTCACAGCTTTTGGCTTTCTTCAAATGCATACTAAAATTTTCTTCTGGTCAGGATGTTTCAGTTTTCTGTTTTTAGTAAAACCAGATACAAATATTTTACCTAATTATATCTTACAATACTTACCCATTTATTATTATTATTATTATTGTAATTAGTTGATTCTTGTCTTACAGCAGAATGAGAGGGTATGCCTTAGGTTCTTGTTTGCCTCATTTGGCATTCAAGATGCAAGACCAGCATTTTTTTCTATTCTCATTTGATAAATGACTTATTCTAAAATGGTATCACCTTCACATGTCTTGACAAGTCTTGAAGTTTGTCCAAATTCAGGATGCTATTTACAGTTATCTTATCTAGTTAATATCAGAAACCTATGAGGTTAATCTAGATGCAAAGTAAAGTGGCAATAAAGTGTAATGTTTAAAACATATTGTACTTTTCTTGTTCTTATAATCACCTGTATTAAAAACTTCTTTGCCACGGAGTCATGTGACTTAAAGTGCTGGCCCTTACCTTTTTGTACATCTCCCAGAATCAGGGCTGTCTCAACAGCACGACTGTGTAAAAGAGGCTACAGTGCCAGGGCAAATCATGCCAGATGTGCCTTGGAGACACTCATGTACAAATGAAATAATGTTTCAAAGAACATCAAGACCACCCTCCAGAGGAACAAGAAATGACAAAAGGACTATGTACAGGTCAAGGGTCTTGGCAGAAAATCAAAAGGGCTGTCCCTACTGCTTTGATACTGTGACAATGAGGTGAGAGCAGTGGGTCATAGGATTTATTTTTAACAACTGCATGATTCCCCAAGCACTGAGGTCTTGGGCTGATGTAATTGTTCTAATCCATTCAATCCTGAAAATGGCTCTGAAACTGAGGTTTCGAAAAATGAAATATTGGTCTTATTTAATCACTCTCTGTTATTTGTTGGGATCTGCTTAAGTAATGCAAATTGATTGGCTATTTGAATGTGTTATGCATTTTTTTGTATTAGAGAAAATGCACATACCTTCACTAATCTTTCTTAATCATATTCAATTTATTTGACCAATCAAAATCATCAATATTTTCTACAGAAATAAATCCCGTTTTCAGAGAATCACATTCACCTGCTTCTATTAATATTTTTAAGATTTATTTATTTGAAAGCCAAAGTTACAGAGAGGCAGAGGCAGAGAGAGGGGGGGGGGTCTTCCATCTGATGGTTCATTCCCCAAATGGCTGCAACGGTTGGAGCTGAGCTGATCTGAAGCCAGGAGCCAGGAGCCTCTTCCAGGTCTCCCATGCGGGCGCAGGGGCCCAAGCACTTGGGCCATATTCCACTGCATTCCTAGGCCATAGCAGAGAGCTGGATGGGAAGTGGAGCAGCTGGGACTTTAACTGGCACCCATATGGGATGTCAGCACTGCAGGTAACGACTTTACCTAGTACGCCACAGTGCCAGCCCCTTCTCTTAATTCTAAATTACCATAGGGAAATTCTTTTCTTTTGTTCACTCTAGGAAATTTGGCTACATGAAATAAAATGTTTTATGGAATATAAGATATTCTTTCTGACCTCATCTAACCTGATCAAAACTTAAAGAAAGGTTGTTCACAGCTGGTTTCATGGATGTGTGACCAAAGCAGTCACATAGGACCTCATTTAACTATTAATTATGCTTGAATAAGGAGCCATATGCCTTTATTAGTAACCGAGCCCTGGAAGTTACATAGCCAGTCCTGTTTGCTGTCAGTAGTTAAAAAGAAGCCACAGGGGTCAGCACTGTGGCATAATAGGTAAAGCTGCCACCTGTGGTGCCGGCATCCCATGTGAGTGCCGGTTCTAGTCCCAGCTGCTCCACTTCCGATCCAGCTCTCTGCTATGGCTTGGGAGGGCAGTGGAAGATGGCCCAGGTCCTTGGGCCCCTGAACCCATGTGGGAGACCTGAAAGAAGCTCCTGGCTCCTGGCTTTGGATCGGCACAGCTTCGGCCGTTGTGGCCAATTGGGGAGTGAACCAGCGGATGGAAGACCTCTCTCTCTCTCTCTCTCTCTCTCTCTCTCTCTCTCCTCTCCTTCTTTCTCTGTGTAACTCTTTCAAGTAAAATAAAGAAATCTTTAGAAAAAAAGTGAAGAAGAAGCTACAGTCACACAGTTAATTAAGAGCCAAAGTGTATTAGTCAGTTTTTATTATTTTAATTTAAACACCCAAGAGGAACTTCTTGGAAAGGAAAAGATTTGTCTTAACAATTTGGAGGTTCACAGTTCAAGAGCATGTAGACCCATAGTTTGGCATCTGTGGAGGCAGGCAATGGTGGAGCTTTTACAGAGGATGGCCACGTGGTGAGACAAGAAGCAGAGAGACGCACAGAAAACATGCCTGGCTTCTATAGCTAACCCACTCTGGAAGCTACCTCTTAAGAACAAGCACCAAAACCTAAACACCTCCCAGCAAGCCCATTTCTCAGACACTGTGATTAAATCAAGTACCAATCCTTAATCTGCCAACTGTTTTTTTTTTTTTTTTAAAGATTGATTTATTTGAAAGGCAGAGTTTCAGAGAGGCAGAGGCAGAGAGAGAGAAGTCTTTCACCTGCTAGTTCACTCCCCAGATGGCCAGGCCGATCTAAAGCCAGGAGCCAGGCGCTTCTTCCAGGTCTCCCATGAGGATGCAGGGACCCAAAGACTTGGGCCATCTGCTACCGCTTTCCCAGGACATAGCAGAGAGCTGAATCAGAATTGGAGCAGCCAGGACATGAACCGGCGCCCATATGGGATGCAGGCACCACAACCTGAAGCTTAACCTAATGTGCCACAGAGCTGGCCCTCCTTCATCGATTCTTATATACTAACTCTCAGGGCTCTCGCCTCTCTCAATCTACCTTTATCCCTGAGTGTTATTTGCTCCTGTGGCTTCAGTTCTTCTTCATAAGCTTATGATTTCAAATTTATACCCCAGGCCCATACCTGTCATCGGAACCATTAACTCATTTATCTAAACCATCTACCAGACCCCTCTCCTTGCAAGTTTTGGGACAACTCAAACTTAACTCACCAGAAACCTCTTGTCTATTGACAAGGATACAGCAATAAATCTGTACATATGGAAATTATATCCTAGGGAAGGAGAAAGCTATTCATAGTTGTGTGTGTGTGTGTATGTGTGTGTGTGTATTCGCACGCATGCATGTGTGCACACCCAGTGTGATCAGTAGTTAGGAATAAGTACTCTGAAGAAAAGTAAGGTGACAGAATAAGGAGTGATTGTGATGGCATTTCGGATAGCATTTATCTGTGTTATTTTAACTCAGTGAATATCATGACCATCTTCCCTTTATACCAAACAGTAAAGAACCTCAGAGTTATGGTGGCCTCCTCTCTGTCATCACATCACTTTCAGCTCCTCAGTACTTAGTCCATGACCAAGTGACTTCAACATAATTCTTCACTTCATCTTTTTCTCCTTGTTACTCAGGTACTCATATAGATTACTGTCATTGTGCCCTCAGATTACTTTAACAAGTTTCTTGAAGGTTTCTTTCCCTCTGGTTTTGCACCAAAGTGAACATCATTCTCCCCTCTCAGGCAGTGGTACTTCTTGAAATAGATTTGATCATGTCGTCTCTGAAAACTCCTTAGTGAATTTTTCCTTATCCTACAAACAATGTCTGTATTCCTGGTCATGGTCAATGAAATTTTTTTCTCCTGTTTGCTAGCTCCTCCAGCCTTTTCCGTTATCATTGCAACCTCTCCCTTAACCAATGCTTTATCTTTGAAGAACTTTCTTCAGCTGCTCAACCCTATCTTACTGTCTTTCATTTCTGAGTTCTCACACATCTTTCTGCCTCTCCACCTAACTCATACACCTCTTAGTTTCCACATCATTTTCTTCTGAAAGCTTTCTTTGAGTCCCATGAACTCAGTTAGGGTTTCTGGTATATGCCTCCTGTATCACATTGCCCCATTTCAATTCCAGTTCTTAAGAAATCTATTTTTACTGAATTTTTGATCGCTGCATTTTACTGGGAATAAATTGCATACACAGAGGCAGTACCTCTTTCTTGTTTATAATACTAGAATTAACACAGTGCCTAGTACAGCACAGTCGAATACTGACAACATCTGTGCTATTTCTGTGTATTTTATTCAATTTACATCTCAAGATAAATCATATTATGTATATGTTAATGTACTTCTATTGAAGTACAAATGCTGATGTCATTGAATCATATTGAGTCTTTAATAGTTGGGGTTTTTTTAGGAGATTTGGTAGAATGATTCAATTATTTCAAATTTCACTTTAGTTTTACAGATTACACTTATTTCCTCTTTTGTAAAAGCTACCTGCATTAGTTTTGAAATTAATCTGCCTAACTCAGAAACATAACTTGATACACTCCCAGGAGAAGTTATATAAAAATGGGGTCAAGATATTTTTTCCTTCAAGAAGTGTTTTCTTGTGAATTCAGGCCTTTGTTCTATTCCACAAAGCAGAAATTTATCTTGGAACCTGCATTCTTGACAGTCTGTAAGAATGGCAGGCACTGTCTTTTTAATAAAATTTTAAAAATATTTATTTGAAAGGTAGAGTTATAGAGAGGCAGAAGGAAAGGGGGGAGGGGGTCTTCCATCTGATGGTTCACTCCCCAGATGGCTGCAATGGCTGGAGCTGAGTTGATCTGAAGCTAGGAGCCAGGAATTTCTTCTGGGTCTCCCACATGGGTGCAGGGGCCCAAAGACTTGGGCCATCCTCTACTGCATCCCCAGGCCATAGCAGAGAGCTGGATCTGAAGAGGAGCAGCAGGGACTCAAACTGATACCCATATGGGATGCCGGCCTTGCAGATAGTGGCTTTACCTGCTACGCCACAGCACCAGCCCCAAGGCACTATTTTTAAATAGGAATAATGTGGGTGGGTCTGATTAAAATAATCCTTTATTTAGAAAATAACAACTTGGAATTTTGTATTTTCTTATTTTTTAATAAGATTTTATTTATTTATTTGAGAGGCAGAGTTACAGAGAGGCAAAGACAAAAAAAAAGGTCTTCCACCCACTGGCTCATGCCCCAAATGGCCACAAGATCCAGGAGCTTCTTCTGGGTCTTCCATGTGGGTGCAAAGGCCCAAGCACTTGGGCCATATCCCACTGCTTTCACAGGTCATCAGAAGAGAGCTGGATTGGAAGAGGAGCAGCCAGAACATGAACTTGTGCCCATATGGGGATGCCAGCACTGCAGGCAGGGGCTTAGCCCACTGTGCCACAGTCCCAGCCCCCCTATACATTTTTTGAACCATAGTTTCTCCAAACATTCTGTGAGTCATTTTTATGGACACCCTGTTTGATTTTTGCATCACTAATAAAATCTAAATTTCAAAAATATTGATAAATGAACTTTATCCTATTGCAATGTAAACAATTCTTACCATATGATCCAGCAATCCCACAATTGAATATATAATCCAAAGAAATAAAATCAGTGTTCCAAAGAGTTTTCTGTACTTATATGTTTATTGCAACATATTGAACTTATAAAAAAAATAATCTAAAGAAATACCAGGCAGTGATTTTAAAAATACTGAAATCTTGTCACAGATTGTGACAATTCAGATGAACTTGAAGAAAAGTATGTTAAGCCAGGCTAAGAAAATAAATATATGATCTTACTCACATGTGACATGTTTTTTTTAAGTAGGTTGATTATAAGTACAGAGGAGAATGTTAGTTACCAGAGGCGTGGGTGATCAATGGATGGAGAGGTTGGTCAAGGATATAGACACAGTTAAATAGTAGGAATAAGTTCAAGAAATCCATTGTACAGTATGGCAGTATAGTGATTATTGTTAGTGATAAAATACTGTGTTTTTTGAATGCAAAAATAGTGGGCACTAAATATTCTCATCACAAAGTGATTCCTATGTGAGGTAATAAACTTATTAATTAGACAAGTTTAATGATTTTCAATGCATGTATGCTTCAAAACATCATGCTGTATGTGATACATACAATTTTATGTCAAGTAAAAAAATTTAAATTAAAAAATATAAACAATTCTAGCCCTTGTCTATACTCTTGAGGAACAGTGGTTTTCCTACTTACTGCTTGTTGAATTCTGTATTTAGTGGGAGATTAAGCTTGTAATTATAAAGTGAATTGAAAGTATATCATTGTAAAATTAAGAGAAAACAGGAAGGAGGAGGAAGCATGAGGGAAGGAGAGTGGAGTGGGGAATAACTTGATGCTCTTAAAACTGTATATATGAAATACATGACTTTGTTCCCTTTGTATAAATAAAACCATAATAATGCTCATTTTAACCTGCCTTTATTTTGCAAGATGCATTAATTAAAATTAGGAGCCAAACATTAACTGAAAGCATTTTAGCATAAATGGATAATAATTTTAAGAAAAATACATTCAAAGGTTGGCATCATTTGCCTGATATACTTTATCTACTTATTCCACTTATGCTTATAATGACTGTTCGATGTATCTAGACAGGTGCTTTTAGAGCAACTTGAATAAATCACCTTAAAACTTAAAGAGACATTTTTAGAAGTGAATCAGTCAATTATTAAGTATATGTTTCTAATAATTACCTTGACTTTAAAAAAAACTCTGTTGAAGATTGTTCTCCACCTTAGAATAGTTTTACTTTGATATAATCATTTCAAATTTCCAAGAACAGTATAATGAACTTCCACATGTCTAGAGCGTTAGCTGTTTATTGTCTCTCTCCATTTCTCTTATCATTCCCTCTCTGTTTCTTTATATATACCCATACTAAGTATTCTGTGTCATTTGAGATGGAGTTTTAGACATTGACTGTGGATGAGATATTATATTTTCTGATTTTAGTAATTTGTACTGTGATTGTGTAATAAAATATCCCAATTTTTAGGAAATATACAGTGAAGTATTTGTGATTGAAGATTTAATAACACTGAAGATATCAAAGAAATATCCTAAATTGTTTCTGAAATGTATTGATCCTTAAAGTCATATCTTACATAAATGAACACAAATTGAAATGTTGGAGCATTTGGTTGGGGAATAACATCTGTTTATACCTACCTCAAACTTTTTTTAACAAGGAAGCTAGATATAAATAAGTATATAAAACAATGACATTTGTTTAAAAACATCTGGTCATGGTATGTGACTATCAAACTGCGTTTTAGGTAACTAGAGTATGTTTTTATGACCAAATGCCTCCTGGGAGTGTTTTCCTCTAGAGCTGAGCCGCCTGCTAAGGATTCTGCTCCAGACAGAAAAAAGGCATATTAGCATGTTTCCAAATGAGTTCCATTCTTATTGAGTGCTGCTGTAATTTTATTTAATAGCTTAGGGCTTCATTTGCAGGAAACAGACACCATGTTAATTAACAGAACAATGCTTGTGGAAAAGCTTTAAGATACTATTTGATTAATCACTAATTCCTTTTGATGTCCATATTTAGAAAATAATTCTTTATGTCTCCTGACTCAGTAGATTGCAAGGAGATTGTTTATAGCTGTTCACAAGGGGCTGCATTTAGATTTATGTGTCATCTGGACAGCTCTTTATATCTTCCTTGGCAATCTCGGTGTCTAGCACTTATTTCTGGAGGAGTTTACATACGAGAGGACAGAAAATTTGTAGTTTAACTTCTGGAAAATTAGAAGTTACTTAGGTAAATGGTAGATACTACCTAGAATTTTGAAGAAACAACTGCTTTTAAATAGAATTTTTAATTTTGCTTTGGTCCATTAATACTTATAGTTTATAATTCTCAAACATCAAGTATGAGGAAAATTTTATATGATTTGTTAGTTTATTTCTGACAAGCTATAATAACTTTAGCTTCTTTTCTTACCTAAGAAGAAATCATTCTTACAGGAAACAGAATGATAAACAAGGGTACATTTTTCTATAATACATTACCATTTATCATATTCTTCCTTCATACATTTATGAAGAAAGATGTCAATATATTTAAATTAATAATAGAGCATAGAAGATATATTTTGTGGGGACGACACTGTGGCGCACTAGGTTAATCCTCCGCCTGCGGTGCCAGCATCACATATGGGAGCCGGATTCTAGTCCCAGTTGCTCTTCTTCCAGTCCAGCTCTCTGCTGTGGCGTGGGAAAGCAGTGGAGGATGGCCGAAGTGCTTGGACCCCTGCACCCCTCATGGGTGACCGGGAGGAAGTACCTGGCTCCTGGCTTTGGATTGGTGCAGCTCTGGCCATTGTGGCCACCTGGGGAGAAAACCAACAGAAGGAAGACCTTTCTCTCTGTCTCTCTTACACTGTCTGTGACTCTGCCTGTCAAATAAATAAATAAAATCTTAAAAAAAAGAAGATATATTTTGTTCCACTCCTACATATAGTCATGTGTCACTTATTGCCAAAAAAATGTCTGAGAAAGGTATTGTTAGGCAGCTATCTTTTTGGGAACATTGTGGGTGTACTTACACAAACCTACATGGTGTATCCTACTACATGTCTCAGCTATATAATACAAAGTATTGCTCATAGGCTACAAAGCAGTAAAACATGTTATTGAACAATGTAGGGAAGATTTACACTAATAAACAGAAAAGATATGGCAAAATAGGAAATAGGAAAATTTCCACTCCATTACGGTCTTTGAAGCCATTGTATATGTGATCTTTTGCTAACAGAAATAAAGCCATGCAATATTGTAATGTGTATCTCAAAAATCTGCATAACTGAAATTTGTTGAAAGACATGAGGCATGTTTGTATACTAACTTGAAAGGATGTACTCACAAGTTTTTAAAAAGCAAATTATAGTACATTCCAGTTTTGATTAAAATAATAAAAAAGCACAATATCTGTGTATATACATATATCTATACAGATCCATGCTGTTGAGAAGAAAAATGGCCTGTAACTTCCTCTGAGAAAGTTAGGAGCATGGATAATGGGCTCTAAAATATTTCCTGATATAACTCTGTACTATTATAGAGCATTATAATAGTAATATGTTACATTGTAATATGGAATTACAAATTTTAATATTCATCTTCACATGTTAATAAATTAGACAGTAATTTTAGTAGTGCTATAACATTCAGTTACATATTACTTAACTGTATTAGGGTGTAATTAGGCTGTTATATTGTTAAAAAATGTGCACTATGTTGTAATGTGCATATTTGTGGTAGATCTCTGTGACCTTGTCCCTTTATTTCCATGGTATAAGTTTCCCAAGTGGAATTACAGTGTCCCAGTTGGTACTTGATGTATATCTCAAGGCTGTTCTTCAGGATAGTAGAACCACGTTTTCTAGCTCTTGTCAGTGCATGTAAACGTGTCATTATTCACCTGTGTTTGCTGAAGAATGTGGTTTCGTTTACCTAGAAATGTTACCAATGCTCTCATCCCGGGGTGAGGAATATGTGCTTATGTCATCAAGGAATGAAAAAGGATGAAAGCTGTGGTAATTATATTGGTTAGGCTCAGTGATATGTATAACAGCAATTTATAGTTAAACTGTTGTAGTCTGACATTAAAAAAAACAGAAAGTTAGGAATTTTTCAGGTGTGAGTTTAAGTCACTAGGTGATTTCAACCTGACTTCCTCAGGTTGCTTTGCTTATTAATATTAGATTGTTGAAGAAGATTAAGTAATATCTATAAAAAGCCTACAACAGTGCCATGTGGTTGGTGTTATAGAAAGTCATATTTCAGTCCAAATTTTTTGTTAGATATTTACTTTCTTTCTGATAAAAAAGATTATCATTCAGAGGAACAGAGTTAGAAATTGACTTATTAAGCTTGAGATATATCATGGTAGGTGTTTAGCTGAGTAGATGCAATCCCACTTGTATGTTTACATCCTATATCAGAATGCTTGGGTTTGAGTCTTGGCACTGCTTTGCATTAGCGTCCTGCTAATGCATACCCTGCAAGGCTGCAGTGAGTCCTCAAAATCTGGGTTTGTGCCATCCACATGGGAAACCTGGATTGAGCTACAGTTTCCTGGCTTTGGTCAGCCCAGCTCTGGCTATTGTGAGCATTTGAGGGAGTGAACAAGTGTGTGTGTTGGGTGGAGGTGAGAAAGATCTTTCACTTTCTCTCTCTCTTTCTGTGTGTGTCTGCCTTTCAAATAAATATAAGTAAATTAAAATTTAAAAACCATGAGATATTCTTATTATTCTTTTCTGTACCTATAGTAAACATCATTCTTTTAATTTTTTGACATGTGTAGTTCTTGAAATTCTGCTAATTGCAAAAGTATAAAGAAGTAAAAGTAAACTTTAGTCTTCTATTTTGCATGGTGGATATGTATAATGCCTTTGTATCAACATCTTTGTTAATAAAAGTTGGCACAAATACCTAAGTATAAAAATGTTTGAGTTTTCTTTACCATTTAAAAAAATATTTATTTATTTGAAAATCAGAGAGAGAGAGAGAGAGAGAGAGAGAGAGGGAGGGAGAAACAGAGATATATTCCATCTGCTGGTTCAATCCCCAAGTGGTCATAAAGTCTGGGCCTGGGCCAGGCTGAAACCAAGAACCAGGAGCCTCATCCAGGTCTCCCATGTAGGTGACAGGGTTCCAATCACTTGGACAATCCACCATTGCTTTTCCTAGGCCATTAGCCGGGAGCTGGATGAGAAATGGAGCAGCCAGGATGGGCAAGAACTAGTACCCATATGGAACCCAGGTGATTCTAGTGATGGCTTTATCAGCTACACCACAACACTGGTCTGTTATGCAGCATTTTACATAGAAGGATGGTTATGTCTGCGGTATTTCTACTTTCAAAATGCAATAGAGTGTGGATATTCATCAGTTAGCCTTGTTTTTAAGAAGTAAAAAAGAGAAGCTATTGAAGGATATATGAAAATAATTCTGAAAGAGTAATAGAGGGGTTCAGGTTTAGGGATGCAAGGGAGGAAAAAAATCATCTGATGCCATGAATTCTGGGAACACAAGAGTCTCTTCAATAGTTACCAAAGATCATTGGACACACTTAGGAGCCATCACCGCAATTCGGGTCAGTGCACACTTTACATATACACTTCATACTGTTCATACGTTATAGGAATCCCTCCTGTGAGATTTATAAATTCACTACACAAACTAAGATCAAGGATAAAGTTAAGCTAATTTGGAATATCTTTTAATTTGAATTTCTTTTTAGAATAAATTTATTACATTATTTGTTTCAACTAACCAAGAAAGATTTTATAACATAGTATATTTTTACTGTCTATTTCTTTCTTAAACATTTTTTTTCTTTTAGCAATTATTATTCTCATGCATTTTGCAAACCTTCTGGCATTCTCTTGTGGCTGACCTTTCTGTGGAGTTGCTATTCTTCCTCCCCTTTCTTTGAAGTCTTGCCCAGAAATCATCTTCCTATCTTACCTAGGCTGCAGTTGTTTAGCTTTCAAATCAAACAGGTAAAGCTTAACAAACTATTGGTTTTTCAAGAATAAAGTGACATCAACCTTACTTCCTATTCTTTGTCTACTTTGAAATAATTTCCCCAAACAGCATAATATTCAGTGCAAGAAAATGTTATAATGAAAGTCTTTTAGGTACTGGTTTGTGATTTATAATTTATTTCATCAAGAGTGTAAAACTCAAAACTGTAAATGTCAAGAGTTAACTGATAGAGCTTAATTGGTCATTTTCAATTTTGCTGTCAGTCTATTAACCTTCTGGCTAAAGGGCTTCATAGAGTATTAGTTTGCATTTGGTTTTAGAGTCCTCTATGATTTCTTCCTTAATGCTGTTCACAGCAGTGCACCTTGAAAGTTGTTTGCTCCAATTCATGTTCTGATTGTCCCTGAACCAACATAATAAATGCAAGAAGGATTGTATTGATTCAGACAAAATTCTGATCCATGTTCTTTGGCAAGTACAGTGTGTGCTCCTCTGCCGTTTCACATGTGCCCCAATTTTGTGCTTTCACAATACTATGGAATATGTTAGTAATTGTTCAGATTTGTCCACTGCATTACATTCATTGTACAAATAATTAAGGAACAAATAATTAGAAGGTAATAATTCTACATTCAGTACATTTGTTTAATGCTAACATATTTGAGATTCTCAGTTAAACTGTTCCATAATTGCAGCACATTTAATGAGCTTTATAGTTTACATTCACCAATTTATCTAACTATGTCCTTAAAACAACTCTGTGTTGTAGATTACCATTCTTATTTTAAAGATTAGGAAGTTAGGATAAGAAAGATAACATGACTTCGTTTAGCTATTGAGAAGTTCCAAAGAGAAAAACCCAAGCCCCATAAGTTTTCTATGGAATTTTACTTTTTCACATTTTTGAAAGAAATTGATATAATTTTATTTAAAATAATAATAAGCCTAATTTAAAAAGCTAAATAAGAATATAAAAAGTCATGAAGAAATATGTCAGACTGAGTGTTGACATTTTTCTTCAAATCATGCTTAAAATAGATCACTATTATGATCTCATGTTTTTGTTTGGGAGAACTATATATGAAGTATTGGATTATCAATTTTTATGCAGATTTTGAATTCCAGTTTAAATGAATATTTGAATTCATGGACCCAAATTTCTTGTGTATTTTTGGCTTGAATATTCCCAGGTATCAATTAGAAAGAATCACAAACTGTTAACACAATAAAAATTAATTTCAATTCATTATATTGAAAAAATAAATAAAAACAATATTGATAAGTATAATTTTTAAATGTAAGAACTTATTTTGAGCTACAAATATCAAGAAAATGGATCATTGCAGACCAACTGATAATGCAAAGAATATTTCCCCTTGATATTGATTCTTCTCTAGATCATTAGCAGTTCCAAGTATAGTAAAAAAGCTGACAAGATTTAAAAGGGTCCAAATTATTAAAGCTAGTGCATTGTTGCTGCAGAGTTCATTAACAATCCTTTCAATACAGTATGGTTCCTGCTTGTAAGTAAGAGCCTCACAGAACATTTTAAGAAAGAGTGAGATATCTCAATGGACTGATCTTAGTAGAAAAACTTAATTAGGTAAGAATAATTACATTAGTTACATGGAACTTTTAATTGAAAACCTGTTGATACTTTCTTTCCTTTTTTTAAATTTTTTTTTAGTTTATTTGAAAGGCAGAATTAGAGAAGGAGATAGAGAGAGAGAGAGAGAAAAAAAAGGAGACAGAGAGAGAGAGCGAGAGAGAGAGAGAGATATTTCCCATCTACACTTTTACTCCCCAAATGGCTGTAATGGCTGGGGCTTGGCTGAAGCCAGGAGTTAGGAGCTTCTGGGCCTCCCAAATGGGTGCAGGGGCCCAAGGACTTGGGCCATACTCAGCTGCTTTTCCAGGTGCATTAGTAGGGAGCTGGATTGGAAGTGAGCAGCTGAGACCTGCTGGCACTGAAGACAGCAACATAACCCACCAGGCTACAGCACCAGCTCCTGTTAGCATTTTCTAACCTGCTTCACAGCTATCCCTTAATAATTTATATTTAAAAAGTGAAGAATTTCTCCATATTATGTTTCAAAAATACCTAAATATCTTAGAATTTGTGAATAATCTTTTAAATCATTTTGGAAAGTGTGGCAGTAAAAACAAACAGGATTTTCTGCTTAGGATATGGTGCATCTTAAAGGTACATTTTGGGTTCCAGCGCTGTGGTGTAGAATGCTATGCTTCTGCCTGAAGTGCCAGCATCCGATATGGATGCTGTTTCAAGTGCTAGCTGGCTCAGTCTTGGAAGTTGTGGCCATCTGGGGAGTGAACCAGTAGATGGAAAATTCGCTCTCTCTCTCTCATCCTCACTGTTTGTATTTCTGCCTTTCAAATAAACAAAATAATCCCTTAAAAAAATAAAGACTGCAACACCCTTCATGTGGTCTTTAAAAATTTTTTAAAAAGACTCATGTTGGAAATAAAAATAATACACAAAATATTCATGGTGGATACATACAATTCTTGGAAACAATGTAAATTTCAATATCCTAAGGTTTTAGCAATTTTAACTAAAATTTCATGTACTGAATTTCATTTCTTACAAAGCCCTAAAAGCTTACAGGGAAATAATACTGTTTATAAAATTATCTTGTGAGCTCTATTTAGAAAAATGACATCTACATCTAGCAAGAGTTCTTGAAAAAGTGAATACCCAGAACTGTGTAGTTGAAACATAGAGGGTCATTAAAGTCTTATTGCCAAAATCAACAATAAACACAGCTAATTAGGGTTAGATATTTGGCATAGCACTTAGGATCCCATTGGGAAGCCCAAATCCTGTTTCAGAGTGCCTGGTTCAAGTCCTGACCTCTCTGCTTCTGAACAGGCTTCCTGCTTATGGGCAATCTAGGAGGCAGCCGATAATGGCGTATATTTGGCTCCCTGCCACTCATGAAGGAGACCCAGATGGAGTTCCTGGCTCCTGACTTCAGACTGGCCCAATCCTTTGCTGTTACAGGCATTTGGGGAATGAACCAACTGATTGAAGACATTCTCTGTCTTTCTCTCTGTTTGTCTGCCTTGCAAACAAAATGAGCATAAATAAGTCAAAATGCATAGAAGATTTCATTGTAAAATAAGCTAATTAGCAATCATTGGTTTTGGTAATGTTTAGCTTAATCCAGAAAGCTCAATTTGGAGAGACATGTGTATTTATTCAAATTCATAAATTCACAGGAACACCAAACACATTGATACCTTAATTATTGTGTTAATCGTGGGCTGGGATATTTCTAGTGTGAATCCCAGCAATCACTAACATTCAGTACTGCCTGTTTCATGTGATCTTTGGAGCATTGTTGAATTTGAATTTTCTTCTTCTTCCTTTTTTTAAAGATTTATTGATTTTACTTGGAAGTCACAGTTACACACAGAGAGAGGGAGAGGCGGGGGAGGGGAGAGAGAGCGAGAGAAGTCTTCCATCTGCTGGTTCACTCCCCAGATGGCTGCAATGGCCGGAGCTGTGCGGATCCAAAACCAGGAACCAGGAGCTTCTTCCAGGTCTCCCACATGGGTGCAGGGGCTCAAGGACTTGGGCCATCTTCTGCTGCTTTCCCAGGCCATAGCAGAGAGCTGGATCGGAAGTGGAGCAGCTGGGTCTCGAACCAATGCCCAAACGGGATGCCAGCACTGCAGGTGGCGGCTTTAACTGCTATGCCAAAGCGCTGGCCCCGAATTTTCATCTTAAACTATGTTTGTAAGATTGAACAAATTCCAGTTTTGCCTCTTCTCCCCCATTTAAAATTTTGCTTTCGAGCTCACATCCCTGTTACTTCCGATGGACACTCAGGGCCATCTGGGTAGGGGTAAAGTCCACATTCTGTTTAAAGATCTTTTATCATGCAGTTTATGAAATTTTTTTTATAAAATCTACAGTAGAGGAATCTCTCTGGTTAGTGAAAAAATGTGATAAAAGCCAGATTCATTTTATTATTGTGTAGGAGGAAGCAAAATAACTAAAAGACTGGGGTATTAGTGAAAGACTCTGAGTAAGAGAGAAAGGATTTTAGTTTTCCTCTTTGAAGAGTCAGGAAGATTTTGACATGCGTTAAAAGTTTAATAGTGGTGTAGTTAAAACAAAAATAAGAAACACAATACAAATTTCAGCAGGTTTTACAAGATCAAGCAAGAATAATGTAGAGTGTGAGCATAGATTATTACTGCAGAAAGGTGATCTTTGATTTCCCTCATTAATTATTTTGCATTAATTGGTGATACAAAAACTTACTAAACAATCACAAAGCAGAAGTAGTATGGGGAGAAGGCCGACAAATGTGGATTATGATTGTATAAAATCAGAACAAAATGTGAATTTGCAAGTAAAATGAATGTAAATTGTAGAATGTCATAAAATCTCTATGATCCCTCCTTTTACAGGTAAAGAAACTAAAGGCTAGAAAATACGAAAGCCAGATTTGTACAGACTGAAGTTGTTGGCATTAAATTATCTGCTCAACAACAGTCCTTCATTTAACAATGAGCAGAAAACAGTGTAACATTTACCTTTACACTTACATTCAAATTTGTCGGTAACCTGTGTACCTGTGTGTATTTGGGATTTTTCTTTTTTATTTTTATTTTATTTTATTTTATTTTTAGCTCTGACTTCAATAGAATTGTGGCATTCTGTACACACAACGTTTTAGAAACGTTTTACGTTTTTGCAGCTCCTTCTCCTTCAAAAACCTGGTCTGCTTCCGTGAACGCATAAGCCTGTTCCCTCATTTAGGTTAGCAGTGGGTGCAGAAAGGTTTAAACATTATACTTTCTAAACCAGCTCCTTGTTTTGGAACATGTCCATTTTGAAGAGATTACCAGTCTTCTGGTGATCATCACCGTTATCGTCTAACACCTGCCTATGCACCATGTGCCAAGAACTGTGCAAACTACTTTAATGTATTATCTCATGCAGTCTGTGCCGTCCACACAGCTGCTGGTAAAACACTCTGTTTCAGAGTAGTACAAAGAGGCAGCAACAGAGAATGTTTAATGGCAGCTGCAGTGTCACGGGGAGAATTGTCTCTGTCAATTGGCTCCTGACTGGATTCTGAGGGCATTTCTTCATCCGTCCCTCAGTTTAGTTAGCAGACTCAGTGCACCTGCTCTGTGCCGGGCAGAGTGCTGGCTACACTGTGCCAGCAGAATGAGTGAACACCAGCCTGCCTTCCCATGTGTGACACCCTCCTTACTCAGAGAATAGATGCCTCTCTATTGCATTTGGAGCAAAGCTGACTACAAGGGAGCTCTCATGGGCACAATCCACCCCCTTGCCCACCCACTATTAATATCTGCAGCTTATAATTGAAGGATCAATGTTTCTGATTGTTTTCTCCTAGAACTATCTCATCTTTAACTGTACTTTTTCCAACAAGGAAGATATATGACAGAACATCATTTTTTATTTTCAATTATAAAATGAGGAAATGAGGCAAAAGGGATTTTAAAAATCGGTTATTTGTTTTAGTTAAAAGACTGAGTCAATGAAAGCGCCAGAATTCATAAACTTATATTCTATTTATCAGAGCATGCATTTCTTTGTGCTATCCCCATGTATCTCAGATGGGAATTGAGAAATGAGCAAAATCTGAGACGTAGGAGTTCCAGAATGGTTCTGCCACCTGCCAGCTAACATTCAGTTCTCAAAGGGGACCTGCCCGCACTTATTTAATGGAAAGATAAATGTGTTCATGGAACTGTTACTATAAATTCATTTAGAAATGGGACAGAGGCTGCACTCACATTCCTCCCAGGTCTGAGCTCTTGGCAGATTTGGTTCACTGTACCTCTGGGAGGGAAAGCATTCTAGCTAGATGGCAAAGTGTGATTGTTATTCAGACCTCTCTGATACCTGTTTCTTTTACTGTTTAAATGAACTTTTTGGTTGAATTCTTCTATTTATTGAAAAATGCTTTTATACACTTACTATGGACGAGGTTATATAAGGAATAGTGAGGGGCATTACAAAGTAGGCTTATCCAAAGAATACATATGATCTAGAAATGAAAATGAAAAGATGAGGGAAATATAGTTTTATTAAGACTAGAATGTGCAAGAAAGAAAGAAGATACAGATCAGCAATCCCTAATTTGAGAGAATATGAGATACTCCTAGAATAAAATGAGATCTATAGACCATTTTCCCAGAAAAATACTCAGTCTTTTATTATTATAGCTGTATTGGAATAAATTTTATGTGTAATATACTCACCATATTCAGATTGTATAATTTTTTTTAAAGATTTATTTATTTGAAAGGCAGAGTTACAGAGCAGAGGCAGACAGAGAGAGAGGTCTTCCATCCCCTGGTTCACTCCTCAAATGGTTGTAATGGCTGGAGCTGAGTCTATCTGAAGCAAGGAGCCAAGAGCTTCTTCCGGATCTCCCACAAGGGTGCACGGGCCCAAGGACTTAATCCATCTTCTACTGCTTTCCCAGGCCGTAGCAGAGAGCTCTATTGGAAGTGGAGCAGCTGGGACTTGAACTGGCACCATATGGGATGCCGGCACTGTAGGCAGAGGTTTTACCTGCTATGCCACAGCGCCAGGCTCAGATTATACAATTTGACAAGTTTTGACACAAGTGTGCACTCATGAAAGTATCACTATAATCAAGATGTGAACATATATGGTAATTACTCTTAAGAATGATTACTATTAAATGTGAATTATTAATACAATATTGGATATATTTGTATCTCATCCAAGAACTCTAATATGTAAAAGCCTTAAGCAAAAAGTGATGTACTAGCACACTTATAATGATACTTGGCACAACAGAGAAAATAAGTTGGAAATGGATATAGCCTAAGTTCTCCTAGTGAGTGGATGCCTATTGAACTATTCCTCAAACTATAGGGAAGACAGAGTTATCTGTTAATACCTTTCCAATAGAAGGAAAATATTTTTGAGAAATATCTACTAATGACAATCTTTAGTATATCTGATAAATTTTATGTATCAATGTTCTTCCCTGTGTTGGGTTTATTTATTTGTTGGAATTACTTGTATTTTTTTTTCTTCACATTTCATGGAAATCAAAGCTATGTTTAACTTTTTTCTTAACTCCTACAGCGCCAGTCTCTGAATGTTATAAGGTACATGTTCAATGTAACAGCAATTAGGATCAGAAATAACATAAAATGCAATCAACATGGACATGCTTAGTAATTACTGATTAGTACCATATTGTTCTGTAAATGAAATCCAAGTACATATAAATAACTTGTTCAGGATTTAAAGAAAATATAAACATATATTTCAATTATTTCAAACAGTAAAGATTCATCAGTCATGAGGTTACTTAATATAGATGAAGCAGCACTAGGGGACTAAGCCAATTTCTTGGTGATAACTTAGCTGTAGAAATTACATTTGTCACTCTTCCATCTGTATTCCTGTAACAGGCTCCATTCCTAAAAGTAATTAGATTAAGGGTAAGATGAACCCAGCAATAAGTTGGTGAGAATGTTCATGCATATATAGATGTATCCGCAAGCATTTCTCATGATCTTTCCTAGACACTCATTTAGAAAGACCACTGTAGTTCTACTGAAATGTGTAGAACCATATTGCACAATTTCAAAGGTTTTCAAAACAAGTTTTTGGCCGAGATAGATTTTTTGTAGTTTAGCTAACTTATTTTAGAAAGAAAACTAAAGCTCCAGCTCCACTGGAGTCTGAGGCAGGCTCTCAAGGGTGGCCCCAATCTAATTGATAAGCGCATGGACTAGCAGTAAAGCATGGAGGTCTGCATTTAGCTTTGTCCTATTTACCTCTATCTGTGCTGTCTCATCTTCCCTGTCCCTCTCCTGGGCTGTACCCTCAGGGAGAACAGACGTTATAATTTTCCAATAAGTGTGGTCTATTGGAATATATGTAATTATACTTAAAAAAGAAAATAAGAGAGATTGTCTTGTTTTAACTGCTGCTTTTGTCTTTGTAGCTTAGTTTGAAAATGAATACAGGCATGTCTAAACACCTGATGTTGATTTTAATAACAAAATTTTACATGTATTTAATTTTGATTGGTCAAGTTACAGTTAATGCTTAGAGCATTTTTAAAAAGATTTGTTTATTTATTTGAGAGCTAGAGTTACAGAGAGAGAGAGAGGGAGAGACAGAAAGAGGTCTTCCATCCACTGGTTCACTCCCCAGATGGCTGAAATTGTGGGAACTGTGCAATCCGAAGCCAGGAGCCAGGACTTCTGGGTCTCCCACGTGGATGCAAAGGCCCAAGAGCTTGGGCCATCTTCCACTGCCTTCCCAGGACATAGCAGAGAGCTGAATCAGAAGAAGAGCAATCAGCACACAAACCGGCTCCCATATAGGATGCCAGCAGTGCAGGTGGAAGCTAAGCCTACTGTGCCACAGCATGGCCCCAATTTTAAGCCTTTTAAAAAGTATCTATGAGACATATACACATATTTGCCTTTTATGTTATGTTTTAAAATTTCATTCAATATACTTTTTCATAAAATTGTTCCTGATTAGCATTACTAACTTTCTAACTGAACCGTTATTGAATGCAACCCCATAAATTGATATACCTCTGTTTTATGTATTGGCATTTATCAGTTGTCCACAACCTATCTTTTCTTATTTTGCACTGCATTTCACTCTATAAAAATTATATAGATGAATCCATTTAGACATTTATTGGTATTTACAATTTGTGAACTCAAATAATTTTAATTATTTTGCTCATTAAGTGTAGAGCTCTGAGGAAGAAATTCAAAGGAGAGATGTGAACTCTGGACAGATTGTGTGGTTTCAAATTCATCTCTACCTCTATATGCCATTAACTTCGATCACCTTCTTAACTGCTTTTTGCCTCAGTTTCCTATTTGATAAAGAATCTGGGTGTTTAAATGTATAGTGTTGTGGGTAGTAAAGGAAATAATATAAAGGGAAGCATCACAAAGAGACCAAATTAATGTTAAAGACTTATATTACTAATAGAAGCAAATCTCTAAATATATATATATCCTTGTGAAAATAATGTCATTTTGAAACACTAGAGTTTTCTCTTAACTTTTCAAAGGGGATGGGCTTACAGATGTATAGTTTTGCAAGAAAGAGAATAAAGATAAGTCTGACAAGGAATCAGTATAAATGGAAAATAGCTACATGTTATAATACAAAGCAACTAGCCTAAAGGCAACACAAAAAAGCACCCTTACCTACATTAAATGTCATAGAGGATAATTTTTTTTCATTTTCAATTCTCTTTATATACAGAAGATCAATATAGTATATATTAAGTAAAGATTTCAACAGTTTGCACCCACATAGAAACACAAAGTGAAGCATACTGTTTGAGTACTAGTTAGAGCATTAAATCACAATGTACAGCACACTAAGGACAGAGATCCCACATGAGGAGCAAGTGCACAGTGGCTCCTGTTGTTGACCCAACAAATTGACACTCTAGTTTATGGTGCCAGTAACCACCCTAGGCTCTCGTCATGAGTTGCCAAGACTATGGAAGCCTTCCAAGTTCGCCGACTCTGATCATATTTAGACAAGGTCATAAAAGACAGGGTGAGGATAGTAACAAATGTTCATAGAGGATAATTTTAAGAAATTCTATTTTTTCCTTTTATCATAAATTAACACGTTTTAAACCAGAATTCCAAGAAGTAATATAACCAGCAACTTTTAATGTGTTTATGTTTTTTCTCTAGTACTTTCCTTATAGTTTAAATTGTTTTCTTTTTATAATTACACTTAAGATCACAAATATCAAATAATTTTATTATTATTTAGTGTGTCTTCTTGAAGTTGAAATGATGAACAAAAAAAATTTAAGAGAAAGAGCTTTTTCAGAAGCAGGTGTTGTGTGCTACCACTTGGAATGTGTTAGCCATCACTTGGAATGCCCATATCCTATATCAGGTTGCTGGTATTCCTGGCTACTCTGAATTCCTGATCCAGTTTCCTGCTACTGCATCTGGGAAGGTGGCTGATGATGGTTTAAGTACTTGGTTTCCCACCACTTTTGTGGGAGATCTGGATGGAATTTCAGACTCCTGGTTTCAGCCTGACCAAATTCTGACCATTTGGGGCATTTGGAGAGTGAACTATCAGGTGTAAAATCAATCTCTCACTCTGTTTCTCCCTCTACCTTGCGAATAAGTAAAAATAATCTTTAACATAAAAAAGATTTTTCAAATTCCCCACTAGGTAATTTTTTTTAGCATTGTCAGATAGTGGAACTATTCTAGCATTTTCATGCAGGATGCCTATTCTAGGATAAATCATATAAGATTACGTAAGTCAGGACCAACACTGTGGTGCAGTGGGTATGCTGCTGCCAGTGACAAAAGCATCCCATATGGATGCTGGTTCAAGTCCCAGCTGCTCCATTTCCAATCCAGCTTCTTGCCTATGTGCCTGGGAAATTAATGGAAGACAGCCCAAGTACTTGGGTCTCTGTTACTCACATGGGAGACCAGATGGAGTTCCAGGCTCCTGGCTTTTGGTCTGGCCCATCCCCAGGCATTGCAGTCATTTTAGGGGAGTGAAACAATGAATGGGAGATCTCTCTCTCTCTCTCTCTCTCTCCCCTCATCTCTGTAACTCTGCCCTTCAAATAAATAAATAAGTCATTAAAAATATTGTATAACTCACTAAGAAATGAAAGGATATTTTCATGGAAACTAGGAATGTGTTAATTTGTGTTGCTTTATTTTGTAGAAACATCAAAATTTCTTTCTTGAGAATAATTGCAATGTGTTTGTAACTTTTCTTACATATTAAAATGTATCTTAAAAATCTGTGGAAAATAAAGAAACAGAAAAAAAAATAAAAGTTGACTCATTAATAACTTACAAGAATAATCTTTCCAGTCTTATTTTGGAAGCTCCCTCTGAGAGGCTTTTGAAAAATTGCTCTTTATCTTCCTTTAGTGTTCTTTCCTCTGAAACTCCTTTCACAGTGGTATATTTTAAAATTTTATTTTATTTTGACAAAATGTCCCTTTAATGCCTTGATAACTGCCTTTTGTTCAACTTGTGTGCTATGTGAAATATATCTTCTGAATATTAGCTGAGGTCAGAGACAAATAGAATCTGATTGTCAGGTTCATAATGTATGCCTGTGTCAACTCCACTGCTCTGATTTTCACTATGCAGCCATTAGAGTATGTGGAAGTAGTCATCTGGTATTATAAAATGAATGTTATGCATCTGAGTTATATTCCCCAAAGATTTATGAACCATAAAATGCTATTATTATTATGTTCTGTCAATGTGTTGTGCTCTTTAGCCATCTTCTATTTTATATGGTAAAGGTCCTTAGGATTGATTTGCATGAAAGCTACTGTGTGTACTCATTTTGAATTGTATTGTGGCAAACACTATAATCTACGGGGTTCCTATTCATTTTGGAATTCATTTCACAGCTCACTAATTGTGTGAATGAGAAGAGGAAATATATGCTTTTATTCTAAACCATGCCAAACAGATGGCCCTAAGTTCATTGTTACCAGCACTGTCAAGTGTGGCCCTCTTCTGTAGGTAGTGAGGCTGGCATGGATCTGTCAAACACAATGTTAGGGACGATTGAACACAGAACTTGATGCTCACCGAGCCTCTGGTTTGTTATAACTTATAAACATTTTATTTTATTTTTTGTCATCAAACTCTAAAGTGGTTGGTCATCAGAGCAGGTGCGAACACAATAGAATTCATATTCGTTTTACTTGAGAAGCCAAATGAACTTTTATTCATATGGAAATTTGGGGGAAAGAAAACAGCACAAGGGATTATGCTTAGTTTCTGAAGAGGGGTTAATAGATATATTGAGATTCAAAACTGTAGCATCATTTCGGAAACTGAATCTTTAGAAAAATGGAGTTGAAGAAAAGACCAGGGATTATAAGCTTTTTAAGTGAATATTCTTCACATTTTTTTTCTGTTTCTTACACAAGGGAATTGTTTATATACTTTTACATACCACATATCATTAATGTAACCATTCAAAATGTTAGCCATTGCACTGTGTGTGTATGTGTGTGTGTGTGTGTATGGAGAAAGAATAAGATAGGAGCAGAGAGAGTGACAAAGGGAAACAAAGAACATCTTCACACTTGTCCTACTTCCACAAAGAGTCAGACAGCATGTGATTAGGTTATCACTTCAGGAAATGGAGGCTGGGTCAAGTGTTCCTGGAGCTGATGTGGGGATTTGAACAGAATATCTTTTTTTAGAGAACAAGATCTTGGTGAAGATAATGTTTTTCTTCCATGTCTGAAGATAACTGGATATATTCAAGTGTTTTCCTTACCCTTTCCTTCTTTCCACTCTGAAAGGCAGCTTTCACTTGTTGTAGTGATTCTGTATTTCCTTTGCCTTTGCCTTTCAGACTGATGCTGCCCTGATGTACGATGCTGTGCATGTGGTTTCTGTGGCTGTTCAACAGTTTCCGCAGATGACAGTCAGTTCTTTGCAGTGTAATCGACACAAGCCCTGGCGCTTCGGGACCCGCTTCATGAGCCTGATTAAAGAGGTATGTCAGGAGGAATCACTCTGCCTTGTCCCTAAACTGAGTGAAATGAGCTTATTACAGTGTTCTAGCAGGTGATCTATCAGTTTCACCTTTTAAATTGATCTTTTCCTCTTCCCCAATATGAGCCAGGTTAATATTTTTATGAAGTAATGTGAAACATTAGGGGGGATTCCATTATACATAAATGAAAGATTCATCAAAATGTGTGATGATGTAAGTAGATGAAAAATTGTAGACATGGAAACTGTTATTTATGACTGTTACCATTTACCTTTCTGAAACTTTACATGTATTACTTTCCAGTTATGTGGAGATCTAGATATTTTTAAAAGTGTTTATAATCCAAAAATAGTGATTATGGTAAAAAACTAAAAACAAAACAAAGTATTCAAATTGTAGGCAACAAAACATGAAATGTATTTTTAAATGAATGTCTTCTGGGTTACTTTAAAATTATAGTTAATTTATGGGACTGAAAGTGTAGCTACTTAGATCTATGGTTCCTGAATATAATATCTACTTATTTTCATTACTTTAACAGTTAACATAAAATATGTAAGGGCTGGCATTGTGGCACAGTGGGGATTGCCTGGGATGCCATCATCCCATATGAGTACCGGAATGAATCCTGGCAGCTCCACTTCTATTCAGCTCCCTGCTAATGAGCCTAGGAAAGCAGCAGAAGATGATCCAAGTGTTTGGGTTCCTGCCACCTACATGGTAGACAAGGAGGGAGTTTCAGGCTCTTTGCTTCAGCCTGTTTCTGATTATGTCTGCTGTAGACCAAGCATGTACATAGGGACAAAAGGGAACATTCTTGAAGATCATATATATGTATATCCCTTCTATTCTTCCTATAATGAAAGAAAATGTTAGCTTAAAATAGTTCATGAATGAAAGTTTAGCTGAGCTTTCATCTTTGCTATGACAGCAGTCTTAAAAGACGGTTGAATGACATTTCCCATTGTATTCATTGTAGGGTGTAATTGAGAATCTTGTTGGCTAAATTACACAGTATTCCCCTTGTGAAGACCAACAGGAGAAATTTCTCTTTGGTCTCAGTACCAGGAAACGTTTCTCCTGAGCATTTAGTATAATTTAAACAATGGTCCTTATTTACTGTGTTTCCATATTTTCTTCTTCACTTTGGCTACCAAGAATTTCAAAATTGAATTTTTGATATAATTTTATTAGTTGTACAGGCTCCTGTCATGTATTTTATTTATACTTTGTCTATCCCAGAAAAATTTTACTGTTCTGCACTTCTATGCCTGTATTCCTTGATCAGTTTGCCTGCTTTTATAATATTCCATATCGTTGTTAACCACCTGAAATGTGCTTTCACTGGGAGAAGTTTGGTAAAATATAATTATTCTCTTCCTTGATAAACACATATTTAGCTATAATGAGGCTATGTTGCAGTATGAATATTGGTTTATATTATATATTTTTTTCTATTTCATTGGTAATTTATTAACCTAAAACTATCTTGGAATCACAGCACCTAAGTACCTGAGAAATTCTTGAAGTCTAAGAAAATTAGTAATAATGATATTCTGTTGCATTATTAATAAATGTAACTTAGTCTTTGGGGTCTCATTGCATATTATTTCAAACATTATAATTTTGAGTATACATTACATTACTTAAAATTTTATATTGTATATTTTTTCAAGTTATTTCCAAATGACAAATAATGGAAAACTTTAGATTATTTCCATATAATCAATTGAATTGTAAAACTTTTTGCATTAAAAAGTTCAGGTATTTGCTTACTTGTCAATGATGTGCACATTATGTTGCTAGATTATTATATACCCACCTCCTCCAACATGAACAGGCTATTGTATAGGAAATAGAGCTTGATCTCAAGTGATTATATGGGATGCCAACACTGCAGAAAGCAGCTTACCCTCCTGAGCCAAAAGGCTGGCTCCATCAAGTGATTATAATATGCTTTTCCAAGTCTTACTTAGGGAAAAGAAAACTATTCAGTTAATCTGAGGGGAAAATATATAATTGAAGTACTTTAACTTTGATTCTCCTGTATTCAGTTTCTTTCAATGCAATAAAATAAGTTTCATTTCATATAATTATGACTATAGGCATTGTATTTTCCAACAGTAGTCCTATCTGTATTCTCCAGAGAGATATTAAGTATCTAATATATCATAAGAAATGACTAAATTCTTCTCAGTTTTCACAAAGAGGTTCACCATGTACAACATAATCATCAACCTTTTCACAGAAAAAAAAAAATCATTCCTGGAAAAATGTACTCTAAAAAAAGAAAAGTCTCCAATACATTTTACACTGAAACTAATATAATTTATTTTTAAAAAATCCCTCATATTTCAGAAGAAAAATATTTTAAAATCTGTAGCAATGTAAATTTATGAACAATGATTAAAATAATGTTTCTGTTTTTATGGGAAGCATTTATTTATTAATCTATTTTTTCCTTTTCCCACAGGCACATTGGGAAGGCCTCACAGGAAGAATAACTTTCAACAAAACCAATGGTTTAAGAACAGATTTTGATTTGGATGTGATCAGTCTGAAAGAAGAAGGTCTAGAAAAGGTACTTAAGGCTTTCAACTTATTTATTATAATTATAAAATGAAACATAGTATAATGAAGAAATATTCCCTGTTGTAGTCACATTTCAATGATATTTAACTTCATTGAGTAACTAAAAAATACATCTTCAATTCATATATTGAACATACTAATTGGCAATTAGAATTCCAAAGTAAATTATTAAGATGTTTGAATTATTTTTTTTCCTCAGCAGTTTTTTTTTTCTGAAATGCATATTAGTTTTATATACTTTGAAATGCATATAATCTGTTTTAACATTTAATATAGTAATCAGAAATTATTTAGTTTATTATGTGTTTTTGTGTGTCTTTGCCTACAAAGACTTTGCTCATTTGAGCAGGCCAAGGAAAAGGATCAAACACAGAAGCATGGTTGCATTGATCAGCCATAGTGAACTGAAATGTCTGAAATACTGTATACAAAACAAATTAGGCATAAATGTCAGTGAAACATGCCATAGTAATCTATATTACTTGATTCTATTTCTAAAAAGTGAGGTAAAGCACAGGCAAGGCTTACAGAACTTAAGTATGTGCTTACTTTTAAGAATGAGTTGCCTTTTATAGGTATTAAAAATAGCACTTTTAGGAAGCTGATTAGTGTAAATGTTTAATTTTGTCTTAAACATAGTTGGAATTGGAAGTTGAGTCTTTACATGAATGTATACTGTAGATTTTTTTTAAAAGATTTATTTATTTGAAAGGCAGAGTTACAGAGAGGCAAAGGCAGAGACAGAGAGGTCTTCCATCCTCTGGTTCATTCCCCAGTTGATCACAATGGCCAGATCTGTGTCGATCCAAAGCCTGGAGCCAAGAGTTTCTTCTTGGTCTCCCTGGTGGGTGCAGGGGCCCAAGTACTTGGGCCATCTTCTACTGCTATCCAAGGCCATAGCAGAGAGCTGGATAAGAAGAGGTGCAGGGGCTGGCGCCATGGCTTACTTGATTAATCCTCTACCTGCAGCGCCAGCATCCCATATGGGCGCTGGGTTCTAGTCCCTGCTGCTCCTCTTCCAGTCCAGCTCTCTGCTGTGGCCCGGGAGGGCAGTGGAGGATGGCCTAAGTGCTTGAGGCCCTGCACTCGCATGGAAGACCAGGAAGAAGCACCTGGCTCCTGGCTTCGAATTGGTGCAGTGCTGGCCGTAGTGGCCATTTGGGGAGTGAACCAATGGAAAGAAAACCTTTCTCTCTGTCTCTCTCTCTCACTCTCTATAACTCTACCTAAAAAACAAAAACAAAACCAAAAACAACAGAAGAAGAGGTGCAGCCGGGACTCGAACCAGCATCCATATAGGATGCTGGCACTGCAGGTGGAGGCTTTTCCCGCTACTCCACAGCTCCAGCCCTATACTGTAGGTTTTTAACAAACCAAGTTCTATATTTATTATGTTTAGTATGATTTGAAATTACCTCTTTCAGATGTTTTAAATAAAGTGAAATTTATGTAAAAAAGAATATTTTCCTATAAATTTGCTTATGTTTAAAATGCACATATTTAGATTTTTTCTGATGAATAATGAAAATTAAAGAATAAATAAATATTTAAATAACATGTGAAAATTCCATTTGACTGAGATAGTACTGCCTTAAAGATAGTAAGGTGTCTAGTATTTTTATTGTATTGAACACGGTACATTATTTGCAGATGGAAATTTAAGAAGAAAGTTGAGTTGGCATAAGGGTTATTTTAGCCTGGGAGATAGCAGCATATTTGGATACTGATTTAAATGATCCAGGAGAAAGAATAAAACACATTTTTGATAATGTCACCAAGACAGGGATAAGATACCATGACTAACTGGTGATTCAGATGAGAGAGGTGTTACCTCCTCCCACAGAGTTCCAGACTATACCCTTTGTCAAGACCATGGAAAGTCAGGAGTGTTTTATAATAGATGGAGACTCACATTTTCATGAGGCAGTTGCTTTCTAACTTCTTTGCTTCCAAGACGAGAACTTGATAATGATAGAGGTTTGTGCATTCTTAAAGGTTTTATATCATTGCTTATTTTATTTTATTTTATTTTTTGACAGGCAGAGTAGATAGTGAGAGAGAGAGAGACAAAGAAAGGTCTTCCTTTGCCGTTGGTTCACCCTCCAATGGCCGCCGCGGCCGGTGTGCTGCGGCCGGCGCACCACGCCGATCCAATGGCAGGAGCCAGGTGCTTATCCTGGTCTCCAATGCGGGTACAGGGCCCAAGCACTTGGGCCATCCTCCACTGTACTCCCTGGCCACAGCAGAGAGCTGGCCTGGAAGAGGGGCAACCGGGACAGAATCCGGCGCCCCGACTGGGACTAGAACCCGGTGTGCCGGTGCCACAAGGCGGCAGATTAGCCTAGTGAGCCGCGGCACTGGCCTATACCATTGCTTATTAGCAATATCATATTTTAAGAAACATCGAAGTCACTAGGATGAGCTTTGGTCATTGTCTATATTTCAATTAATTCGCTTAAAAATGGTGTTGCTTTACCTGTCACCATTGAGTGAGCCCTGTCTTGGATTTAAAGTAAAAAGTGCAAAAATGTTCTTAATATTCTAATGTAGCTTATAGAAAGACTTCAATATAATGGTTACCAGGTACATGTGATAATCGACCACGCTAGTAAGCAAGACAAAACCATTTGAGTTATGCCCTGCGCTTCATGTATATATTTCACATTTGTTTCTGAGATCTGAAAAATCTGTTTTGCTAAATTAATTAAATGAGGGCCTTATCCTTAAGAATTATAGATATCAGTCCTGGAGTTGTGGCACGTTGAGTTAAGCTGCTGCCTGTGAAGCTTCAATCCTATATGGGCACCAGTTTCAGTCCCTGCTCCATTTCTGATCCAGCTCCCTGTTAATGTGTCTGGAAAAGAAGTGGGAGATGGCCCAAATGCTTGGGCCCCTGAAACCATGTAGGATTCCTGGTTGAAGCTTTTAGCTCCTGGCTTCAGCCTGGCTCAGTCCTGGCCATTGTGGCCATTTGATGGTTCTCTCTCTGTCTCTCCCTACCCCCCAACTCTGCCTTTTAAATGTATAAAACTTTTTTAAAAGACATATAGATACCACAGGTAATACATACTTGTGAATAAGCAACAACGGAAAGCTGTTTCAACCAATGATGGAATATGTCTAAAAATGATATAATTAAGTGAACAATCAAAAAAACATGGGGTACTTAGGATTAGCCTTTGAACAATGTGGAGTTATTGATTGGCAGAGATTGAATTGTTTCAGAATATGCTAACAGTATGGGGAAAGATACATGATATTGAATCAATAGCTATACATACACACACACAATTGAAGTGGGATAGAGCTAAAACGCTAAATTGGATTTACAAAATGAAATGCTATGTAAAGATATCTGCAATGTATTATTACTACACTCCTATGCGTTCCAAGAGACAATAGTCTGGAGGACTATGGACTGTTTTGTAATAGAGTTTAGAATAATTTTTTATGGAGCCATAAATTTAAAGCTATTGTTTGAACAGGTGCTTGGTCTAGTTGTTAAGATGTCCATGTACCACATGAGAGTGCCTGGGTTCCATCCAATTCCTGTTTCCAACTTGCTTCCAATGCAGACTCTGGGAGTCAGCAGTGATAGGTCAAGTAATTAGATTTCTGAAACCTAAGTATTATACTTGGCTTGCATTCTTAACTACTGGCTCTAGCCCCTCATGGTAGGTGGGAGCACTCTCCATCTGTTTCTCTCTCTCTCTCTCTCTCTCTCTCTCTCTCTCTCTGCTCTCAAATAAATAAAAATAAATTAAAACTATTTTAAGTGAAAGTTGTTTGACAGTAAAGAGTGATAAAAGGCATTGATTGACCAACAATGTTATTAGTTCAGGACTATCAGAGTATTAGGAATATATTTAAAATTTAATTAATTATTTTGAGAGTCAGAGAGACAGAGGAGGAGAAAGACAGATAATAAAAGACAGTGACATAGTGTTCTCTTACAATGGTTCACTTTCCAATTGTCTGTAATGGCCAAGGATGTCTGCAATAGACCAGGGGCCAGGGACACTATCCAGCTCTCTCATATGGTTGACTGGAATCCAATTACTTAAGCCTGCATTGCTACTTTCCAAGGTCTGCGTTGGTGGGAATTGCTGTCAGGAGCTGAATCCAGGAGTCAAATCAAGCTAATCTGATATGGGACATGCACATTTTAACCACTATATTTAAATAAATTCTGACTGCTTGAGACAATGCTTTTTAAGGAGAAATGGAGGATCCAGGTGATAAAAAGAGGAGATACTCATGATAAAGACATAAACCAAAGATTGAGAAAGAAATTAGCAAGTAGATATTTAATAATAGAAATAAATTACCACTAATCTTTCCTTGAAAGACAAATAAAGTATTAAGAATGGGTAAAAATAAGCTAGAAAGAGGGAAGCCTAAAAAATTCATGAATATATTCAATATTTTTAGAAATCACTGCATGTCAGGCCAGTGCTATGGCATAGCAGGTTAAGCTGCCATCTGTAGTGCTGGCATCTCATATGGATGTCAGTTTGAGTCACAGTTGCTGCATTTCCTATCCAGCTCCCTGCTTATGTGCCTGGGGCAGCAATGGAAGATGGCCCAAGTATCTGGGGACTTGCACCCATGTGGGAGTCCCAGAAGCAGCTCTGGACTCCTGGTTCTGGCTCTGGCTCTGAGTCTGGCTCTGGTACCAGCCTTTGTGGCCATTTAGGCAGTGAACCAACAGATGGAATCTCTATCTCTCTCCTTCTCTTGCTCTATAACTCTGTTTTCAAATAAATAATAAATGCATCTAAAAATAAAATATAAATATTCAAACAATGAAATAGTGCATGAAGTTATTATCTAAAAGAAAAGGATAACATTAAAGGTTAGTAAGATATTAAGGAAGACTGGAAATGTCATTTTGGTGTTCTTGATCTGATTTAGTGCAGCAAAGGGTCATCATTTTTAAATTGATAGAAAGCTTTACAGACTAAAGTCTAGATTCAGAAAGAAATGGGCTCAAATTGTCATCCTGCAATTTACTATTTATAAACAAGTTTCCTAATCTTTCTAAAATGCAATGCCTTCAACTGAATCATAGGGCAATAGCAATGTTCGCCTTATGAAGACCTTTGAGTCTTATTTTTCCCAGAAAAGTATAGTTATCAACTATTAGACAGAATTCCCATCTTGATGGAGTTTGCAGTTTAGAAGAACCATTAGATTATGATCATGGAGGCTTGAATTTAAATTCCAATTTGACCACAGCTGAGTTTGTGAATTCATCCTTCTAACCAAATTCCTTATCTCAGACATGGTGGTGTATAAAGGGCTCCTGTTATCAGACTGTTTGAAGTAAGAATATTATGGTTTCTACAAGAACCTGTAAGCACCATCTTTATAGGGACTGAGAGCTGTATTCATTATTTCTTCTCATGTTTTCATTGCCTTCTCCTTATCCTGTGTAGTTATCTTTTACTAGCACACTTCATTTATTCATTAAATGTTCTAATAAGCATGTATTTTATGCCCTTGTAAAGGTTATACTCTAGTAGATGGAACGTGTTATTAATAAATGGAATGATAATTCTAATATGGGATTAGGCATTAATAAGTGCTAAAAAGAAAGGCATCTTGTTTATTGATTGATTTTTCATCATTTGCTGAAATGTGAACGTTCATATTAAAATAGTTAATAAGAAGTCTGTGCTTCTGATGTTTATAACTGTGAAGAAGGTAAACTAGAAAGGAGCAAGTTTGTTTCTGAAGAACACAGGAGTAGGACATGTTCAGGGAAGTGAATCTGGAGTGAGGTGCTACCACAGATATCTGTTCCATTTAGATAGTGCCCATAAATCAAGATGAAGACTTTCTATTCTGTCTTCACAGGGGCCTTACTTGGAATCTAGGCTGATTACCCATGGTCCAAGAAGAATTACCAATGCTGCAAGCACAGCTGGTTATATCTGTCCAATCAAGCTCTCTGGGGCCATAGCTGGTTTTGTATTGTTTTTTTTTGTTTGTTTGTTTGTTTTATTTTTCCAGAGCAAAGGCAGGAATTCAGGAGAAAGGAGAGCAGATGCTTTTCCAAATTTTGTCTACCTCAGACAATAATATGACAGTTTTATTGCTTAAGAGCCAGACAATACATCTCAAGAATAGGAAAAGGAAAACAATATAAAACAAGTTTTCTATCTTGAATTCTCCTGTTTAGTTCAAAGACCATATTGAATATTCTACTTTTTAAAAATGTTTAGAATCATCCATTTCTTACACAGCCACTGATGTGATAATAGCCAAGGTATGTTTTACCTGTACAATTCCACAAGATATTATAAGCCTTAGTGTTCTACTCTTGTGATCCACTCCCCGAACCACAGCAGACATATTAAAATCAAAATAGTGTGTGCCCTTTCTCTGTTAAAATCCTTCTATAGACTCCCATCGTATTTTAGTAAAAGACAAACATAAGTTGAACAACACTGCCTATCCTTCATCATCCTCTCATACATATTGTATGTTCTGACTAAACCAGCATTTTCTCATTTCCTTACGGGGACAAATTTTTCTATTACTTTGCCAATAGAGTTTTACCAACTTGGAATATTCATTCTTATCCCCTTTACCTAGAGTGCTCTTGTTCATCTTGCAGGTCTCATCTTAAATATGAATTCTGTAAACAGTCCTACCCTAAGTATCAAATAAAATCAACTTCTCATAGTGCTGTGTACATTTTTTCTTCCTGTTTCTATCAAAATGTGGTAATTATAAATGTATGTGTATTTTTTTTTTTAGAAAAAAAGGCTGTCTAGCCAGAATGAAGTCCTACTAGGTAGTAGAAATGTGCCTACTTTCCCAGTATTATATATTTTAAGGCCAAGCAAAGTGTCTGGTACAAAGTGTGTCTTCAAGAAATATTTATTGATTAATGAATGAATAAAGAATCATTATTAGAATTATAAGAGAAACTTCACATAGAAATCTGTGTAAGAGTCTGAAGCAGAGCTGTTTTTCCATTAGCTTGATATTTTAGTTTGTCTAGTTTGTTCCATAACTCTGAAAGGGAACAGAGACAGACAGCAATAAAAGAAGTCAGTGGAACTAGGTTGTATGTCAAAGCTTTAAGGGGATAAGGGACTTAAAAATTTATTATTATTATTATTTTTTCTTTATTTGCAAGGGGGAGAGAGGGAGTGAGAGAGGGGTTGGGGGGAGAGATTTCCCCATCTTCTAATTCATTCCCCAAATGATTGCAACAGCTAGGGCTGTAGAAGCCAAAGCCAGGTGCTAGGGTCTCAATTCAGATCTCACATGTGGGTGGCAGGAGCCTAACTGTTGTGTCATCACTCACTGCTTTCTAGGGTGTGCATTAGCAGGAAATTGGAGTGGAAGGTGAAGCTGGGACTCTAACCCAGCCACCCTAAGGTTGAACATTACCTTAACTACTATGCTAAACACCAGTAGCAAAGGTAAGGGAATCTTGAGTGCAGGAAAATTGAGCACTGAAGTCTGAACTTGGATGCGCTTCACACCAGTGGTCAGTCTGGTTCCCCTCAAGACAATTTAAAATTTTCTGTCCTTCCAGTGTTAGATTGAAGGGAGAAAATCATTACTTCATAATTTTTATTTTTTTCTTATTGTAAATTTGTGGCATACAAATAAACAAAACTTACCCAAGTGAGAACAGACATATTACGTAGAGCTTACTGTAGGAAGTCAACTACTATAACTTGTCCTGAGCAGAGATTCAAAGTCAGGCAGGGTAGTGCAATAGTTTTATAATAAAAAAGGAGAAGCTCTGAAATGTACTGTGGTTGGATATTGTTAGCATGAGGATTGGAGATATCCTAACTAGAAGTGAGGAATTGTGGGGGGTGTAATTGACCTTGTCTGCTTGATTGAGTTGGAAAGGTGGCAGATAATAAGGAAACTGGCAGTTACACAATCAATCCGGACTGTATAGGGCAGTTTATTGCAAAAGTTGTGATTTTTATTCCATGACAGTTGCTCCAGAAGTGTTTTTTTTAAAGATTTACTTATTTTTGTTTGAAAATCAGAGCCACAGAGAGAGAGGTAGACATAGAGAGAAAAATCTTCCATCTGCTGGCTCACTCCCCAGATGGCTGCAACAGCTGTGGCTGGGCCAGGCTGAAGCCAGGAGCTAAGAGCTTCTTCTGGATCTTCCCACATGAGTGGCAGGAGCCCAAGCACTTGAGCCAACTTCTGATGCTTTTCCCAGGCTATCAGCAGAGAGCTGGGTCAGAAGCGGAGCAGCTAGGACTCAAACTGGTGCCCATATGGGATGATGACACCTCAGGTGGAGGCTTTACCCACTACACTGCAATGCCTGCCCCGCTCTAGAAGTTCTGAATCAAAATTCTATTTTAATATATTGTTCATCTGCATATATAATCTGTTAATGGGATTACTGAAGTCATTTGCAAAAAGAAAAGAAATAGCAGGGCCAGCACTGTGGCATAATGGTAAATCCGCCACCTACAGTGCAGGCATCCCATGTGGGCACTGGTTCGTGTTCTGGCTGCTCCACTTCCAATCCAGCTCTGTGCGATGGCCTGGGAAAGCAGTGGAAGATGGCCCAGGTCCTTGGGCCCCTGCACCCACATGGGAGACCCAGAAGAAGCTCCTGGCTCCTGGCTTCGGATCAGTGCAGCTCCAGCTGTTGCAGCCATCTGGGGAGTGAACCAGCAGATGGAAGACCTCTCTCTTTCTGCATCTCTTTCTCTCTCTGTTGAGCTCTGACTTATAAATAAATAAGTAAATAAATCTTTAAAAAAAGAGAGAAATAGCAAAAGTAAGAAGGGTCAAGAAAAATTGATTATGGTGGAATAAAAAATGTTTTCATAAGTAACAATTAAATGAATCTTTTTTAATAGACTGTGTAATCAGGATGTGATTTACTATTGAAAATAGTTTACACTTTATTAATTCTCTGAAGCTTAACTGTGGTAGGCAAAGACTAGCTTTAAACAGGAAAAATCCCACAAATAATGGCATAAGACATTACATAAATATTTGAAAAGTCCTTAGAATATAACTTGAAAAATGATTAAGTTTATAGCCAAAACAGTTAGGTTTTCTTTCAAAATACACTTGGCCTGAGCTATACATATTACATGGGAATCATGCATTCCATTACAGCATGAGCTACCTAGAAACTTTTGAGAAAAAATAGTCATTTATATATATATGTATTTATTTTCCAAGATTCTACTTTTTTGTAATTTATTATTTATATAAGGTGAATAGATTTCATGTATTTTCTATAAACAGATTTAGGTATATAAAAAAAAGTTTCTTGACTATATGCAATAGTATCACTTAATCCTATCATGTGATTAAAAAAGAGAAGTGACTGCAAAAAGATATCTTATGATTACATGCTTGCCAAATTCTATACAATTAAGAATTTGTACCTATAATTTATTGGAATAAATGAGCAAATATAATAAGCATTTATAAATATATACTATGTAACTAATATTTATTAAGATATAAACCATAAATTCTTATAGGAAAAGAAAAATTATACTATGCATACTGTTTTATCCATATTTGCCATGTTTCATGTTAAAAAGTTTACATGTGTCATATTTCAGTTTCTTTTTTTAAAGATTTATTTGAAAGATAGAGTTACAGTGAGAGGTCGAGAGAGAGAGAGAGGTTCTCCATCTGCTGGTTCACTCCCAGATGGCCGCAATAGCCAGAGCTGGGCTGATCAGAAGCCAGGAGCAAAGAGCTTCCTCCAGGTCTCCCTTGTGGGGGCAGGGGCCCAAAGACTTGGGCCATCCTCCACTGCTATCGCAGGCCATAGCAGAGAACTGGATCGGAAGAGGAGCAGCCAGGTCTCAAACTGGCACCCATATGGGATGCTGGTGCTTCAGGCCAGAGCTTTAACTCACTGTGCCACAATGCCGGCCCCATATTTCATTTTCAAATAATATGCACTCCAGCTTTCAACATCTACATTTTCTGAATATTCACTACTTGCATTGTATCCAGGAGTACACAAATTAGCATTTTTTTTTTGCTTTCATAGTTTTTAAAAAATTTTTAAGGAATACAAATGTCATAAGTTCAACTTTAGGAATATAGTTATTCTTCCCATCATATCTGTCCACCCACCCATACTCCCACCCTTCCCCCTCCTCCCTTCTGCTTCCCAGTCCCATACTCCATTAATATTAATTTTCAGTTAACTTTGCACACAGAAGACCAACTCTATACTAAGTATATTTTAAAAATTTTCACACACATGCACACACACAAAATAAACTGTCTGAGAACTAGTTTTATAGTTAACTCTCATAATACAGCTAAATGAGGACAGAGTTCTTGCATAGGGAGTTAGTGCACAGTTACTCCTGTTATTAATTTAACAATTAACACTCTTATGTATGACATCAATGACCACCCAAGGCTCTTGACGTGAGTGGCTATGAAAGCTTTTTGAATCCATAATACCCTTCGATATATAGATAATGTCATAAGAAAAGTGGAAGTTCTCTCCTCCCTTCAGAGAAAAGTACCTCCTACTTTGATCACCACTTCTTTCTTTTGGGGTCTCACTCACTGAGATCCTTCATGTAGAACATTTTTGCCATAGTGTCTTGGCTTTCCATGCCTGAAAAGCTCTCATGAGCATTTCAGCCAGACCAGGAAGCTTTAAGGGTTGATTCTGGGATTAGAGTTTTACTTAAAGCAATTGTCATTTTATGAGTGTGCTACCACATTGGAACCTTCTCTCCTTTAAAATTCTATTATTATTATCAGACACTTGATCAGAAGATATAATCACTTTAAAACTTATTCATATATGATCACTTTAAAACTTAATCATATCTATATGTTCTCTTTAACATTTAATGTGATCACTTTAACATTTAAGATCACTTTAACACTTAAGGTTTTTACCACCCAGCTTAGTGGGATTTAGAGTTCCATGACAAGTTTTTTTTTTTTTTTTTTGACAAGCAGAGTGGACAGTGAGAGAGAGAGACAGAGAGAAAGGTCTTCCTTTTGCCGTTGGTTCACCCTCCAATGGCACACTGCGCTGATCTGAAGGCAGGAGCCAGGTGCTTCTCCTGGTCTCCCATGGGGTACAGGGCCAAGCACTTGGGCCATCCTCCACTGCACTCCCGGGCCACAGCAGAGAGCTGGCCTGGAAGAGGGGCAACTGGGACAGAATCCGGCGCCCCAACCAGGACTAGAATCTGGTGTGCTGGCACTGCTAGGTGGAGGATTAGCCTGTTGAGCCACGGTGCTGGCCATCTTTCCTCTATTTTCAAGAACAATGCTAGTTCTTCAATTTATACCATCAATGTTCTTCAGATTCATCAATTTTGTTACAAATGATCAGATTTCATTTTTACCACTGTATAGTATTCCACAGTGTACATATCCCATAATTTCTTTATCCAGTCTTCAGATGGCAGGGATTTAGGTTGATTCCATGTCTTAGCTATTGTGAATTGAGCTGCAACAAACATAGGGGTACAAATAACATTTTTACTTACTGATTTCATTCCCTTAGATAAATTCCCAGGAGTAAGATGGCTGGGTCATATGGTAGGTCTATATTCAGATTTTTGAGGTATCTCCATAATGTCTTTTATAGTGGATTTACCAGTTTACATTCCCACCAACAGTGGATTTGGGTACCTTTTTCTCCACATTCTCACCAACATTTGTGTTTGTTGATTTCTGTATGAAAGCCGTTCTAACTGGAGTGTGGTAAAAAGTGTTTTGAATTGCATTTCCCTGACACCTAGTGATCCTTAACATTTTTTCATGTATCTTTTGGCTATTTGGATTTCCTCTTTTAAAAAATATCTTTTTAACTCCTTTGCCCATCTCTTAACTGAATTGTTTGTTTTATTGTTGTGGAGTTTCTTGTTATCTTTGTATATTCCGGCTATTAATCCTTAACCAGTTGCATAGTTTACAAATAATTTTTCCCATTCTGTCAGTTGCCTTCACTTTACTTGGTGTTTCTTTTGCAGTACAGAAGCTTCTCAATTTGATGTAATCCCATTTGTTAATTTTGGCTTTGACTGCCTGTGCCTCTGTGGTCTTTTCCAAGAACTCTTTGCCTGTGCCAGTGTCTTGCAGAGTTTCCCCAATGTTCTTTAATAATTTGAAGACATTGGCTCATAGATTTAAGTCTTTAATCCATTTTAAGTGGATTTTTGTGTAAGATCTAAAGTAGGCGCCTTGCTTTATACTTCTGCATGTGGAGATTCAGTTTTCCCAGCACCATTTGTTGAAGAGATTGTCCTTACTCCAGGGATAGATTATTGCTGCTTTGTCAAAGATAAGTTGGTTGTAGATGCTAGAATTGATTTCTGGTATTTCTATTCTCTTCCATTTGTCTATACATATGTTATTGTACCAGTACCAGGTTGTTTTGATTATAGCTGCCTTGCAGTATGTGTTGAAATCTGCTATTGCGATGCCTCCAGCTTAATTTCTGTTATATAAGATTGTTTTAACTATTCGAGGTCACCTATGCCTCCATATAAATTTCAGCATCATTTTTTAAAGATTTATTTATTTATTTAAAAGTCAGAGTTACACAGAGAGAATAGAGGCAGAGAGAGAAAGAGAGAGAGAGAGAGAGAGGTTTTGCATCCGATGGTTCACTCACCGGTTTGCCTCAGTGGCTGGAGTTGCACCGATCCAAAGCCAGGGGCCAGGAGCCTCCTCTGAGTTTCCCACGCGGGTGCCCAGGCCCAAGGGCTTGAGCCATTTTCTACTCCTTTCCCGGGCCATAGAGGAGAGCTGTATTGGAAGTAGAGCAGCCGGGTCTTGAACCAGTGCCCATATGGGATTCCGGTGCTTCAGGCCAGAGCATTAACCCACTGTGCCACAGCCCCAGCCCCAGCATCATTTTTTCTGTATCTCAGAAGAATGCCTTTGGTATTTTGATTGGTATCACATTGAATCTCTAATTGCTTTTGAAAGAATGGACATTTTGATGATATTGATTCTTCAAATCCATGAACGTGGAAGTTTACCATTTATCTGTATCTTCTATTTCTTTCTTGAATGTTTTATAATTCTCATTATAGATATCTTTGATATCGTTGGTCAAATTTATTCCAATAATTTGATTATTTTATAGCTATTGTGAATGTGATCGATCCTAGAAGTTCTTTTTCAGCCATGGCATTGTCTGTGTATACAAAGGCTATTGATTTTATGTTTTGATTTTATATCCTGCTACATTACCAAACTCTTCTATGAGTTCCAATAGTCTCTTGGGGGATTCTTTTGGATCCCCTTTGTATAGAATCATGTCATCTGCAAATAGGGATAGTTGAGTTCCTCTTTCCTAATTTGTATCCCTTTAATTTCTTTTTCTTACATAATGGCTCTGGCTAAAACTTCCAGTACTGTTTTGAATAGCAATGGTGATAGTGGGCATCCTTGTCTGGTACTAGATCTCAGCGGGGATGCTTCTAACTTTTCCCCATTTAATAGGATGCTGGCTGTGTGTTTGTCATAAATTTCCTTGATTGTGTTGAGGAATGTTATGTCTATACCTTATTTGCTTAGAGTTTTCATCATGAAAGTGAGTTGCACTTTATCAAATACTTTCTCTGAATCTACTGAGAATCATACGGTTTTTATTCTGCAGTTTGTTAATGTGATGTATCACATTGATTGATTTGTGAATGTTGAACCATCCCTGCATACCAGGGATAAATCTCAATTGGTTTGGGTGGATGATCTTTTTGATGTGTTGTTGCATTCGAATGGCTAGAATTTTGTTGAGGATATTTGCATGTATGTTCACGGGGAAAATTGGTCTGTAATTCTCTTTCTCTGCTGAATCTTTTTCAGGATTAGAAATTAAGGTAATGCTGTCTTCATAGAGAGAATTTGGGAGATTTTTTTCCCTTTCAAATGTTTTGAATAACTTGAGAAGAATTGGAGTTAGTTCTTCATTAAATGTCTTGCAGAATTCAGCAGTGAATCCATCCAGTCCTGGGCTTTCTTTTGTTGGGAGGGCTTGAATACTGATCAATTTCTATCTAGGTTATTGGTCTGTTTAGGTTTTCTATGTCTTCCTGACTGAATTTATGTAGGTTGTATGTGTCCAGGAATATATCATTTCTTCTAGGTTTTCCAGTTTGTTGGCATACACTTTCTGATGATTCTTTTTATTTCTGTAGTGTCTGTTGTTACATTTCCTTTTCATTTCTAATTTTTCTGATTTGGGTCTTTGCTTTCCTTTTTTGGTTAGTTGGGCCAATGTTTTGTTTATTTTTTCAAAGAACCAGCTCTTCATTGGCTAATCTTTTGTACTTTTTTGTGTTCACTATTGTTGATTTCTTCTCTAATTTTAATTATTTCCTTTCTCTTATTACTTTTGGGCTTGGTTTGCTGTTGTTTTTCTAGATCCTTGAGATGCATTAATAACTCATTTATTTGGTACCTTTCCAATTTATTGAGATAGTCACTAATTGCTATAAACTTTCCTCTTAACACAGATTCTGCTGTATCCCATAAGTTTTGAAATATTGCATTTTCTTTTTTTTTGTAATTTTTTATTAAACTTTTATTTAATGAATATAAATTTCCAAAGTATAGCTTATGGGTTACAATGGCTTCCCCCCTCCCATAACTTCCCTCCTGCCCGCAACCCTCCCCTTTCCCGCTCCCTTTCCCCTTCCATTCATGTAAAGATTCATTTTCAATTCTCTTTGTATACAGAAGATCAGTTTAGTATATATTAGGTAAAGATTTCAACATTTTGCCCATATAGCAACATAAAGTGAAAAAACTACCATTGGATTACTAATTATAGCATTAAATAGCAATGTACAGCACATTAAAGACAGAGATCCTACATAATTTTTTTTTCAAATTAATTAATTTTCTATGCCATTTCCATTTTAACACCAGGTTTTTTTTTTTTTTTCATTTCCAATTCTCTTTATATACAGAAGATCACTTCAGTATATAATTAGTAAAGACCTCATCAGTTTGTGCCCACACAGAAATGCAAAGTATAAAAATACTGTTTCAGTACTAGTTATAGCATCACTTGGCTTTAGACGACACATTAGGGACAGATCCCACATGGGGTGTAAGTACACAGTGACTCCTGTTGCTGATTTAACAATTTGACACTCCTGTTCATTTTCTTTTTTTTTTTGACAGGCAGAGTTAGACAGTAAGAGAGAGAGAGAGACAGAGAGAAAGATGTTCCTTTTTCCATTGTTTCACCCCCAAATGGCCACTACGGCTGGTGCATTGCAGCCGGCATACTGCGCCGATCCAAAGCCAGGAGCCAGGTGCTTCCTCCTGGTCTCCCATGCGGGTGCAGGGCCAAATCACTTGGGCCATCCTCCATTGCATTCCCTGGCCACAGCAGAGAGCTGGAATGGAAGAGGAGCAACTGGACAGAATCCATTGCCCCAACCGGGACTAGAACCTGGGGTGCCAGCACCACAAGTGGAGGATTAGCCAAGTGAGCAGTGCCGGCCAAAATATTGTATTTACATCTTTATTTATTTCTAGATGTTTCTTGATTTCTCTTTTGATTTATTCTATGACTCACTGTTAATTCGGGAGCATGTTGTTCAGTCTACACGTGTTTGCATATTTTCTAGAGATTCCTAGGTTACTGTTTTCCAGCTTCATTCCCTTGTAGTTTGAGAAGGTACATGGTACGATTTTTTTGAATTTACTGAGACTTGCTTTATGGCCTAACATGTGGTCAATCCTAGAGAAAGTTCCATGTATCCCATGCAGTGGTGAGAAGAATATGTATTCGGCAACTGTAGTTTAAAAAGTTCTATACATATCTGTTAGGTCCATTTTGTCTATGATGTTGAATAGCTCTGTTGTTTCCTTGCTCATTTTCTGTCTAGCTTTCCATAGCTGAAAGTTGGGTATTGATGACACATATTATATTGTATTGGAGTCTATATCTCCCTTTAGATCCCTTAACATTTCTTTTAAATAGCCAGGTGCCCTGTAATTAGGTGCATATATGTTTATAATAGTCACATCTTCTTGTTAAATTGATCCCTTAATCATTATATAGTGCCCTTCTTGGTCTCTTTTGACAGTTTTTGTTAAAATCTATTTTGCCTGATATTAGGATGGCTACATCAGCTCTTTTTTGTTTTCTGTTGGCTTGGAATATCTTCTTCCATCCTTTCACAATCAGTCTGCAGGATCTTTCTCAGTGAGATTTTCTTGTAGGCAGCACATAGACGGATTTTCTTTTTTTTATCCATTCAGCCAGTCTGTGCCTTGTTTTTTTTTTTTTTTTTTCATTTAGTAAATATAAAGTTCCAAAGTACAGCTTATGGAATACAATGGCTCCCCGCCATAACTTCCCTCCCACTCACACCCCTCCCATTTCCCGCTCCCTCTCCCATTCCATTGACATCAAGATTCATTTTCAATTATCTTTATATACAGAAGATCGATTTAGTATATATCAAGTAAAGATTTCATTGGTTTGCACCCACACAGAAACACAAAGTGTAAAATACTGTTTCAGTACTAGTTATAGCATTAATTCACATCGGACAACACATTAAGGACAGATCCCACATGAGATGTAAATACACAGTGACTCCTGTTGTTGACTTAACAATTTTTTTTTTTTTACAGGCAGAGTGGATAGTGAGAGAGAGAGACAGAGAGAAAGGTCTTTCTTTTTGCCGCTGGTTCACCCTCCAGTGGCCGCTGCGGCTGGCGCATTGCGCTGATCCGAAGCCAGGAGCCAGGTGCTTCTCCTGGTCTCCCATGGGGTGCAGGGCCCAAGGACTTGGGCCATCCTCCACTGCCTTCCCGGGCCATAGCAGAGAGCTGGCCTGGAAGAGGGGCAACTGGGATAGAATCCGGCACCCCAACCGGGACTAGAACCTGGTGTGCTGGCTCCGCAAGGCAGAGGATTAGCTTGTTAAGCCACGGCACCAGCCAGTTGACTTAACAATTTGACACTCTTGTTTATGGTATCAGTAATCTCCCTAGGCTCTTGTCATGAGTTGCCAAGGCTATGGAAGCCTTTTGAGTTCACCAACTTCGATCTTATTCTGACAGGGTCATAGTCAAAGTGGAAGTTCTCTCTTCCCTTCAGAGAAAGGTACCTCCTTCTTTGATGGCCTGTTCTTTCCACTGGAATCTCACTCGCAGAGATCTTTCATTTAGGTCTTCTTTTTTTTTCCAGAGTGTCTTGGCTTTCCATGCCTAAAATACTCTCATAGGCTCTTCAGCCATGTCCTAATGCCTTAAGGGCTGATTCTGAGGCCAGAGTGCTATTTAGGATATCTGCCATTCTATGAGTCTGCTGTGTATCCCACTTCCCATGATGGATATTTCTCTCCCTTTTTAATTCTATCAGTTAGTATTAGCAGACACTAGTCTTGTTTGTGTGATCCCTTTGACTCTTAGACCTATCAGTGTGATGAATTGTGAACAGAAATTGATCACTTGGACTAGTGAGATGGCATTGGTACATGCCACCTTGATGGGATTGTATTGGAATCCCCTGGCACGTTTCTAACTCCACCATTTGGGGCAAGTCTGATTGAGCATGTCCCAAATTGTACATCTCTTCCCTTTCTTATTCCCACTCTTCAATTTAACAGGGATCACTTTTCAGTTAAAATTTAAATACCTAAGAATAATTGTGTGTTAATTACAGAGTTCAACCAATAGTACTAGAACAAAAAGAAATACTAAATGGATAAAGTATTACATTGTACATCAACAGTCAGGACAAGTGCTAATCAAGTCCCTGTTTCTCATAGTGTCCATTTCACTTCAACAGGTTTCCCCTTTGGTGTTCAGTTAGTTGTCACCAATCAGGGAAAACAAATGATGTTTGTCCCTTTGGGACTGGCTTAATTCACTCAGCATGATGTGTTCCAGATTCCTCCATTTTGTTGCAAATGACCGGATTTCATTGTTTTTGACTGCTGTATAGTATTCTACAGAGTACATGTCCCATAATTTCTCTGTGACCTTTAACTGGAGAGTTGAGGCCATTTACAATCAAGGTGACTATTGATAAGGAAGGACTTTGCTACTTTTCCATAAATATTCCTATTTTTTACTTAAGACTTCCTTTGAACTTCTACTGGGAGATTTTCTTCCTTAACTTCTTTTGTAGTGATGACATGTTTCTGTGTTTCTTGGTAGTTCATCCTTAAGCATCTTTTGTATGCTGGATGGGTGGTGATAAATTCTTTCAATTTCTTTTTGTTACGGAAGGTCTTTATTTCATCTTCATTCATAAAACCTTTTCAGAGTGTAGTTCTGGTTTGTTTTTCTTCTTTTTTAAAGATTTATTTATTTATTTGAGAGTTAGTGTTACAGACAGTGAGAGGGAGAGACTGAGAGAAAGGTCTTCCATTTGCTAGTTCATTCCCCAAATGGCTGCAATGCCTGGAGCTTAGCTGATCTCAAGCCAGGAGGCAGGAGCTTCTTCCAGGTCTCCCAAGCACTTCAGCATTTTCTGCTTTCCCTGGGCACAGCAGAGAGCTGAATCAGAAGAGGAGCAGCCAGGACTAGATCCAGTGCCCACATGGGATGCCGGTGCTTCAGGTAGAGGATTAGCCTACTGCACCACGGTGCCAGCCCCAAGTATTTTTTTATTAAGAGTTGGAATATATCTCAGCATGCCCTCCTAGCCTGTAGGGTTTCTGATGAGAAGTCTACCGTGAATCTAGTTGGATATCTTCATTTTTACTGTGATGGGTTTAATTACAATGTGTCATGGTGAAGATCTTTTCTGATCATATCTATTAGGAGTTTTATATGTTTCCTGTACTTGGACGTCTTTTTCTTTCTCCAAATTAGGGAGTTTTCTGTTATTATTTCACTAAAAAGGCTTTCTAATCCTTTCTCTCATTCCATGCCTTCAAGAACTCCTAGAATCTGTATGTTGTGTCATTTGATAGCATCCTATACATTCCCAACAGTGTTTTTTAGTTTTCTAATTTCTTCTTTTTGTTTTTTGTCTGACTATATTATTTCCCATGCTTTGTCTTCTAAATCTTATATTCTTTTGTCTACTTTTCTGAATCTGTTGCTAAACCTCTGTACAGCATTTTTTATTTGTTCTATTGCATTCTTCATTTCATTTTGATTTCTCTTTAAGATCTAAATTTCATGGAGAAATTTTCTTTCATGTCGTGTATGGATTTCTGTAGTTCATGCATTTGCTTCTGATTACTTCTATGTAATCTTATGATCAATTTTTGAATTCCATTTCTGGCATTTCTTCAGCTTTATCTTCTTCACAATCTAATGTTGAAGTGTTGTGTTCTTTTAGTGGTGTCATGTTGCCTTCCTTTTTCTTGTTTTTTGAATTAATACATTTGTTATTCAACATTTTGTGGAGGTACTCATTTGTTCTTCGTATTTTAGTGTGGATACTTCTGTCTTTGCACTATGCTTCTGTAGCTAAGTGGAGTGACTGTTTTTTGTGAATATCTAGTGGTGTGTGTTGGATGTGGCCAAGGAGCTCTGTTTAGTTTTCCAGAGTGAAGGGCATGTCTAAGGTGACACACCCAGGTAAATTTTCTCTTTTTTTTAATCAGAAAGGAAATTATTCTCCTCAGCTGAGCTCTTCTCCTCAAAGTATACTAGGGCCTGAGTACTAACCACATTATGTATACTATTCATCCACTCTGCCCCAAGGACCACACAAAGGATCTGTGCAGTCCTTAGTGTAAGTTCAGATTCCCTAACAATGTCTCTTACCAGGTAACCAGGAAGCCCTGAGTGTGTGGAATTTCCCACAGTGTCTGCCAAAGTCCCAGCCACACTGTGAGTCCTCCCACACAGACTGTTTTTTCTACAGTCCTGGCACACAAGCCTCACATTGTCATGAGCACCTAACCCCCTGTTAGTTCTCCCCACCAGAGTCAGGTGTCTCCACTTGACTGGTTGCTGGGCATGGACACGAGCTGGCACAGCTGTTATGTATGCCCAAAATGGCACCCACTCTATTGGTTTGTTGCAGGACACTGTTGTAAGGTGATCAGGGAGAGAGAAACATTTCCCTTCTCTTTTTTATGTTTTCTCCTCTAGTTTGGCAGGTACATTATCCCCATGGGGCTCCAAGCCGGGTTCCCTCTAGGTTCTTCCTGCAGCTTTATCACCAATGGCTTGGGCTGTTATGGTCTGGTCTCACCTCACTCTCCAATGCTGGTGCATAGACTCTCAGCTGCTGGGATCCTGAGCTGTGGATGTGTCCATGCCCTCCATGTTAATCCACTGCATCTCTAATTTGCATAGACTTTCCTCTGCTGTTTTCTCCCTAACTTCCCTGAGACTTCACTCTCTCCACTTTTTTTACAGTATCTTCTCCTAGACTAGAGCAGTAAGCTCCCTCCCTACTCTGCCATCTTGGAAGCTCACACATTAATATTAGTAATGCTGAAACTAAAATATTTTGATAAGGCACGGAGAAGGTGATAATTCGTATGCCTGCCTGAGTTTAAAGGCATATATGATGCAGAATCAGGATAATTTCTAAGTGCCTTTTGAAGAGTTTTTGTAGATTCTATATATTTTGTAAGTAAAAGTGGTAATTTCTATGGAAATCTTTGCTATTGACCTTTCTCTTTTCTGTGTTACCCTGTACTCATTAACTTCTTATAAAAAAGGTGTCTAAATGAAATTTATAGTCTTCAAAATATATTTGAGTCTGAAAATCCACTCTAGATAGGTGAGAGCTATTTCTTTGATAGATTTCTAGACACCTGATGCACAGCAGGTTTATCTTCTTTTGATGGCATTTGTTACATAGACCCTGGGCTCCATGACAACAATGACCTCCAACTTTCCGGAAACTGAAATTTCTTTAGCTTTTCTGTAGGAAACCATTGCTAATGGTGATGCCTAGTAATCTTTAAGCCTGTCACAAATGTACTGTTTGCTTCTTAAAAGGAAAACTCAGTGGGTTCCAAGTCTAATGTCTTTCTTTAATTTTTTAAATTCTTGTATACAATTCATTCATGTGCCCTGTCTTACAATTTTACAGGCATTTTTATGCTAGTGTGTTAGTGTATTTACATTAATTATTTTGCTTGCAAACTTGAAACCTTCAGGATGGCACAGTATTTAGGAAAGCTATAATGGATAATTGCATTTAGAAATCTCTGGGATTGCTTTATTGGTGGACACACAACTTCTTGTCTTGAGCCACAGCAATTATTATTTTTGACCCTTGGAGAATACTAAATAATGGACTTATAAAAGTTTCAGCTACTGGAGCTGATATTGTGGTGCTGCAGGTTAAACCACCAGTTTCAATTCTGGCATCCTATATGAGTGCTACTCTGAATTCTGGCTGGTGCACTTCTGATTCAACTCCCTGCTAATGGGACTGAGAAAGCAAAAGCAGATGCCAAAAGTGCTTTGTCCCCTGTCACCTATGTGGGAGACTCAGATGTAGTTCCAGGCTCCTGGCTTCTGCCTTGACTAGCCCTGGCCTTTGTAGCCATTTGGGGAGTGAACCAGAATATGGAAGGCCTCTCTCTTCTGTCTCTCCCTCTATCTTTGCAACTGCCTTTTAAATTAATAAATAAATCTTTAAACTTTTTAATAAAATTCTACTACTGAATTTGAATTAAAATATGCATACTAAGCACAATTTTAGTCTATTGATTTCAAATCAAATAAAATCTGATTTATGTTGTTATCAGTTGAAAAATGTTCCTTAATTGAATGTTATCAAATGACATATTTGAGAGCATTTAATTCATGATTCAACTATTATTTAAAAAAAACAAAATCCCCTGCCTCTTTCCTGTTTAATTATATTTATAATAGAATTTATCCCAGACAAAAGTATAAATCCAAAACATGAAAAATCTGTGTTAGGCTACTTATCTCTTCCTGTATAATGACACACCTATTCTCCCCGTAGTGACACTACAGAAACTAAGGGATAGGTAGTTTTAGAAAACTGATCAACAAAGTGGTGGACAAGTTAAATTGTATAGAAAGGAGCTCATTTTTTAGGTGATGTGCTGTATACTCAATTTCACACTAGCAGATGATGCATAAACATTGTTAGGTAATACTTCTTGTTTTTCTTTTAGAGATCTGGTGCTCAGCTGAAGTGCTGTGCCATTATCAGATGGCCAAATAGTATTTACAGCTATTAAATTTTGATGTCAAATATCACTAGCCAATAATTCAAGTAACTTCTCTGCTTTTTAATTTAAATATTCAATTTTTAAAAGAGTGAATTTAGAAAAAAGAAAGTCTCTAATTTTGCAACACAGTTAGCAAGGAAATTTGATGTTGAAAAAATCTCTATACCTATTATTCATGTACCATATTGACTTATGAAACCTGGGTTTGTAAATCATAACCAAAGAATAAATATATTAGTTAATAGAAAAATAATCAGTCTACTAGTGCATATTCTATTATAAGAGATATTTAACTCCCAAATAAAATCAACATTTAGTGTAACGTCCTTCATTATGCTTTCCATTTCTCAGTGCCCTCAAACAGAACTAACAGAAATATCCTTTCTTTTAAAAGGAATAGCCAATATACTTCAATGAAAACTATACATAACAAGTCATGTAGTTAAGGTATAACTCATTAATGGAAAGAATTTTTTAAACTAAACTTATTGTATGATAGAGATTTCACCTTGTTTTAAGACCACTTGAATCATAATGTACATTGTGATTTCTCATTATTGTCATGAATACTAGTTTGAAGAAGAACCATTATCTTCTTATCTAGGGATCAATATATTTGTCTAATACTATCTCAAAATAATTTATAATCAAGTGATTCTTTTACTTTTGTATTCTATTTTATTGTGTAAAACTGCATTACTTATTTTTCCCCATCCACCATCCTCCCAGGGGTATTTTGTTAGTAAATGTCAAAAAATAGTGTAGGGACAATTTTGGCAGATTTTCTTGTGCCAGCTGTTTTTTTTTTTTTTCCAGCAGGGAATATAATTTATTTCTTAACTTAAAATCAACTAGATTGCCTTAGAACAAATAACACTTGAGAAAGTTTGTACTATACATGTCAAGGAGAGTATTACTGCTAGTGCCATGGAAAAAAGAAACATGCCTCAGTGATTTCACTTTCACAAAACAGAGCTAATACATGCCCTTGGAAGAACTGATAAAATGAAATTACAAGTTAGGTAAACAGTGGAGTATCTCAGAGCAGGAGCCAGAACTTAGTCATTGAGTAGTAATATGAGTTGCAAAGTTAATGAATTCTAAGTTAAGAAATATGTTCATAAAAACAAATAAAACATGAACCAACCAAGATAAATAACTATTTTTGAAATCATTGTGGAAACTAATGTATTTTACAAGAAAAAGGTAAAACAAACAAACAAAAAAAGCATAGTTACCAAAAATGTTTTATAAAAATCCCCTAGAAATTAAAAAAGTGTAAAATATGAGTATTTATATAGAAAGTGTCTACTTATAAAATATGAAAAACAAAATATTATTTAGGGAAAATATAATCTCTGAGGTATAATACTCTCACATATTAAATGCAGTATAAAACTTAGAACTTGAAGAATATCACATGAAAGCAAAATATGTGAATATAAAATTAAAAAAGCAAAATATACAAAAATGTTGTGGCCTTTTGAGGAGTAAACTAGCAGATGGAAGACTTCTCTCTCTCTCTCTCTCTCTCTCTCTCCCTCTGACGCTATGTAACTCTGCCTTTCAAATAATAAATAAAGAAATCTTTAAAATAGATAAGATAAATAAAAATGAAATATAATTTTAACTGAAAGCAACACACAGGTGGCATGATTGAGACAAAGAAAATAACACATTTCTTTCTTCATATAACAAATATATTCAGAGCTCTGACCAATATATTCAGAGCTAGAAAGTCTTATATTTGAAAGCCTAAGGATAATAATAATAATAAAAAGAGTGAGTCAAAAATCAAAAATCAAACATAGGGGATTTACTTTTTAAGTAGAGAGAGATGAAAAACCAATTAAAATGTAATGTAGTACTTATTATAGTGAAGGCGTGCATACATTGTTTTGCCAAAGATCATCATGGCTACACAGAGGAGGAGTTGTTTTACCTATGTTTTGAATCAATGATCAAGTGAAAGGTAGTGATATTTCACTTGAAGAGTATAATATTTATAGGAGCCATATCAACATGAATATTTCAAGATTATTATAAAAATAAAAAATATAAAAAGGAATATATTTTAATAGGCATATAAAATATACCTCTTGAAAAATGAGAAACACATTGTATTTCTGACAAATATAATAAAATTAGAGCCATTTCCCTCTCCCTCTATTTCTTCCTCTTCCTCCTGTATATAAAATCAGAGGTACACATCAGTTCCAAAACATGTTTTGGAAAAAAATGTGTATACCCAGTGTACATAAATGTTATATATACATATACATGTTATATATATCTGTACCTATAAATGTAGATGCATGTAACATGTAGCTAAAAACATACATATGCATATTCACCAGGAAAAATACATACATAGATATATATTTAAAACTTTTATAAATATATGTAATATATATTTAAAACTTCCAGATAGAGAATACTAGATACCCTTAAATAATAATTTGTTACAACAAGAAACTATTATGTCACCCAGTCTTTTTAGCAACATGAAATACAAGGGGAAAGCAGTAAGATGCAGCTTTGAATAAAGAAGGCTGTGACACAACATTTCTTTATTTAGCTCTCTATATAAGACTGAAGCTAAAATGTCTTCAGATGTTCACTGAGATAAAGACATGGCACATAATTGTCTTTTACAAATGAATTGTGCTGTTTAAAAGCAGAGATCAATGATAGAGTACCAAAAGTTTAATGTATAGAAGTGAAATTGACATTTTGAAGTTTGATGATTGTTTACAGCCCTTGTCTCTACTGTTGAGGAATGGTGCTTTTTTCCTTACTATTTATTGAAATCTTAACTTAGTGTGGAGTTAATCTTATGAGTATAAAATAAACTGACATTAGATCACTGTAAAAATTGAAAGTGAATAGGAGAAGAAGTAGGAGGAAGGGTGGGAATATGGGCGGGAGGGAGGGTAAGGTGGGAAGTATCACTATGTTCCTAAATCTGTATATGTGGAATATATGAAATTTGTATACCTTAAATGAAATGTTTAAAATAATTAACATATATAAATTAATTAAAAAATTTAGTAAAGCAAAATTTGTTAATAGAAATCTTAACTCAGGGAGCTGACAAGATGGTGGAATAGGAAGGGAGCACACTGATAGTCTGTGAAGAGACAGTTTAATAAAAGTGGAGATACTGCAGGTTCAAGGAAGAGTAGGGGAAGAAACAGCAGAGGAAGCTCTTCCGGAACTAGTGATTCATGGTGGACCTGCATGGAGGGTGTGGGAGCCCACGGCTCAGGACACCAGTTGCAGAATCAACACACCAGCGCTGGAATGCGAGGTGAGCTGAACCTCAATAGCCCAAGACAAAGGTGGGAAAGCGGAAAGAGGGGACTAGAGGGAACAAGGCTTGAAATCCCGTGGGGAAAATTTCACCAGGCTAACTAGAAGAGAGAGGGAAAAAAAAAGTGACTGGTATGGATACGAGGTTCTCTCTCTCCGCTCACCTCTCAAAGGCAAGCAAGGCAAAGAGCAGGTGCCTTTTTGGACATACGCCATAAGTGGTGCGACCTCAGTCAGGACTGCACCCACCCTCAGCCAGCAGAAAAACCTGACTCTGCGGGGGTGAAATAATAGGAGATTAGGACCTAGTGAATGTGTGGTGCTAATGAACTGAGACTGAAAAAAGAGACCGTGGGGGAGAGAACTCACAGAATTCACGTGAGTACTCTCCAGAGATGCTACAATTCAGTAACCTTGGCAACCCAGTGGGAGACTGCAGGAGAATTGAGCCCACACTGAGGGCAGCACAGATTTCCTGTGTGATCCTTGGGAAAGAGCTTCCGATCTCTGGCTCCTGTGGGTATATCATCTGCCTGCTAACTACCTTAAATTCTGCTCAGCTGTGCAGAATTACTTCCCTTCTGAATAAAAAAAAAAAAAAGAAAGAGAAATTTACCATGCCTCACCTGGGAGTGTCAACTTTGGCACACCCTTAACCCTGAGGAACCAAACAGAGCTCTCAGACCATACCCATCTCAAGCCTCTAAGGCGCCATCAAAAGCAGACAGTCCACTTAATACAGTCATAGTATAACAAGAAAAGAACACCACAGCGAGGGAAGAAGAATCCAAAGAATATCTCCACAATGCCAAGCAACAAATGCAGAAACCAAGGAAACAAGAACAAGGAAGACATTATGACACTTCCAAATGAACAAGACACCCCAAGCCAAGATTATGAAGATGATGAGATGGAAGAAATGCAAGATACGGATTTCAAAAAATTTATGATAAGAACATTTAAAAGTTTTCAAAAACAAATGCTTGAGCTATGGAAATCCTTACTGGACAGGATAGAAAAATCTCATTCTTGAAAATGAAATCTTAAGGAGGAATCAAAATGAAACGCAGAAACTAGTAGAACAGGAAAATGTGATAGTGAAGAGAAATCAAAATGAAATGAAGAACTCAATAAATCAAATGACAAACACATTAGAGAGCCTTAAAAACAGAGTCAGTGAAATGGAAGAGAGAATATCAGACTTAGAACACAGAGCACAGGAAAGTACACAGTCAAACCAAAGAAAAGAGGAGGAAATTAGAAATCTATAAAATATTGTTGAGAATCTACAGGATAATATAAAAAACCCAACATTCAGGTTGTAGGAGTTCCTGAAGGCATGGAGAGAGAGAAAGGATAAGAAGGCCTTTTTAGTGAGATACTTGTAGAGAACTACCTGGGTTTGGAGAAGGACAGATACATCCTAGTACAGGAAGTTCATAGAGCCCCTAGTAAACATGACCAAAGGAGATCCTCACTATGACACGTTGTAATCAAACTCACCATAGTGAAACATCAAAGAAAAGATTCTAAAATGTGCAAGAGAGAAACGTCAGATTATTCTCAGAGGATCTCCAATTAGACACACAGCAGACTTCTCATCAGAAACCCTACAGGCTAGAAGGGAATGGCGAGATATAGCCCAGGTACTAAGAGAGAAAAACTGCCAGCCCAGAATATTATATCCTGCAAAGCTCTCATTTGTGAACGAAGGTGAAATAAAGACCTTTCATAGCAAACAGAAATTGGAAGAATTTGTTGCCACTTGTGCAGCCCTGCAAAAGATGCTTAAAGTGTTACACACAAAAACACAGAAACACGGTCATCAAAATGAAAAAAGGTAAAGGAAGGAAACCTCACACCAAAAGATCACAGGGAATTCAAAGCATATATTAGAAAATATCTTTGGCAAATGACAGGGCAAAGTTACTACTTATCAATAGTCACATTGAATGTTAATGGCCTGAACTGTACAGTTAAAAGACACAGATTGGCTGATTGGGTTAAGGAACAAAACCCATCTTTTTGCTGCTTACAAGAAACACATCTTTCCAACAAAGATGCATGCAGACTGAAAGTGAAAGGCTGGAAAAAGATATACCATGCCAACAGAAATGAAAAAAGAGCGGGCGTAGCCATCTTAATATCAGACAACATAAACATTGACACAAAAACTGTTAAGAGAGATGAAGGGGGATACTATATAATGATTAAGGGATCAATTCAACAGGAAGATATATCAATTATCAATGCACCTAATTACAGAGCACCATTTTATTTAAAAGATTTGTTCAGGGACTTAAAGGGAGACTTAGACTCTAATACAATAGTACTGGAGGACTTCAATACTCCATTCTCAGAAATAGACAGATCAACCAGACAGAAGATCAACAAGGATACAGTAGATTTAAATGACACTATAGCCCAAATGGATCTAACAGATATCTACTGAACTTTTCATCCTACACATAAAGCTTTTACATTCTTCTCAGCAGTGCATGGAACCTACTCTAGGATTGACCACATACTAAGCCATAAAGCAAATCTCAGCAAATTGAAAATAATTAGAATCATACGATGCAGCTTCTCAGACCATAGAGGAATGAAGTTGGAAATTAGCAACTCAGGAATCCCTAGAGCATATGCAAACACATGGAGATTGAACAACATGCTCTTGAATGAACAATGGGTCATAGAAGAAATCAAAAGAGAAATCAAAAACTTTCTGGAAGTAAATGAGGATAACAGCACAACATACCAAAACTTATGGGATACTGGGCCGGCGCCGCGGCTCACTAGGCTAATCCTCCGCCTTGCAGCACCAGCACACTGGGTTCTAGTCCCGGTCGGGGCACCGATCCTGTCCCGGTTGCCCCTCTTCCAGTCTTGCTCTCTGCTGTGGCCAGGGAGTGCAGTGGAGAATGGCCCAAGTGCTTGGGCCCTGCACCCCATGGGAGACCAGGAGAAGCACCTGGCTCTTGCCATTGGATCAGCGTGGTGCACCGGCCGCAGCGCGCCAACCGCAGCGGCCATTGGAGGGTGAACCAACGGCAAAAGGAAGACCTTTCTCTCTGTCTCTCTCTCACTGTCCACTCTGCCTGTCAAAAAAAAAAAAAAAAAAAAAAGGGAGAGAATGATCCATCATGGGAAGTGGGAAACACAGCAGACTCATACAATGGCAGATGTCCTAAATAGCACTCTGGCCTCAGAATCAGCCCTTAAGGCATTCAGACATTGCTGAAGAGCCCATGAGAGTATTTTAGGCATGGAAAGCCAAGACACTCTAGAAAAAAAGGAAAAGAAGACCTAAATGAAAGATCTCTGCAAGTGAGATCCCAGTGGAAAAACAGGCCATCAAAGAAGGAAGTACCTTTCTCTGAAGGGAGGAGAGAACCACTTTGGCTATGAACCTGTCTGAGTAAGATTGAAGTCGGCGAACTCAAAGGTCTTCCATAGCCTTGGCAACTCATGACAAGAGCTTAGGGAGATTACTAATGCCATAAACAAGAGTGTCATATTGTTAAATCAACAACAGGAGTCACTGTGTACTTACATCTCATCTGGGATCTGTCCTTAATGTGTTGTCCAGTGAAGTAATGGTATAACTAGTACTGAAACAGTATTTTGCACTTTGTGTTTCTGTGTGGATGCAAACTGATGAAATCTTTACTTGATATATACTAAATCGATCTTCTGTGTATAAAGATAATTGAAAATCAATCTTGATATGAATGGAATGGGAGAGGGAGCGGGAGATGGGAGGGGTGTGAGTGGAAGGGAAGTTATGGGGGGGGGGGAAGCCATTGTAATCCATAAACTGTACATTGGAAATTTTTATTTACTAAATAATAGTTTAAAAAAGGTTATTGAAATCTTAAAAAAAAATCTTAACAAACAAAATGATTTGAGTGATATTTTAATTTTTTAAAATTAAATTCCTATTTATTTGAAAGGCAGAGAGACAGACTGACAGACTGACAGAGAAATACAAAGAATTCCTCCTTCCTCTAGCTCACTCGCTAAATGCCTGCAATATCCAGGTTTGGACGGGGTAGGCTGAAGCCAAGAGGAGGAACCCACTCCAGCTTTCCCATGTGGGTGTCTCAGGTTTAAATCACATGCTACCACTGTTGGCTTCCATGGACAAATCAGAAAGAGGGAAGATCTAGGAGCAAAACTGCAACTCTGAACTCAGGCATTCCAATATGAGAAACAGGTGTCTGAAGCAAAGTCTTAACTTTTTTTTTTTTTTTTGACAGGCAGAATGTACAGTGAGAGAGATCACGACAGGGAGAAAGGTCTTCCTTTGCCATTGGTTCACCCTCCAATGGCCACCGCAGCCAGCGTGCTGTGGCCAGCGCACCACGCTGATCCGAAGGCAGGAGCCAGGTGCTTCTCCTGGTCTCCCATGTGGGTGCAGGGCCCAAGCACTTGGGCCATCCTCCACTGCACTCCCAGGCCATAGCAGAGAGCTGGCCTGGAAGAGGGGCAACCGGGACAGAATCTGGCGAACCTGGTGTGCCAGCGCGGCAGATGGAGGATTAGCCTATTGAGCCGCAGCGCCAGCTTGCAAAGTCTTAACTTCTACACCAAATATTTTTTAATAATGGTTTTAAAAGTGACAAAATTTACAAAATTGTTTATTGAAGAAAAATGATCCATAATATACAAAGCAAAGTAAAGAGGGGGAAAGGCAGTGTTCACAGCTCTCAGATTAAATGAACTAAGACAAAATCTGTGTCTGTAGTGACACAAAAGATGAAAGTAGTTAATTTGCATACAATGTCATTTCAGAATTAGGCAGGAATATAGATTAAAATCCATTAGGTTTGTGAGCTGGAAGACCACGCCTTTTCCACGCCCCTGTGTGACCTCACACCCTACCTGAAACCTTCACCATGCCCTGTGTGACCTCATATATTTACCTGGCCACACCTGGGTGCCCACCAGCCAATCAGGTTAATTAACCACTCCCCTTTGAAAGTGGGTTAAAAGCCTGGGACAGGGTGTGTCCTGGCCCTTTTCTTCTTCCCTGGCTTCTTGCTAGGAGGGGGCTGGCTGTAGCCCTGTGCCTCCAGGGCTCGTGGCCTTTGGGTCACCCGCCCTAGGCTTCCTGGCCTAGATGCTCCTCCACGTGGCTGGTTCCTGGTGCTCGGTATGAACCCAGATTTATCTCTCTCTGTCTTCAATAAAGCTCTCACTCTCCTATGCATCTTTCTCACTAAATAAAAGCCTAAAATGTAAAAAAAATGTCATTTATTTTTTTGGCTCCATATTGGTTTTAGAATGTGATAGTGAAAGTTTAAATAAAAGTGGACAATACCTATTAGTGGACTGAAATGTTTATTGACAATCTCCCAAATCTTCACAGTGAAAGCTGTTGCTCAAAAAATCTCAGAAGTAGAAAAGAAGTAATGAAGACCAAGCACTAGGGTCAGTGGCATAGTGGGTTAAGCTTCTGTCTGTGGCAGTGGCATCCTATATGGGCACCAGTTCATGTTCCAACTGCTCTTCTTCTGATTCAGCTCTCATCTTATGGCCTGGGTAAACAGAGGAGAATGGCCAAGTTACTTGGACCTCTGCACTCACCTGGGAGACTCAGAAGAAGCTCCTGGCTCCTGCTTCAGATTGGCCCAGCTCCAGCCTTTGCCGCTATTTAGGGATGAGTAACCTCTCTCTGTCTCTCCTTCTCTCTGTCTGTAACTTAGCCTATCAAATAATTAAGTGCATTTAAAAAAAGAAAAAAAGACCAAGCACTATGAAGTCGCTCTAAATATAAGGCATCTTCAAAAAGTTCATGGAAAATGTGTATTATGAAAAACTATGCATGGATTTCAACATTAAATTTTGCCAAAATAAATTTATCTTTTTAAAAATTTATTCATTTATTTGTTTGAAAGGCAGAGTGATAGCGAGACAGAGAGAATAATGAGCTGCTTATAAAGACATGCATAAAAGAAAAAATGTATTGAGAGTGAAAATGTAGATGGTGATTTATCAGCAAATAAAAATAAAGGGAGCAAGAGGAGCATGATGAGTAGTAGATACTGGAAGTTTAGGTAAAAACAATCAATTTGAATGAAAATATAAATAAAGGTATAGTGGTGATAAACCTTTATAATATATCTTATTACATGAATCAAATTATTAAAAATAAAAATGAGTTTTTGGAAAGGCAATTGTTGTTTTGGAACTATCATGAAAGGAAAACAATAAGTACAGCAATAATTAGAATACTCTTAACAATGTGTGCTAATATTCTTATCAACTCATTATTTGTGCTCAGTGATTCTAATTCTCAGAATATATATATTTTTAAAAGATTTATTTATTTTATTTGAAAAGCAGAGTTACAGAGAGAGAGGAGAGGCAGAGAGAGAAAGAGAGAGACAATCCTCCATGCCCTGGTTCACTCCCCTAATGGCCTTAATGTCTGGAGCTGGGCCAATCCAAAGCAGGAGCCAGGAGCTTCTTCTGGGTCTTCCATGTGGGTGTAGGAGCCCAAGCACTTGGACCATCTTCCACTGCTTTCCCAGGTACTTTAGCAGGGAGCTGGATCGGAAGTGGAACAGCCAGTTTTCAAACCAGCACCCATATGGGATGCAGGCGAGGGCTTAACCCACACAGTGGCAGCCCCAGAATATAGTTTTTAAATAGTAAAATACATGGGCAAATATTTATAAATAAATGTATAAAGTAAAGCCTTGCAACAATGATAGATAAATCATAATATGTTCATATGATGTTCAGTTCATATAATCATTAAAATTATAGACTAGATTAATTTTTAATGTAGTGGAAAATTCACACAATGTATATAGGCAAAATGTATTTAATAACTGTTAGAATGATTACAACATATTTATAAGCATGTTATGATTTCTTTTTCATTTATTCCTCATAAAGCAATATTGGTGGTTCAATCTTTAATACTTTCAAATCGTGTTATCTGTCTTCTGTGTACAGAGGACATTATTTATATTATTTATATATATATATTTATATTTATACGAGGAAGATAGTGGTAAACCTGAAGTGTCTGGCAAATCAGGATGCAGAGGCACCACACATAAAACAGTTCCTTAAGGTCTAAGTGCTTGCATACATTAATCTCATTTAATAACTGAAAAATAGTACTTAAAAGACTTGATCAAATTACATAATAAAATACTAGTTCTAGAAATAGAAAAGAGAAACTGTTTTCTTCAGTTAATCTGTGATGCTTATCATTGATACAAAACAAAACAAAAAACATTGGTTTCAGTTTCCCTAATGCATAGAAAGCTTTGAATCATACTTTCTAGAATCTCGGAATATGCAAAATTTTATTTGTTTCAAAATTTCAAAACCATTGAAATCTGTAAAACTTCATAATATTATGCTAAGAAGCATGAGATTTACAAAGGGGTGAACTAATGTATGTGATTGTAGGAAATTATAGATTATTAAAACAAGATTTCAACCATAAATCCTCCATTCAAATAGTACTAGAAAAGCAACTGACAGATAATGATACTAGATAATTCTGTTCAGATAATGAGTGAATATTTGCTAAATTATTTTTCATTAATGCAAGCACAGTGGTGAGCATTTGAACTAGAAGATGTCACTTGGGATGCCCACATTCTATAATAGAGTGCCTGGGTTCGATTCCAACTTCTTGCTAATGTGTATCCTGGGAGTCATGAGATGATGGGACAAATATATGAGTCCCTGTCACCCATGGGGGAGAATTGGATGGATTTCCCAGCTCCCGGCCTTGGCCTGCCCTTGCCCCTGACTATGGCCCGTAACTGGAGATGAATCTGTGAATGGGAGATATCTCTATCTCTCTCCTTTTTTAAAAATATGCTTATTTACTCAATTTTGTGTGAATTTGAAAGGCAAAGTGATAGAGGGAGGCAGACATACACAAACATACACCAGACACAGAGGTTTATTTTATTTTTTAAAGATTTTTTAAAATTTTTTTATTTGACAGGTAGAGTTACAGACAGAGAGAGAGAGAGAGAGAGAGAGAGAGAGAGAGGTTTATTTTAAAGGTAAACTAATAGTTATCATTTCCTTTGAGGAAAATTAATTGTATATTAGGCTAGGAGAACATGAAGGACACATTTGAGAAGCTGAGTGAAAAGAACTGTTGATTTCATATCTACTTTTGTCTTTCTCTGTTTTCCTTTAGAGATGCATACTGTTATGTGATAGTGCAGTAGTGTAGGTGCTAACAAAGCAGCTGCCTGTGTATTTGGGAGAATCTTGAACTTATAAATGTCTTCCAGAGGCTTGTCTCTATTAACCTTAGGCTGTGTTCAATGGGTATAAAATGTCTGAACACTAAAAATGTATAAGCTAATCTTTCAGAAGGAATTAGTTAATTAAAACTCATATTAAATAAAGTATACGAGGAAGCCTTGGGATGAGTTATCCAAAAAGATTTGTTATAATCTTTTGCTGTAATCTTTCTGAGAATATTTTAAAAGCTGCAAAGATATGTTTTAGAAGCACCAAGATAATTCTGGATAAGATCATGCCTTACTGGGGTTATATGTAGTACCAGTGCATTCCTCCCTTATGACTGCCTTTCTTTACCTGTTAATTTATCCTGGTTCCCCAGGTTTTGCTCTGCTTTTTAGCTTTGTCCATATATTATACATGTTTTCTTTATAATGTGTAGATAGATAGATCCATTCCAGTGAAAGATATATCCTATTCATGAGCTTCTAGCCAGCTGTCAAGGTATCATCAAATGTGGTTTATCTTGGTGAACAAAAGTTTGAATGGAAAATTAAGCTCCCACACTGTCTGTAGAGGTGCAGAGGATCATTTTGCTCTTTAATGTCACACCTCAGTGGACACACTTCACAGAGCAGTGAATCATGTTTAAAACAAGCAGCCTTTACTGTAACGACCTCAGATAATGCAGCAGATGTGGATAATAAGTGTTAGCAGCTTTAACTTTCTCTTTCAGTACTTTTTCCCAGGTGCCTGATGGACAATTTATGAAGTACATATGTTATTTTATAGATTGGAACTTGGGATCCTGCCAGTGGCCTGAATATGACAGAAAGTCAAAAGGGAAAACCAGCCAACATCACAGATTCCTTATCCAATCGTTCTTTGATTGTTACCACCATTTTGGTAAGTATTCATTTTTCTATTAATTTTACATAGATTTATATAAGCATGGAAGTGCATATAAAATGACATTTTAATTGGAGCACTAATAAACAGAATATTATATATTTTACAGTTATTTAGCAATTACTGTATAATGAATGAGTCAATGTTAATATAGTTATGGTTTTCATAGTCTTCAGTGATATAAATTATATGAATGTTTGGACTGTTTAAGTTAATTAATTATACCATTTTATATATTACTGGAAATCCTTATATTTTTATGGAATTAGTTACTATTGAAGAATTACGAATGTCAAGATTTGAAAAAAATACTTGGAATGAGCTTTATAAATACAATTAAGAAGGGAGCCAAATGAAGCTTTACTTTTGTTTTTATTTAATGCAAATTTATTTCAGGGGCAAGACATTTATTTTTCAGAATTTTTTTCCTTTACAATTTTATTTTAACCTTGCTTTCAATTTCATTGTTTTCATCTTGGAAAAGCACTTTTACTTTACTAATATTTCCAATGAAATAGAATAGCAAGTGCTTTCTTAAGCCAGAAATATTTTTACCACCAATAGAATTAATAGTGATGTTATATATTTTTCCCTCTTCTGATTATGTATTTTCATTAGATTGTATAGTAATGTTTACTTATGCTATTTGCAAAGGAAAATTTGAATTTTAAGATAAGCAAGGAGCTTATATATTATTTGGTCAGTATTCTACATATAGAAGTTTATCAATGTCCTTGTGTCTTTCCACATAGCCAGTAAGAATGTGAGATTAACCTAAAAAACAAATCACTACAATTCTTTGCATTTATACAGATTTACAGTAATGAATCAAGCCAGGATGAATTCATATTCTTGTCCATTTAGTAACAGCAAAATATATCATATCTGTAAGCATGTCAAAATAAAATAAATTAGGATAAAGACTTTTTATAATGCAATGAAACTGATAATCATGAAATGACAATGATGGAAGTCATAAGGATTTTTCCTTTTTTTATAGCAGTAAATACTTGTTACCTATGTATCATATCCAAACTTGCAAGGCTCTGTTCAACTTAATTTTATCAATTCCTTTCTTTTCCAAAATAACTCTCATATCCACCAACTCAACCCCACTCTTCTGACATTATGTTCTCACAGGACACTAATACAGTTCTCATGCTTGTCCATTTGGCAGTATGCACTGGTTCTCATTACCTGTTCTGGAATTATTGCAGTAACCATGTAGCCATCCATTCTGTTCATAACCTTATCCCTTTGTGGCATACCCTTAACCTCACCACACAAATGTAATTCTGTCATTTCTCTATTTCTCTAATTTTAGAAATCTTTAGAAAATACATGTAAACCATTAAAAGCCTGGAAATTGCAAGCTTTCTATAGGCTTGTCCTGTCCAACCTTTCTATCTTCACTTCTCTTTCCAGAAATCTGTGTTTTAAATGACCCAGGGTAACCCATTAGCCAACTACTGTGATAAGCAGTGTTACCTGTCTCTACGATATGTTTCTCTCCATTTCTAATATTTTTTAAAAAATATTTGTCAATACTTAATATGATTTAGAATTAATGCTATGCTATTCTTTATGTGTATATTCTTTCCAAAAACATCCCTGAACATTGCCTAGAAGCATAGAAGTTGAGTATGTCTTTTTACATCACATGCACCTCTACATTGCTCAGAGAGTGAAGAATGCTAAGCAGAGGACATCTGCACCACAGCAATCTGACCCTTACACTCCTTTCTATATCCTTCCTGGTACAAATTCCCAAATACATCACTTATTATGGATCCAAACATTTGATCAGTTCTTTTCATTTCTTTATGCAAATCCTACATATCTTTATAGACCTCTGTCAAATACTTATGTGCTCTATGAACTCTCTTATCTGTCCATGGAATTGAGTGTGTTTTGGGAGGTAGAAGATTGTGCACTACATGTATCAATATCTAGTCATGATACTTCACTTGCTTTTTTTAATTTTACATAATTTGCCCTTGTTTTCATCTGCATTTGACATGAGTCTGTATAAGGCTAAAAATAAAATTTTACACATTCCTCTCAGTGTCAGGAAAACTGCCATAGGCATAGCAAGCAGTAAACAAATATTTGTCAGATTAAATTAAATAAATGGTATTTAATTGAACGGTAAATTTAGAGGAAGTAAAGAAACTTCACTTCAAATATCTATATTTAAATATTTTCAAGTGTGCAGATTATCATAATCTTCTAGTGCAAACAAAGCAGGTAATTAAGATTACTTATATAATTTCTCAATCTTGCTTAATTACTCAAGGTCATTTTGTAAGAAATATTCAGATATTTTCTAAATCATGAACAATATTACATCTATCTGCATATGAACTGTATTTAATTTAGATTTATTTCAGAGCCATCCATAAAGCTTTAAGAAAATAAACATACTTCATACCATATGAAACACTAGTTCTGGGTTTTGGATCTTGAACATCTTCATTTTTTAAAGTACCACTAGTAATTCTGATCTATAACCAGGATTCACAAGTACTACTTGGATAATTACTCCATATAACTAAAATGTGAGATCAACTATGAAGCATGCACTAAGTATAAACTTTAATAATGAGGTTATTTATATTTTATAATGTGACACACTGCTTATTTCTAAAAGATTCACATGTTCCTAAAAGAATAAAAATGAGGGGGCTGGCATTGTGCTGCCAGCATCCCATGTCAGAGTGCTAGTTTAGAACCATTGCTTTAGAACTCTGCCTCCAACCCAGCTTCCTGTTAATATGCCTGTAAAGTCAGTGGATGATGGCATAAGTACTTGAGCCTCTGCAACTCATGTGTGAGAACACAATGGAGTACCTCATTCCTGATTTCGGATTCTCCCAATCTTGGCAGTTGAGGCCATTTCGGTAGTAAATCAGCGGATGGAAGATAACCCTCTTTGTCTCTCATGTCTCTCTTGCTGCGCCTCTCAAATAAATAAATAAATAAATAAATAAATCTTTTTTAAGAAAAGATTAAATAAAAGTACTTTATTTTTATATTAGTTGAAAACAAACGTTGCTATGTGGGCAAAATGTTGAAATCTTTACCTAATATATACTAAACTGATCTTCTGTATATAAAGAGAATTGAAAATGAATCTTTACATGAATGGAAGGGGAGAGGGAGCGGGAAAGGGGAGGGTTGCGGGCGGGAGGGAAGTTATGGGAGGGGAGAAGCCATTGTAACCCATAAGCTATACTTTGGAAATTTATATTCATTAAAAATAAAAAAAAAAGAAAGCTGAATTTCCAAGCAAAAAAAAAAAAAGAAATATTCTGATTACCAAGTCTCCAGAATTTAGAAAAGAACAAATTAGAGAAGATTATTTATGTAAGTTATTTGCTTGATGCAATTTACTGGTATTCATTTACATTTTTTATTAATATAAAGAAAACAGATTTCATGTATTTCATAGATACAGCTCTAGGAAGATCATCATACTTCTTTCCCTCTTCCTTTCTCTCCCTCAGTCCCCCTCCTTCCTTCCTTTCTTTTTGTTCTCTTTAATTTTTGCGAAGACATTATTTCAATCCACTCTGTAATCACAGACTTAGTTTAACACTAACCATAATATTTAACAAGTAAAATGCAGGAATACCACAGTTCCACAGGAGTACAAACAAGGGCTAATAACAACAATCATATCAGAAGATGTCTGTAGGTTGTGAGCATTGAATTTATGGTCTGGATATTTTTTTCCTTTTCTCTCTTAGAAAATCTCAGAGGAAATACTGACTATCTTATGAATAATGACATTTCTTTCAATGTCTCTATTATGTGAGTGAGTCAAAGAGAAGTTCATCTGTGAGTCTTGTTCAACAGTTTTATAATGTGTCTCTTTTTAAAGTGAAGTATTCTGGAATTTAGCATTATCTGTGAGGTAATCACAATTCTATTTGTCATAAATTTTACTTATTGATTGACTCATTCATTTAATTTTATTTCTTCATTCTTTTCTTTAACAATTATGTATTAAATTAGAATAACCTATCAGGCATTGCACCACGAGCTGTATCTTTCTGAACATAATAGACATTATCTATGTGGAAATTGGCAAGGATTCACATGGAGAATTCATATGCATAGATACAGGGATATACACACACAGACATACAAATACTGAGTTTTACTGGGGATCAAGAGTGTGAGTCAAGTTAGGACTTTAAGTAAAATTGACAGATTGGGCTCAATGAGAAGGAATTAACAAGGTAAAGAATGTAAAAGAAGTATACTAAGCAGAGAGAACAGCATGTGTCAAAGCCCTAACACAGGATAGATCTTAGAAATTTTGCAAAATTGAAAACACTCTATGCAGACTGGGGCTGAGTTCCTCAGCTTCATCCACTTATGAACATATAAACTTGGTTAACTACAAAAAGCAAGCTTTATTTCATTCCTGCTATTTGTCAGACATAGTTCAAAGCACTGCACATTACTTTTCCCACTGAATTAACCTAACAACGTTTTGAGCTTTATACCATTGTGCATACCATTTTAAAAGTGAGAAAGCTGATGTCCAGATTGATTGCCTAAGTAATCTACTCATGGTCACACGGCTAGAAAGTTTCACAATCAATCTGTTTTAACAACTTGAGCAACTGGTACTAAGTGAAATTTCTAGTGTCCCACTATGGAAAAGCTGAGTAATTGTGCTTTGTGATCAAAATAGTGTCTTGACTTAGAATTCTAAAGCAATGTTTAACATCTAGAAGTCCCACATAAGCTAGGGCAATGTGATGCTGTCATGGGTGTTTCCCCGAACACCAAGGCATTATCTACTAAGGATGAGGATTTTGGAGTCTTTATTGGATGGGTTGTGTCTCTAGTTTCTATTTTCTCCTAATTTAGCACTCAGTTTTCTTCCAGACTTTGTAACCCCAAACCTCAGCTTCTCTGACACTTAAAACAGTATTCGAGCATATATTATTTTTTTTCTCTTTAGAATTGGGATTATTTACAAATGTAGTTCTTCCTTCAGTTCAACAACACCACCTAAACCCAATACATGTGTGGGTGCAACACATAGTACTGTTAGGGAGTGAATTCACCTCAGAAACCATTAAACATTCTTTTTAATGATTAATTTCTTTTTTAGTTTTGAATTAAAGTTTATGATTTGGAAATTTACAGTTCTATACCTAGTGTTTCAGTCTACTCATGTCCTCTTTTCAATATTGTTGGTGATTTCCCATATTACCTCTCTGCTCTTTGAAATTCAATTGTTTATAAAATTCCCATATTTCTTGTATTTTTAATCCTCAGTGGAACTAAAAATATCCACCTCAGAATCACATTTTCATTTATGATGCTTTCATTCATTACATAGAGATTGCTGAAATGTAATGAATTCCTAGTCACCAAAAATCATAACAAAATACCAATTCTAGGTGAGCTAGAGAGTACTTTTAAGAATAACATGCTGTATAGCTTCAATTTATGGTCTGGTCTTTTCATTGTTCCTGCTATGGATTCTCTAGCTATGGAGACAATCAAATGACTGAATATTTATTAAAGTGCATATAGGGAATGGCTGTTTTCCCTCCGAATTCTTGATTTCCAATAGGTTTTCTCAGTTGACTCTAAATATGTTGAGTGTTTCCCACTGTGCTTCTCTGGGATAACAATTGATTTTAGTCCATCAAAAGATTACTAACATTTAAATGCCACTGTGCATGTTCTTTCCTTTGCTGACTAGTACCACTTTAGCATGCAAATAAGTGCACTAGTTATCTTTTTTTTGAGAAAAGCATTTACTGTCAAAGAGGTTCTTTCTTCTCAACTGCTTAGTGAATTTAACAAATGTGTTTGCACCTGTAACCCATTCTTATTTTTTGTCCCCCAACACTCTGTGAAAGGTTGTATATTATAGTATCCAGTTTACTTGCTTAGGCTTGTAGAGCTTTTCTTGTCACAGCTCACTGATAGAGAGGCTTATCTTTGAGCAAACTCCCCAGGACAATGGAAAGGATCATGGCACAAAAGCCAAAAGTGACCAAATCTCCCCCTAAAAGGTTTTTCAGCTTCTCCAATAATACCAACAAAAGCAGATTTCTAGGGCTTCAAATCTGCTACTGCAAAAGTTGTCTCTCTGATTCTTCTCTGTTCATTGTCACAGAAATACTGTCAAGTACCTAGTTCTTACGAGAGTTGCATAGCATTTGGGCTTGGAAACGCAGACGTGCCAGCTTGACAAAGAAAGACGTTTTCATCTTTAGAAACCTCTACACCATTTCTAAACAGTTTTATACCTGCATTGTGGAAATAGACCAAAATAATTTAAGGCAGATATAGTAGGTCTGTGCATGCAAGTACTGCCTTAATGTAATATGTGTGATGAGAGAGGCTCATTACAACACAAAATCTCCTCAGACCTCATTCTAGCAAACAGCTTGTTCAAAGGCAGTCAAACCTTTTCTCATCATATTGTTATTTCTATTTCAAGGATTATCCTGGCACTGCATTTCTTTTATTCTTGCTCTGATAATTCAATGTATTTCAGTTAAAAAGTATCTTATTTCACATATTTTATAGACATACTCCATATTAGCTACATAAACTTAAATCTACTGATACTAGTAGTAATAAAGAAAGGGAAATATAGAAAGTTATGAATTCTGATGTGAATTTAGATATAATTTAAACAATACTAGGGTTTAAGTCTTAAGCCTTCTAAGTTACTAGAACCTCAGTTTTTACTACACACACACAGATACACACACACACAATTTTAGCTTATTTCATCCTTCTTTATTTATTTTTATTTATTTTAAATTTTGTTCTTATTTATTGGAAAAGCAGAGTTGCAGAGAGAGAAGGAGTGGCAGAGCGGGAGAGGGAGAGACAGAGAGAGATGTTCCAACTATTTGTTCACTTCCCAAATGGCTGCAATGGCCAGTGCTGGGCCAACTGAATCCAGAAGCCCAGCGCTGCTTCTTCCAGATATCCCACATGGGTAAAGTGGCCCAAACACTTGGGCCATCTTCTGTTGCTTCCTCAGGAGAATTATCAGGGAGCTTGATCAAAAGAGGAGCAGCCAGGTTTCTACCCAGCATCCATATGGGATGCCGGTGTCAGAGGCAGCAGCTTTACCATCTGTGCCACAACACTGGCTCCTCTTCTAAATTTATAATGTCTGATTATGGTTCCTTTCTATTCATGCTGGCCATAGACTTATTTTCTTAGATACCTTAGCTTCTTTGGAACCCTTATTCACAATTATGGTACAAAAAAAATGTTGGCTATTTCTATAACAGTTCAACAAAGAAGTGAATCAATAAGCATTATGAATGACTGACATATTGTTTGTGGGCACTTTTGAATGGAAGATTATTTTTAGAATCTTCTTTGAGAGGCACCCTACCTCTGTGAAAGAATAAATAAATGACAACACTGACAAATCAGGAATGAGGTTTCTTGGGGCATGTGTTGAATGGGACCAAGATCTATTGAGATAGATGGATGATGACTTAAAGGTTAAAAGCACAGAGGCAGGGGTGTTAGCATTGCTGCTGTGTTTGATGTGAATTTTGGGAAAAGAGATAATGTGCTCTATTTAGTCAGTTATGAATGGAAATTTTGGCAGTAACTTTTGTGCATTCAAATCTTGATTATTCATGTAAAAGGATAATAAATTAGATTCAAAGAGGAAACGCAGTTTGGAGATTAGCTAATAGGTGCAGTCTCCTTTCCCATCAAACCTTTTAATGGAATAGCACAAATGGCACATTTGATTGATTTGAACTTCAGGTTTTTTTCCTCTTTACTCTCTTCACTTGTTAATTTAGCAAATGAAAAATTTAATGTCCAAAAGACAAATAACAGCAGTAATATAGTCATATCCAAGATCTCTCATCTAAACTGGCGATTCAGTCAAGCAGAGGTCAACAGCATACCAGTTACTGATACTTGACAATATTTTCTTTACCCAAGCAGGAATATGCTAGTCTTCTGACATTATTAAGTAACTTGCCTGAAATGTTGGTGCCTAGCCCCCACTAGCAAAATTCTTACTCTTTTTCTTGGGAGTTGACTTCAGCTGAATCACACAGTTGTTATTTCTCTAGGATTCTTTGCAATTTCAGGTAAATAACTATTACTCTTCAGGAAGAAAGAAATTCTTCCTGCCTTTTCAAATCCTAGCAGATTTTCTGTAGTTACATAGTAAAAATAGAAACTTTACTTTGAAAGATAATTATGGCCAACAAAGACATAGTTTTTTTTGTACATTATGCTAATTCTCTGAAGTTATTCTTCTGAAAGAAAGTAAACATAGTTTGCAGCAACTAAGAATGCGATTATCCCTTCATAGTATACTAAAGTATTTCTGTGTGTGTATCAGGATGTCCTGAAAAAAGAAAGCCTTTGCTTAATAGGCGTGCAAAGGAAGAAAGAAACGAAGTAAGGAAGGAAGGAAGGAAGACAAAAAGAAAGAACTTTTTCTAGATTGACTCAGAATATACTTGAATTTTATAAAGAAAAAAAAAAGTAGGGGTGAGCTTTATGGCACAACAGGTTAAGCTGATGCTGTCCCACCTTTGTCTCACATCTAAATGCAGGATCATGACCTGGTTACTCTAATCCCCAACCTGCTAAAGCATCCTACAAAGTAGGGAATGGCAGCTCAAGTGCTTAGGCCCCTGTGGAATGGAGTGCTGTGCTCTTGGCTTTGGTCCGATTCAGCTCTGGTTATTGATGGCGTTTGGGGAGTGAACCCGTGGAACTAAGATTTCTCTGGGAAGTAAACCAGTGGATGGAAGATATTGCTCTCTCTCCCCCCCGATCCTCACTCTTTGTGTTAATATGTGCGTGGGTATGTGCCACTCTTTCAAGTAGTTTTAAATATATACAAAGATTTTTAAATAAAAGGTAAATAAGAAACATGGTTTATTAAAATTGTATTAAGCTATGCTACCTGTCTGCTGCACTATAAATCCTAAACTCCATATTGTGATAATTATTAATTTATATCCAGAAGGTTGTTATGAGAGTGTCTTTTTAATAGTTTTTTGAGATATAGAAATGGGGTTGTTTCCAGGAAAAGTGTTTATATATAAATGGTTTCTTCATCAGTAGTTTTTGATCCTCACAAACTAGTATTCTTTAGCATTGCCTTTTCATAAAAACACTGTTTTCCTGATGATAACTGCTAGCATTTTTCACTTGTTCCTACTGGTATCCTCACTTCAAATTGTGGGAACCTGTAGTTCACCAATGACTTCTGATGTGAATGCAAATTAGAGATGGCAGAATTCAGACTATAGGAGCCACAGTGAATAAAGGAAATTGAAAGACTACAATTCAGAAAATGGCAGGATAATTCTAGCGCTATTGCAGTAAAAACACAGTATTTGATGAAATGACAGAGTCTGAGAAAAAGAAATAAAATAACAATGTCCTGTCAATGGAGAAATAAAAATCAGCTGTTATTATGATTATTTATGTTTACTCATTGCTTATTGTTTTTGTTTATCATCTATTATAACTTTGAGCTGGATTTTTATGGCATATCCAATTCAGTTTTTATGTATTTTTCCAGAGCACTTACAATAATATAAGAACAGAAAAGCAATACAATTATTAGTAGTATTAAATTTATTGCCAAGTAATTTCCTTAAATATATGATCCTTTTTATTTTTGAGATCAAAATTTTGCTGCATATATTTTTTAAAAATCTGTTTTTTATTTAATAAATATAAATTTCCAAAGTACAACTTTTGGATTATAGCGGCTTTTTCCCCCATAACCTTTCTCCCACCCGCAACCATTGCATCTCTACTCCCTCTCCCATCCCATTAATCAAGATTCATTTTCAATTATCTTTATATACAGAAGATCAATTTAGTATATACTAAGTAAAAATTTCAACAGTTTGCATCCACACAGAAACACAAAAAAGTACTGTTTGAGTACTAGTTATACCATTAATGCACATAGTGCACATACTAAGGACAGAGATCCTACATGGGGAGTAAGTGCACAGTGACTCCTGTTGTTGGTTTAACAATTGACACTCTTATTTATGACGTCAGTAATTACCCGAGGCTCTTGTCATAGCTGCCAAGGCTATGGAAGCCTCTTGAGTTCACCAACTCTGATCTCATTTAGACAAGGTCATATTCAAAGTGAAAGTTCTCTCCTCCCTTCAGAGAAAGGTACCTCCGTCTTTGATGGCTCATTCTTTCTGCTGGGATCTCACTCACAGAGATCTTTCATTTAGGTCATTTTTTTTTTTTTTGACAGAGTGTCTTGGCTTTCCATGCCTAAAATACTCTCATGGGCTTTTTAGCCAGATTTGAATGCCTTAAGGGCTGATTCTGAGGCCAGAGTGCTATTTAGGACATCTGCCATTCTATGAGTCTGCTGTATATCCCACTTCCCATGTTGGATTGTTCTCCCCTTTTTAATTCTATCAGTTAGTATTATTAGACACTAGTCTTGTTCATGTGATCCCTTTGTCTCTTAATCCTGACATTATGATCAATTATGAGCTGAAACTGATCACTTTAACAAGTAAGATGGCATTAGTACATGCCACCTTGATGAGATTGAATTGGAATCCCCTAGCATGTTTCTAACTCTGCCATTAGGGGTAAGTCAGATTGAGCATGTGCCAAACTGTACATCTCCCCCCTTTCTTATTACCACTGTTATATTTAACAGGGATCACTTTCCAGTTAAATTTAAACACCTAATAATAATTGTGTGTTAATTAAACAGTTCAACCAATGGTATTAAGTAAAAAAACACGAAAAGGAATAAAGTAGTAAGTTGTTCCTCGACAGTCAGGACAAGGGTTGATCAAGTCATTGTTTCTCATAGGGTCCATTTTACTTCCACAGGTTTCCTTTTAGGTTCTCAGTTGTCACCCATCAGGGAGAATATATGATATTTGTCCCTTTGGGACTGGCTTATTGCACTCAGCATGATGTTTTCTAGATTCCTCCACTTCGTTGCAAATGACTGGATTTCATTTTTTTTTCTGCTGTATAGTATTCTATAGAGTACATATCCCATAATTTCTTTATCTGGTCTACTGTTGATGGGAATTTAGGTTGATTCCATGTCTTAGCTATTGTGAATTGAGCTGCAATAAACATTGAGGTGTAGACATCTCTTTTATTTGCCAATTTAATTTCCTTTGGGCAAATTCCAAGGAGTTGGATGGCTGGGTTGTATGGTAGGGTTATATTCAGGTTTCTGAGGAATCTCCAGACTGACTTCCATAATGGCTTAACCAGTTTGCATTTTCACCAACAGTGGGTTAGTGTCTCTTTTTCCCCACATCCTCCCCAGCATCTATTGTTGGTAGATTTCTGTATGTGAGCCATTCTTGCCAGGATGAGGTGAAACCTCATTGTTCTTTTGATTTGCATTTCCCTGATTGCTAGTGATCTTGAACATTTTTTCATGTGTCTGTTGGGCATTTGGATTTGAAAAATAAGACTTTTGAATGTGCACACTACAAAGAAATCTTGAATATATGAAGTGATGGGAGCTAATTATCATAATTTTCTCATTAAAATGTATACATGTATCAGGCCGGCGCCGTGGTTCAACAGGCTAATCCTCCGCCTTGCGGCACCGGCACACTGGGTTCCAGTCCCGTCAGGGTGCCAGATTCTGTCCCGGTTGCCCCTCTTCCAGGCCAGCTCTCTGCTATGGCCCGGGAAGGCAGTGGAGGATGGCCCAAGTCCTTGGGCCCTGCACCCACATGGGAGACCAGGAGAGGCACCTGGCTCCTGGCTTTGGATCAGCGTGATGTGCTGGCCACAGTGCGCCGGCCGCGGTGGCCATTGCAGGGTGAACCAACGGCAAAGCAAGACCTTTCTCTCTGTCTCTCTCTCTCACTGTCCACTCTGCCTGCCAAAAATAAAAAAAAGTATACATTTATCAAGATATTACATTATACCCCATAAATATGTACAATTATTATTATTTGTCAATAAATACAAATAATCTAATAAAAACAATAAAAATAATGCTAGATTCTCATTAAGCTTGTCAGATTTTAAAATATTTTTCTCAAGTTTGGTAATTAAACATAAATTCATCATTTATGTATATGTTGTAAAAATCAGAACTTCTGCTTTATTTTGAATTAATAAAATTGATTGACTAAATTAGCACTTAAATATGTCTTACTTCCTAATGTTTACATATAAAAATTCTATATTTTAACCATTTTCCAATTATGAGACTTAAAATTTCCATCATGCTTATTAACAAAATTTTGCTGTGTAAAGTCTTAAAAAGCCTTATTATTTATCACTATCATAATCAATGTTTTCATGAAATTTTGTTATATAATGTAAATCTCGAAGCAATTTAGCATATTTTCTTGAAAAAAAAAAACAACTGCTGATTGTTTATGTAAAAATTATAACATGAGATTACTGGCTCCAATTCTTGAATGGTGGTGTTTGGCCATGGCTTGATTTCTTGTGTGACAGATGGCCTGGTATTCATGTGCCTGCTGTCAAGTCGATGATGAGGGCTAGACAGTTACTGTAAAAGAACTATTTGTAATGTTCCTGTTCACATCTAAAAACTACAGCAACAAAATAACAAGAAGAAAATAGAAGCTGATGAAACAAAATGGAAGATTTCCTTAGTTAGTAGACTAGTTTTTGTTTGTTTCAATAATCACTCTATTTTTCATGTTACACAACTCTTCCAGTACTGATGTTTCTTTATATAAATTATGGTGTTAGTTTTGTAGTGCCAATAATTAGAATTATCTGCAAATCTATAATCAAAATACTGCCTAAGTGTTCATTATGGCAGCTATCCTTGTTAATACTGTAAAAGGTTTGCTTTCTCTTAACTTTCCAATAAAATTTTCATTAAGATTCAGGAGAAAAAGCAAAATAGTAAAAAATATAATGATAATATTAACTTTATAAGAGGCCATATGCCACAATTTTAGCAGAATACTCTCTGAATAGATTTTTCTGGGGACTGATTGATGTGAGTTTGAGTTTTTATACCATAAATATTGCAAAACACATTTGAATATTTCCCTTATCTTGAGTTGCTTTTTAGAAAAATTCTTACATTTAATAGAGCTATTGTTCATCACTTTATTTTCCCTAAACCTGTAAAAGGGAACATTCTTATCTGTAAAGACGCAAGGACTCAGAAGAATATTGACAGATGGACCTTGCTAATTTTCACTCAGTTTATCACCATTAGATCATATCCTTTGGTTCCCTAATCATATTTCTTTTCTTTTTATTTTGACAGGCTTAGATAGACAGTGAGAGATAGAGACAGAGAGAAAGGTCTTCCTTTTCCATTGGCTCACCCCACAAATGGCCACTATGGCAGGCCTGCTGCGACCGGCACGCTGCACCGATCCAAAGCCAGGAGCCAGGTGCTTCTCCTGGTCTCCCATGCAGGTGCAGGGCATAAGCATTTGAGCCATCCTTCACTGCCTTCCTGGGCCAGAGTAGAGAGCTGGGCTGGAAGAGGAGCAACTGGGACAATCCGGCACCCTGACCAGGACTAGAACCCAGGGTGCTGGCACCGCAGGAAGAGGATTAGCTTAGTGAGCTGCAACACCAGCCCTCTAATCGTATTTCTTAATGAGTACCCATTCTTCATCAAACTTACACATGAAAATATATGAATTTATCTATTTCTTTGAATCTTCATTCCTCAAAGTTCCTGTGTGACAGAAAACTTTTATTAAATAAGTTTATATGCTTATGTCCTTTGTTATAGGGGCCTCAGCTATGAACCTAGGATCAGAAAAAAGCCCTTGTTCCCCTAATTCCCATGTGGCTCTATTTTAAAGAATTAAAATTAAGTATGGATTTAAACATTAAGAATAAGATAGCTTGTGCAGGCACCACGGCTCAATAGGCTAATCCTCCACCTGCGGTGCCAGCACCCCGGCTTCTAGTCCTGGTCAGGGTGCCGGATTCTGTTCTGGTTGCTCCTCTTCCAGTCCAGCTCTCTGCTGTGGCCCAGGAAGGCAGTGGAGGATGGCTCAAATTCTTGTGCCCTGCACCTGCATGGGAGACCAGGAGGAAGCACCTGGCTCCTGGCTTTGCATCAGCACAGTGCGCCAGCCTCAGTGCACCAGCTGCAGTGGCCATTGGGGGGTGAACCAATGGAAAAGGAAGACCTTTCTCTCTGTCTCTCTCTCTCACTGTCCACTCTGCCTGTCAAAAATAAAAATGAAGATAGCTTGATCACCCAGTTCTACCAAGGACAATACACTATTGCAGTGATGTTATAGTGATACCACATACATCTCAACAATTTTTGGACCTACAGTTCTCCATTCCAAGAGTGTATATATATATATATATATATATATATATATAGAGAGAGAGAGAGAGAGAGAGAGAAAGAGAACTGTATTCCTCTCTTATGTTTCTTTTAATTATTGCATTGATATAGTCATTTTGCTGTATAATCATAAGCATAATCTACTACTAAATAAATATTCAACAACTAGTAAGTGTAAGGACCATGGTTCTTCAAGAGTATAGAAAAGGGCTATAAGCAATAATCAAATTTCATTTTTTGGTATGATACATTACATTTTTTGGTATGATATATATCAATTAGAGCAAATGTGGTATTTGTCATTTTGGAACTGACTTATTTCACTAGGCATCATGGTCTCCAACTGCATCTATTTTGTTACAAAAGACAGAATTTAATTCTTTTTTATGGCTGAGTAGTATTTCATTGTGTGTGTGTGTGTGTGTGTTTATATAATCACATTTTCTTTATCCAGTTCATCTCTTGATGGAAATCTGGGTTAGTTTCATATCTTAGCTTTTGTGAATTAAACTGCTATAAACATAGGTGTATAGACCACTCCTTCATATGCTAATTTAGTTTCCTTTGGGTAAATTTCCAAGAGTGCGATCACTAGGTCATATGGTAGATTAATTTTCAGGTTTCTAAGGAATCTACATACTGTCATCCATAATGGTTGTGCTAGTTTACCTTCCCACCAACAGTTTAGGGTATGTTTTTCTCCACATCCTTACCTGCATTTCTTATTTTTTTTATTTTTGCATGATAACCATCCTAACTGGGGTGAGGTAAAATCTCAATGTGGTTTTTATTTGCATTTCTCTAATGTTTAGTGATCCTGAGTATCTTTTGATATGTCTGTCAGCCATTTATATTTCAGCCTTTGAAAAATGCCTGTTTATATCCATAGATCATTTCTGAATTGGATTGTTTATTTTGTTGTTTTTGAGTATCTTTAGCTCCTTTATATAGTCTGAATATTAATTCATTATCAGATATATAGTTGCAAATATTTCTCCCATTCTGTCAGTTGCCTCTTTTATTTTATATTTCCTTTGCTGTGTAGAAGCTTCTTGGCTTTATACCATTTGTCTAAATTTCCTTTTATTGCTTGTGCTTCTGGGTCTTATCCAAAAAGTCTGCATAGGCCAATGTCTTGTGCTGTTTGAGTTCTGTTTTTCTCTAGCAATTTGATGGTTTTAGGTCTTAGGTCTAGATCTTTGATCAATTGTGTGTTGATTTTTATATACTGATAAGTGTCATGATTTATATTTCTGCATATGGAGACATCATTCATTGAAGAGACTGTCCTTTCTTCAGGGAGTGATTTAGCTAATTTGTCAAATGAGCTAAATAGTTGATTGTTTCTGTGTGGATTAATTTCTGGGATTTCTAATGTGTTTCAATTATTCTCTTTTTGAATCTGAATCCATCACTGGCAGCCTGGTCTTTTTATTTTTTTCTTAACCATTTTGTTTTTGGAAATTATTTCTTAAGAAACGTCAAGATCATACTTTATTTATTAGGTCAACAAAGAATTTCTTGATGCTATAGTCATGCCCTGTCCTGGTGCTTTTACATTTCATGTAAGTTATCACAAATTTTTCATATATGACTTTCTGTGCATGTCTAAATTCCATGCCTACAGCTTTTATCAAGACTATCTTTAGTCTTAGTTTCACTGTTTTTAGTTTCCATTTTTTTTAAATATTTGCATTCACCCTTAGCACTACTTTGGAAGAGATTTAAAAAGCCAGTGACTTTTTTCTACCAATTCTTGAGCTGTAATTGGTTTAGGAATAGGAGTGTATTAGGTGAAGAGGTATATAAAATATTTCAAGCCATAGAGAAAATATGTCTTGAGAAACAGATGTGTGAGGTTAAAGTGTATGAATGAATAAAACTGTTCACTACTGATGGAATATAGAGCATCGAGGGAAGTGGTGACAAATGAGAGTACAGGCAAGCAATAGTTAACAAGGCAGTTCCTTAAGTCTCATAAAAGAATCTCATTTTTATGGTTTTCACAATGATGCAATTTTAAAGGATATTAAATATGAGAACAACATGATCAATTTGGGATTTTAAAGAATCCCTTTCGGTGTTAGAAGTGGAATTGCAGTTCATGAAACAGGATTTGGTGAGGACAACCAAGAAGATATTGCAATAGTGAAAAGTCTGAATTTTGGCAGCATCTAAAAAGGTTGGGGAAAGGAATGTAATTTGCACAATATATGTTAGAGAATAAGAAATACATAGATAGGCAATGGAGATTTAAGAACAGAATAGATGTTGGGAAGACTTATTTTCCTGTAAACAAATGAAATGGGATTAAGAAGGAAAAAGCTGCTGGCGCCGCAGCTCAATAGGCTACTCCTCTGTCTGCGGCACTGGCACACCAGATTCTAGTCCCAGTTGGGGCGCCGGATTCTGTCCTGGTTGCCCCTCTTCCAGGCCAGCTCTCTGCTGTGGCCAGCGAGTGCAGTGGAGGATGGCCCAAATGCTTGGGCCCTGCACCCTTCACTTGGCTCCTGCCTTTGGATCAGCGCGGTGCGCCGGCCGCAGCACGCCGGCCGTGGTGGCCATTGGAGGGTGAGCCATCGGCATAAAGGAAGACCGTTCTCTCTGTCTCTCTCTCACTGTCCACTCTGCCTGTCAAACAAAAAAAAAAAAAGAAGAAGGAAAAAGCAGAACTAAGGTAATACAAGATCAGTAAAATATTAAAAATACTGCATTTACTTTTCTTGTGGTACATGAGGTTACTTCAGTAAGTTCAAAGAAAAATGGAATATCTCAATAAACAAATCATAAACTAAGAACATCATAACTCAAAAATGTATTTAATACACCTAAACTACCTAGTATACTAGTTAGCAACACAGTACACTATAGGTTTGTTTGCCTTTATGATCACATGGCTGACTGGAACCTGATTCTCACTACCACTGTCTAGCATCATGAGAGAATATTGCACTGCAGATCCCTACCCTACAAACTCAAAATTCAGATACACACTACAGATTCTACTGAGTGTGTACAACTTTTTCACTATCCTAAAGTTAAAAACTTGTAAGTTGAACTTCTACAAGTTAGTGATTGTCTTTACTACCCTTTTATTTAGACTTAATAGTCTCTTACACATATGGGAAAATGGTGTTTGCAAGGTGACTACCAGGAGATATTCAAGACTGGTAAATCTTAAATTATGTCAGGTATGCCAGGCTAATTTCACTTCCTGACAGATACCTGATTATCAGGAGCTTATCTCTGTCTTTTCAACTACAACCTGATTACTTGATATTGATTTCTAATTGCTTCTCTTGATTCAAGATTTGTCAGGTACTATTAGTGACAGGCTTTACCCTGACTCCATTGAATCTGACCACATAAAGAAATGTTCAGATGTTTGTCCCTGACAGAAAATTTATATGTTTTGCTTTATCTGTATCACTGAATAGAGTTTTGCCTAGAAATCCAAAATAATAGATGAGTACACAGGTTCCTCTTCACTGATAGGTCAAGTATTTTATTAGGTATACTTGTCATAAAGTTTATACATGGTATAATTAAGTAGGTTCCTAAATGAAAATTAATATTAACTTGAAACCTGTAATTTTTTTTGTTATGAGCTCTGTTTCAGTTCCGTGTTTCCCCCTTTTCATTTATTTTTGAGCAATGGGAGGCATGATCCTTGGCTATACCATTGTTGACCCCTTTTCCATGTGGTCTCCTTACGTGGGTAAGCAAGGCCTCACAGCTTCACTCCTGCTTGTTGCAATGGGCCTAACAGGGCAAAGAGTCCACAATTCTTGCAAGAGCGCATTGGCTCATTGTTAGCTCCGGGAAAAACAATTTTATGTTGTTTGCTGACATATGAAATTTTTGGTGTAGAATACGGGCTTGTTCTAGGTGTTCGATGGAAGCCGTGTTGCAGGAGATGAGATGATTAAGCTTTTCGTTGCCTTGGAAAATAAAGCCAGGTAACCTAGTATATGATCTTATGTGTGAGATATACCATGGGTGTTTTCTATTCTCAGTTAGCTCTTTAAGAGTTGTGAACATCTGGTCAATTGGCTTATTGGTCGGGTTAAAGACTGCACAAGGGATTGTCTTTGCTACCTGTACTGAGTATTTGCTGTCTGAAAATATATTTACTGGCCCATCCTGGCTAAGGAGCATAACCTTTACTATTGCCCTTCTTTCTCCCAACTGTACTGATCCCCTGTGGGGTTCTACATGGATCTTATCTTTTTCTGTTGATGATTTGATCACTATTCCAAACAGTGACTTGTTGGCATCTGTAAACACACTTGATGCCATTGTTATAGGTTGACTAGCAGGGAAAGCATGTTTTGGATAGTCTGTTTCTAAGGTTTGTAATGGCTGGAGTAGCCTATCTGCTGGCAGGTGATTGTCAACCTGTCCTGGGAAATTTATCATTAAAGTTTGAAAGAGCGTGCTATTCTGCATCAATGTGGACAGTTCTAATTGTGATAGGGGTAGGACCACTATGTCTGGCTCTGTTTTAAAGATCTTATTGGCACAATATCTTAATTTAAGTCCCATCACAAGGATGACATCTACTTTGTTAACTATTTTACAACACTCTCTCCAGGGTATGTGCACCCAAAAAAGTGGTCTGTGTTTTTGCCAAATAACTCCTAAGGGGGCCTTGAGGTAGATATGGTTATGGCAAATAGAGGCACCTGAGAGTCATATCTAAAGGATTTTAAATTTGACAACTGGGTGTTGATCTCTTCTATAATGGAATCAGCTGCTGATGTCAATGTGATTTTTGAGGAAGGGCTGTTCCCCTTAGTAAATTGAATAGCGGTCTAAGCTTTGCAGGCATTTGGGGAAAGAAGGGCTTCAGAAATTGATTTTGCCGTATAGTTGCTGAAGTTCATTAAGTGAGTATTTATGCTTGACTTTTAGGTTTGGGCCTATTGGAGATATATGGGAGGAGATTTGATAACCCAGTAATTGAAAGGGAAGGAAATGTTGTACCTTTTCTGTGGCAATAGAGAAACCCAGGAATTGTAACTTCCTTACTGTGTCACTTAGGCCTTCAGATTTGCCACATTCTTGTGAGCAAGTAAGATATCATCCACATAATGTATGACCAAGCACTGATCTTTAAGTGTGCTGGTTGCATGAGAAATGTATCTTTGGCAAATGGCAGGGCTATTTTTCATGCCTTGTGAGAGTACTGTCCACTGAACTCTTTTTGCGGGGCACTGGAAATTGGGCTCCCATACTGTAAAGGCGAAGTAGGCCTTATCCTCCTCTGCAATGGGAGTGGAAAAGAAGCAATCTTTGATATCAATGGTAACTGTTGCAGTTGTTTCGTTCTGAGAGGAGGAGTGTGGTGGGGGTAAGAGGCGCGGAGTCAACACACAGACCCTGGGAGTCGGGTGGAAGCAGGTCTGAGGCAAGCAGCCCACAGACTCATTATTTTAGTTGCTACAGCAGCTTATATAGCCAAGGCAGCCAATCCAGTCAAGGGGCAGTCTATGCCCTAATCAATCATAGCCTGTTGCCAGGGAATTTCTGAAGTCATCCAATCACAGCCTGTTGCCAGGCAGACTTCGCTGTCATGTGGTTTCAAAAACCATCCAATCACAGCCTGTTGCCAGGCTGTTTTTATTGCCAGTGGCCATATTGGCATGGCCTTCTCATTCCACCACATTTGCCCCTTTTTGTTTATTTTTGAGCAACGGGAGGCATGATTCTTGGCCATACCATTGTTGACCCTGTTTCCATGTGGTCTCCATATGTGGCTGTGCCTGTATTAGGTTGTCCCCCAGGGGATCTTACCCATCATTGACTAACCAGTGCTCAAAACGGGAGACCACAGGAGTGTTTGCTCAGATGGGGGTAAGAATGAGGAGCAATGGTAATTAGGAATGGCATGACCGCACACAGGCTGTGGGCTGAGTGGCTGACCTGAGCTAGTGGGGTATAAAATAGTAATGGATGTGGCTATGGGCAGTTCCTCAGGGTAGGATGATAAGTCAGGTGCATCCTCTTACAAGGCAGACTCTCAGTCTTGTTCAGCTGGTTCTGGTTGGCTGTCAGTTGCAGGCTTGATGTTTCTGGCTGGTACCCAAATGGGCTGTCCCGCATTCTCTGGAAAGACACAAGCATATCCTCAACCCTTGGTTAGCAGAAGCCTTTTTTCTTTTTTGACAGGCAGAGTGGACAGTGAGAGAGAGACAGAGAAAGATCTTCCTTTTTTCCATTGGTTCACCCCCTAATGGCCGCCACACTGCGGCCAGTGCACCACACTGATCCGAAGGCAGGAGCCAGGTGCTTCCCCTGGTCTCCCATGCGGGTGTAGGGCCCAAGCACTTGGGCCATCTTCCACTGCACTTCCAGGCCACAGCAGAGAGCTGGACTGGAAGATGAGCAACCGGGACAGAATCTGGAGCCCAACTAGAACTAGAACCTGGGGTGCTGGCACCACAGGGAGAGGATTAGCCTAGTGAGCCATGGCGCCCGCCAGTAGAAGCCTTTTTACAGGTGTTGGAATCCAGGGCCTGGATTCCGTATCCACTCATACATTCACAGCAAACATGCAGGTGGGATGGAGTCTAGTAGCTGCCCTGAGAGCCTGGGGTGCCTGGGAACTGCCACAAATGTGAGGATCCTCACTGGATGCAGATGGGATTGCCTCACATGGGTTATTGCCTCGAGGTCGTCTAAGTTCATGCCATGGGTATTTGCGGGGTGGCTGACCGGGCATTGCTACCTTGTCTGCTGTCATGTCATTTTCACTGTTGGAGCTCTCTCTCCCTACATCATCAACTGTTGTCTGTGATACAGGGACCTGGAGTGTCAGGCTCTTATCACTCACAGATTCATTATGTTTGGTAATCTGCACAGGATTCTGAGAGGGGGTATGTTTCCCATGTTTGAACGCTTGAGAGCTGTGTGCCATGCCAACTCTAGCCAAAGGAAAGACACGCACAGCCCTGCTGCCATAACAATGCAAATTTCTAGCACCTCAGCAGCTGATGATATTCTGCAGGGGGTTCTCTACGTTAGACAAACAGACAGTGGTGTATCAGATTGTAAGAATGTCCTGTGCTTAGTGGGGGACTTCCTTGATTCGTTAGGTCAAGGCCATATGCCCACACAGTGTCTCCGGAGTGTTACCTCTCTCGAGTGAGGGAAGATGACTTGGTTCCAAATTCTGGGATGATCAGTCCCTTATGTGAATTCACTGGGAAAACCAAAAATAAAAGATGCAGCCGAGAAGTGGTGTTACGCTTCTGGGCGGTGTATGCCTAACCTGGGGTCACTTAGACCGAGGACAAGGACATACTTTGTGATCTTTTGTGTACGGCGTCTTTCACTCAGAATTATAGTTCTAAGTTTCACCCATTGTTGTAGCATATATCAGTGCTTTATTCTTTTTTATGACTAAATGATATTCCATTGAATGCTTACCCATAACGTTGTTTATCCATTCGCACTTTGGTGGACATTCACATGGTTTCCAAAATGTGGCTACTGTAAAAAATTCTGCTGTGCACATTGGTCCATAAGTGTGTATTTATTTACCAGTTTTTAATCCTTTTTGTATACATCTAAGAACAGAATTGCTGATCATATGATATTTCTTTTTAAGGAGCTACCACATTTTTTTCTTAGCAGCTGCACAATTTTACATTGCCACCAGCAATGCATGCAGGTTTTATTTTCTATATATTCTCAGAAATATTTTTAATTTTCATTTTTTTGACATTGTAACCACTGGGGCTGGTACTGTTCTATAGTTGGTAAAATGACCACTTGCGCTGCTGGCCTCCGATACCAGAGTACCAGTTCAAGTTTGAGTGTTGGCTACTCTGTTGCTGTCCTACTAATGTGCCTGTGAAGGCAGCAGATGATGGCCCAAGTACTTGATTCCTGCCACCCACATGCAAAACCACCCACATGGAGTTTCTGGCTCCTAACTTCCAAGTATCCCAGCCAACGTAAAAGCAAGGAAAAAAAATACACATAAATTGGACTTCATTATAATTGAAAAGTTTTTGCATCCAAAGACACTAGAAAAAAATAAAATAAATCAAAGAATGGAAGGAATGGAAGAAAATACTGCATGGCCGGCGCTGCAGCTCACTAGGCTAATCCTCTGCCTGCGGTGCTGGCACATCAGGTTCTAGTCCCTGTCGGGGCACTGGATTCTGTCCCAGTTGCTCCTCTTCCAGTCCAGCTCTCTGCTGTCGCCTGGGAGTGCAGTGGAGGATGGCCCAAGTCCTTGGGCCCTGCACCTGCATGGGAGACCAGGAGAAACACCTGGCTCCTGGCTTCGGATCGGCGTGGTACGCAGCGGCCATTGCGGGGTGAACCAATGGAAAAGGAAGACCTTTCACTCTCTCTTTCTCTCTCTCACTGCCCACTCTGTCTGTCAAAAGAAAAGAAAAGAAAATACTGCAAACCGTATATATCTGATATCATTATGCTAAGACAGCTACGTAGATGTTACCCTATGTGTGTAATAGGGGATGAAGAAAATCAGAAGTTTCAAAGAAAATTCATGTACAATGGAATTAGGAAACAAGTCCTGAGAGCAGGACCCACCCTCTTGCCTATCTCCCCCATTCCAAGATGTCCTTGCCTTCCTTTATCAAAATGAAATTTATTGAATTGAGGGAATAATACAGCTAGCCCTACTGGACTGAATTAGTCATTTGCTCCTCCAATGGGTAAGAACTATTTTAGCCAGTACTGTCCAATTTATGTATATTTTTATTTTACTGCTTTTACTTTGATGAACCATTAAAAAGTCTATTGCCAATCCAAAGATATCAAGATTTATCCATATGTTTTCTTATGGGAATTGAAAGTCAGGTCATTGATTAAATTTTTGCATGTGTAGAGAGGTAAAGATTAACTTTATTTATTTGCATGTGTATAGCCAGTTGTCCCAGCATGATTTGTTGAGGGGATGATTATTTGTTTTAAAAGCTTTCTAGTAATTCAAATTCAATTGCAAATGAATTTCCACATTAGTTTTATTTTCTGCCAAAAGACAAGATTTTGATAATTGTATTGAATCTCTAAGTTGTTCTGGGTATTACTACCATTTTAATCATATTAAGTTTTCCAAATCATGACCATAAATGTCTTGCCATTTACTTAGGTCTTCTGTTATTTCTTTTAATGATACTTTGTTGTTTTTGCTGTTTATATTAGAAATATCCTTGACTAAATTTAAGGTTTTTTTATATTCTATTGTAAATGGAATTGTTCCTAAATTTCCTTTTTGATTATTCAGTGCTAGTTGTATTACTTTAAGCAGAATTTCCATTGTTGATCTTGTATCCTTCCTGTTCTGCATATGTTATATTAACTCTAATAGTTTTTCCCTTATATTCCTTAGGATTTTCTATATATAACATCATGTTGTCTGTAGATATATAACTTTTTCATTTTTTCTTTCTAATTCAGATGCTCATTTTCACCTTAGTTGCTCTAAAACATCCAGTGAAATGTTGAATAGAAATGGTAAAACTGGTGTCTTTGTCTTGTTCCTGATCTTGGAATGACTGATTATCATATCTCCATAAATGTACTTTTATGATGAGAATGTTCTGTTCTTAGTTTGTTAAGTAGTTATCCTATGAACTGGCTTTTGATTTTTATTAAATAACTTCTTTATCAATTTAGATGATAATGTAACTTTTGTGCTTGAATCCATACATCTAGCATATTACATTTATTGCTTTTCATATGTTGAATCATCCTTGGGTTCTGGATTAAAATTCATTTAGTAAAATACATAACCCTTTACTAACCCTATGAGTTAGGTTTAATCCTTATTTTGTTGGGGATTTTTGCATCTTTATTCTCAAGGAATGTGGTCTGTAATTTTCTTCTCTTGTTAGGTTTCAGAGTAATGCTGACCTTGGAGAACAGATTAAGAATTGTTTCTTACTCTGCTACTTCTTTGAGGAGTTTGATAAGGATGACATTAAGGCTTCTTCAGATGTTAGTAGAATTCACCAGTGAAGTCATTTTGTTTTGGCTTATCTTTGGAGATTTTGTACAATTGATTCAACATCTTTATTTTTGCTAGGTCTATTCAGATTATTATTTATACTTGTGTCAGTTTGTTAGTTGTATCTGTCTATGTATTTGTGCATTTCAGCCAAACAGCCCAAATTGTTGCAGAACAATTATTCCTTTGGTTCTCCTGTAATTTTTTTTTTTTATTTCTACAAGATTATTAGCAAGAGCTGCTTCCTTTGCTTTTCTTTACTATTTTTTTCTGAATTGATGCAGCTAAAGCATTGTTAATTATATTGATTTTTTTCAAAGAACCAATGTTTTGTTTCATTGATTCTATTTTTTTTTTTGTTCTCAGCATGAATTTCATTTCTGTCCATACTAACCTTTCTTCATTTCTACTTAGTTTGATCTCATTTTTCTATTTTTGAAAACATAAATTTAGGTTTCTAATTTAAGATTTTTCTTTTTTTAACATAGGCACTTACAACTAAAAATTTCCTTTAGAGGATTGGTTTCTTTTCATCTAATAAATGTTGATACATTCTGCCTTTGTTTTAATATTTCCTAATTATTCTTGGAATTTTTTATGTCTCATTGATCTGAAGGATAGTTTCCATTAATTTTTTGTACAGATGACTGTACTTTCCTATTCATGTTACAATTTTTATTTTAAAATTGATATTGATATTTTGAACATAGTAATATAGCAACTCTATAAATCATATTTCCTCTATCCAGGATTTTTTGTTACTGCTTGTTGTGGTTGTTTATTTAGTAGCCTTGCTGAATTGCTTTTGTAAAGTCTGTATGTTAAGGGTAGAAAGGCCAAGGGGTTACCCTTGTTTCATTTCCATAGTACATAGCATTGTTGTCCAGGGTGATGTGTTTTCCTTCGAATGAATGCACTTTTCTAAGGACGGTCCTCCATTTGACATTTTCTTGAGCTCCCTCAAGCAAGGTGTTGAGGTCTGCTTTGTTCTGTGTTTGTACTTGTAAGTGGTGTGAACTGCAGTGTGTATGGGCAGGCTGATCTTTCCTCAAAAGCCGCTTTAGCAGCAGCGCTGCCTTTAACCTCATGCCACTCCTTCATTAGCCTGCTTACTTTCTGCTTATTCACACCCATTTTGATCTCCACACTCTTTGAACACCACGTTGCTTTGTGAATATTTATGATTTAATGCTTTCATTTTGAAGGCAGTGATAGGATACAGACTGTGGATAGAAGGCTCAGAAAGGAAGGAAATGCATTATTCTGGGGGAAACATAAATGGTTCACTTTTGTTCCAGTCTCCACAACTTTGCATTAGTCCCATGTGATTATTCCCACCATTATGTCCTCATCATTCAGCTCAAAGGATTGCAATTTTAAAATGACTTTATTTTTGTCTGCTTTGTCTTAATTAAGGAAAAATTTAATGCCACTAAATACCTTCAAAGTGCTTTGAAATTCATAAGCAACTGGAATTTCAGATGGTTGCTTGGACTAATTTTAACAGTCTTGATTAGAACGATGAATTCAGAAGCAGAATAGGGCTACCTAAATATTCCTATTTTCCCAAATAAGCTTTTTGAGGTCTACACTGTCTTCTGTTGTGAGATTCACCAGACTTCTGTAAAACAAGATGTATAATACTGTCTCAAAAATGTACCTAGTGGAAATATTTCCCCTCTGGTAACTAAGGGAGGAAAGTAGACCTGTAAATAATACAAAATAATATGTAATAGATAGGAATTTCATATTCACCACTAGATTTGTAGTTCCATATAGGCAAGCATTTTTCTGTGTTGTGATTTCCACTATTCGTTGTGATATACCCTGTATCTAGAAGAGTGCTATAACATGTGATTGAATAAGTGCACTGAGTACTTAGTTTAGTTTTAATGTTAAGATACCAGCTAATGTTTTGCACTTATCATATTAAAGTTAATTTTTATTTTCCTGTTTTTTAAAGAGATTTATTGTATTTGTTTGAAAGACAGAATTACAGAGAGAGGCAGAGAGAGAGAGAGAGAGAGAGAGGTCTTCCATACAATGGTTCACTCCCCAACTGGCTTGAATGGCTGGAGCTGAGCTGATACGAAGCCAGGAGCCAGGAGCTTCTTCCTGGTCTCCCATGCAGGTGCAGGGGCCCAAGGCCTTAGGCCGTCCTCTGCTGCTTTCCTGGGCATATTAGCAAGGAGATGGATTGGAAGTGAAATCTTAAAAAAAAAGGGGGGGGGGGTGGCACTGTGGCGCAGCAGTGCCGCCATCCCATATGGGCGCCAGTTCAAGTCCCGGCTGTTCCTCTTCCAATCCGGCTCTCTGCTATGGCCTGGGAAAGCAGTAGAAGTTGGTCCAAGTCCTTGGGCCCCTGCACCCATGTGGGAGACCCGGAAGAAGCTCTTGGCTCCTGGCTTCGAATAGGCGCAGCTCCAGCCATTGCAGCCAGTTGGGGAGTGAACCATTGGATGGAAGACATCTCTCTCTCTTTCTCTCTCTGCCTCTCCTCTCTCTATGTAACTCTGACTTTCAAATAAAAATAAATAAATCTTAAAAAAAAAGAAGGAAGTAGAGCAGCTGGGACTCGAATCGTCGCCCATATGGGAGGCTGGTGCTGCGGGACAGGGCTTTAACCTGCTGCAAAACAGTGCCCACCCTGTCCCTGTGTTTTAAATAGAACAGGTAAGACAGTGATAGATTTGGGTAACACAGGGAAAAAGATAATTGAGCCTTAAATAAGAGCTAAGGAATATATAAATTACAGATATTCAAAAGTTATCAAAAAGTTTTATTTTATTTAAATAAATAATTTTGTTGCCCTCAACTTTGAACCATTTTCACTATTGCTGGACTCATTTTAGGTTCAACCTGTGCCAACTCCCAGCCTAATAGAGATAAAAATATATGAGTTATTGGTGAGTTCCATAAAAGGTGGGTTGATAGTGGAAATGCTGACAAATCCTTATTACAGAAGCCAGTGGAATAAAGTACATTTACCTCTAGCAAATGCTGATGTGGAGATTTAAGACTATATGGGAATTCAGTAAAGTTGCCCAGGAGAGTTTTATCATATTATTCATTGAACTCAGTATGTGATACAGTAATTGCTTCTGGTACCATTTTTCTTTTCTTACATGAGGTTATTATTTATCCTTGTGCCATGTGAAACAGAAAAAGAGCATTTAAAGGAGAGTCATAACTTGATGTAAAGCTATCTTATGACACAGTGTAGCTGGAGATAGGACTCACAGGTGGAAAACTGCCTTACTTATCAGAATTAAATATGGGAAAAGTGATATTTGACATTGTGGAGATCCATAAATACTAAAAAGATGCACTCAGGCCACATATATTTTTCTCTAGCAATGTGCAACCCTACTTAAAACATATATCTCACAAACTCTTTAATATCACAGGGATCAACAAGTTTATTTGCCTCTGGCATAAGTTTCATTTGCTTGCAGATGAAGAAAATCAAATTAATAGGTAGAATGGCTAGTCAAACACATTGGATTAGTGTGAATTTAAATAGAATAATAATTTTTAAAATTATTTTGTGCTGTTTTCATTCCTTGCATACATATGAGTATTCCTCATATGTCTCACACTGTTAAGTAATCATTAACTATCATCATATTTTCCACTGTTCAAGTCAGTTTCTATGAAAAATATTGAATAAATATGTAGGAACAAAAATTTTAGAGACAACGATGAAACTGATAATGCAAATAGAAAAAAAATTTAGATGCTTTTGTTTTTCTACATGTGTTATGTTTACAAACCCTTAAAGTAATTTTCTGCTAAAAAGATGTGTTCTCAATCAGAAAAGATCTAATTTGTCCTATAGAGATTAATTTTCTGGATCTAATATTTACTTCTTTTTGTTTTCTATATTACTCCTTGATTGTCTTTTATGATTAGCAGCACCATTTTGCATGTAGTATGTCCTGGTGGCTAATTCTAGTTTATTGGAAGAATTGTAATAGACCCACAAGATACATATTCAATTATCTAATAAGCTAAGTACACTTGTATATTAACTCAGAGTTTGTGAAGGTTCACAAAGAAACTTTTGAAAGGGGAAGTATACTGTGGTTGTACATGAACCAGCAGTCTGACAACAGAATTGTATTCTATTAACTTTTGGAAAAAATAGACTTTTTGCCCTAACCTTAGTTTCTTCATCTGTAAAATATGGTTGTAATGAGGAATAAATAAATAAATTTAATCTAAAGAAAGCATTTAGAACAGCGCGCGGCACACAATAAGTCTTTGGAAAATGTTAGATAGTGCTGTTGTCTAGTGCATTGTGCTTGACAATTTATCAACTTTGTACCTTTTAAATAAAATAATACTTCTATTTGTTTATAAATCATAAAATGACTAAAATATAAGTATGAAGTTAGGAGAGTTAATCTGCTATGTTTGTGTGTTTGAATTTATTTCCATCCAGAGTTCTCAGACTTCTCTGTAGGACAGTATGGTGCTCTGCATGTGGCTCAGGGAATCTGAGGATTTTTTTTTTTAATATATTTGCACCCCATAGAGGAACCTGTCTGTCTCATAATTGTTTCCTTCAAGTTCAAATTCCTTTGGCTTCCCAAATTGAACACATCACTCTATGGTCATTCAGAATGCTTCAACAGTCCTTCTTTCTAAGTCTCTGATTGCAAGGTGAAGTCATAATAAGACTTTATTGAAACATGCAAAAAGATGCCCAGCATCATATGTCATAAAGTAATTGAAAATTAAAGAACAATGGGATATCATACCACACCACACATCTATTAGAATTGCCAAAAGTTAGGGCACTGACAATACCAAATTCTGGTGAAGACATGGAGCAGTAGGAACTCATTCACTGCTTTAGGAATGCAAAATGGTATAGCTATTTTGGAAGGCAGTTTCAAAGTTTCTTTAAAAACTAAGCATACTCCTACTATATGACCCAGTAATCATGTCCATTGGCATTTACTCAGATGAACTGAAAATTTCTGTCTACACAAAAGCCATCATTTTGTTTACAGAAGCTTTATTAATAATTGCTCAAACTGAGAAGTAACCAAAATTTTCTTTTTTTTTTTAAGAATTATTTTATTTATTTGAAAGAGTTACAGAGAGGGGTAGAGCCAGAGAGAGAGAGGTCTTCCATTCCACTAGTTCACTCACCAAATGACCACAATGGCCAGAACTGAGCTGATATGAAGCCAGGAGCCAGGAGCTTCTTCCAGATCTCCCACACGGGTGCAGGGTCACAAGTACTTGGGCCATCTTCAACTGCTTCCTAAGGCCTAGCAGAGAGCTGGTTAGGAAGAGGAGCAGCTGGGACTAGAACCAGCTTCCATATGGGATGCCAGTGCTGCAGGCTGGGGCTTTAACCCACTGTGCCACAGCGCCGGCCCCTTCTTCTTCTTCTTCTTTTTTTTTAAAGATGTATTTATTTATTTTGAAAGTCAGAGTTACACAGAGAGAGAAGGAGAGAGAGAGAGAGAGAGAGAAGTCTTTCATCCGCTGGTTTGCTCCCTAATTGGCCAAAATGGCCAGAGCTGCGCTGATCCTAAGCCAGGAGCTTCTTCCTGGTCTCCCACGCAGGTGCAGGGGCCTAAGGCCTTGGGCCGTCTTCTACTGCTTTCCCAGGCCATAGCAGAGAGTTGGATGGGAAGTGGAGCATCCAGATCTGGAACCAGCACCCGTATGGGATGCTGGCACTGCAGGCTGTGGCTTTAAACCACTATGCCACAACGCAGGCCCACAAAATTTTCTTTAGTGATGAGTGGAAAAATAAACTATGATTCATTCAGACAATGTAAATTTTATAAAGCTTTTATGTAATGAATGCAAATTTTGTGGGTACAACTTTAGGAATATAGTGGTTCTTACCCCCATACCCACCCTCCTACCCCCACTCCCATCCCACTTCCTACTCCCCCTCCCATCCCATTCTTCATTAAGCTTCATTTTTAATTGACTTTATATACAGAAGACCCCATCTATACTAAGTAAAGATTTCAATAGTTTGCACACACACACACACAAGGTATAAAGTACTGTTTGAGAGCAAATTTTGCTGTTAATTCATGTTATTCAGCACTAAAAGGAAACGAGTTATCAGTCCATGAAGAGGCATGGAGGAAGCTTAAATGCAGATTGTCGAGTGAAAAATCTAATGTAAGAAGGTTACCTGTTGTATGATTCCAAATATAACATTCTGGAAAAGGTAAAACTCAGGAGATACTACATAGATTATGGTTGCCGTGAGTCAGGGAACAGAGAGACATGAATAAGTAGAGCCCTGAGAATTTTAGGGCAGTGGAGCTGTCGTGTGTGATACTACAGTATTAGATACATATCATTATACATTTATCAACCCTGTAAAATATGCAATAGCAAGACTGAATTCTACTGTGAACTATGGATTTGGGGTGATGATATTTCACTATTGGTTCATCATTTCTGACAAGTGAACCATTTTGACACCATATATTGATAGCAGTGGAGGCAAGGTATATTTGGCAGGCAATGTATGAGAAATCTTTGTACCTTACACTTAATCTTACTATGCATCCACAATGCTCTAAAAACAGTCTGTTTTTAAGTACCCATTGAAAATTATTGAAGGGTAGAAATAAAGATATTATATTAAGGAGCTGATTTTACCAAGTGCATTTTATTTAATTCTCTAAACTTTGAAGAATTGTTAATTGTCTTTAGAGATGAGAAAATAGTCATAGAGTTTACTAATTCATCATGATTTATTCAATTAATATTTACTGAGCATACTCAGTATTGTGTTAGGTATGGAAAATATTATAATGAATTCATGTAAATATTATATTACAGGAAAATCAAACAACAAGTAAAGCAATTGAAGATGAATTAAATACTATGGTAAATAAATGTCATGTTCAGATAGAAAGTAAAGGTAAAAACCCAAAAGAATTTTCACATCTTACCTGAGTTTTTTTTTTTTTTTTAAGATGTATTTATTTATTTGAAAGTCAGCGTTATACACAGAGAGAAGGAGAGGCAATGAGAGAGAGATGTCTATCCGCTGACTTGGTCCCCAATTGGTTGCAATGGCCAGAGCTGTGCCAATCCAAGGCCAGGAGCCAGGAGATTCTTCTGGCTTTCCCATGCAGGTGCAGGGGCCCAAGGACTTGGGCCATCTTCCACTGCTTTCCCAGGCCATAGCAGAGAGCTGCATCAGAAGTGAAGCAGTAGGGACTTGACCTGCGCCCATATGAGACACCAGCACTGCAGGCGGCAGCTTTACCTGCTATGCCACAGCGCTGACCCCAATTTCCTGATTCTTCAAGGAAACAAACGAGGGGGCAGATGTTTTACCTAATGGTTAAGTATTGCAGTACGTAGGTTCAATACCAGCTTCTGACTCCAGCTTCCTGCTAATGTAGAGCTTCAGGGGCAACTGTGATGACTCATGTAATCAGCTGCCAGCCACCCATTTGAATGACCTGGATTGATTTACTGGCTTCCAGCTCCAACCCCAGTCATTGTATTTGTTACATTTGTTACAAATAAATACATTTGTATTTATTTGGATAGTAAATAAGAAAAATGGGAGCTATATCATCCTCTGTCTCTGTTTCTCTTAAATATTTTTTACTTTTTTTTTTTTTACAAAGGAACTAAGAGAGCTTGCCATTTGAAGAGCATTGTAGGCAGAAGAGAATGTGAACAATCTCTAAAGAATAAAATATTTTGGTATTTAAAGAACTGACAGAAAAAAAAGATATTCAGAATTTAAGAAAAAAATGGGGTTGGAGAGGCATAGGCAGAATCTAAGTCTTTCTGATGAATATTGCATTGACTAAGCACATATTTCTTAAATAACAACTGATTGTCATTTTGCTATCATGGGGATAGCTCAATGAGCATAAAACCTAGTGTCTTCATACTCATGAGTTTATATTGAAATAGGAGAGGGGCTGGTGCTGTGGCGTAGCAGGTAAAGCTGCCACCTTCAGAACTGGCATCCCATATGGGCTCTGGGTCTAGTCCCAGCTGCTCCACTTTTGATACAGCTCTCTGCTATGGCCTGGGAAAGCCGTAGAAGATGTCCAGGTCATTGGGCCCTTGCACCCTCATGGGAGAGCCGGAAGAATCTCCTGGCTGCTGGCATTGGACCTGCTCAGCTCCAGCCATTGTGGCCATCTGGAAAGTAAACCAATGGGTGGAAGAATTCTTTCTTTTTAAACCTCTCTCTCTTTTCTGCCTCTGCCTTTCTGTAACCATGCCTTTCAATTAAATAAATAGATCTTTAAAAAAAGAAATAAGAGAAGAAAAATACACATATGCATCAAATAATAAAGACATAAATAAGTGCCATGAGGAAAACAAAGCATGTTAGAACAATGGACAATAACTTAGTAGGAAGAGATAATTGATTCATAGTATGGTTTCTCCAAAGAGATCATATTTAAGCAGCAGGCTGAATAATGAAAATGAAACATTCATGTGAAGAGCTTAGAATTGGTTTTCCCAGGCAGAAAAGGGCTGGGCAATGCAATGCAAAGTGCCTTAGTCACAAATGGGCTTGGGAAGTTTGAGAGCCAGAAGGAAAGCAAGTATACCTGGAATGCAAAAAAGGGGAATGGGAAGTTAAGATTCACGAAGGAAGTGAGCAGGGCCACGAAGGCCAGGATGAAGTTTTACTTTATTTTAGTGTTAAGGAAAAGCCACTGTTGGGTTTTAAGCAGATACATGATAAAAACAGATTCATTGTTTAGAGAGATGAAGGGAGAGAGAGAAGGTGAGAGAAAGAAAGAGAGACAGGAAACGATCTTCCATCTGCTAGTTTGTTTCCCAGATGGCAGCAGCATCCAGGTCTGGATTAGGCCAATGCCAGGAGCCAGGAACTCCATTCTGTTCTCCCACATGAGTGGCAGGGGACAAAGTAATTTGTCATCATCCACTGCCTTCCCAGGCACATTAGAACAAAGCTGGGTCAGAAGTGGAAGAGCCAGGACTTGAGCTGGCACTCTGATATAGGAAGCTGGCATTGCAAGTGGTGGCTTAACTCACTGTGCCACAATGCTGGCAGAAAGAATTAATCTTGATTATTTCTGAGATGAGTGTTGTCAAGGACACACATTACTGTCATGTCCAGAACTCCTTTAGGCTTACTAGTCCTCATGGGATGATTGTTGTTCTTAAGGGACTGGAGAAGAAGGTGACCACATTTAGGGCAGCTTTATCATTGCAATGGCTTTCTCTGAAAGAGCAGTTTTTACCCATGATAAAATCAGTAGAGCTGATTGCACATGTGTTCATGGAACAGTATGCCATACCATCTAATACTTCCCTCAAATAAGATATTATAATGCATAAATTCTCCATGCATTTAAATGTAAATATTTAATATATAATGCCTGCTTTGCCTTATATATTAAAGGCAAGAGCCAAGCCCCACAGAATTTGATGTCTCACTGTTTTTTCTTTCTCATCTTATTCTACCAACTCCCTTGTTTACTGGATGTGACTTTAATCTGACTGATAGTGTTCTTTTCATGGAAGATTCCAGTATCACACTGATACAGGAATTTTTACTTGTGATCTCCTTGGCCTTAGTGGCAGTTCATTCAGATTTTCAATGGCAAGATTCTTTCTCAACTTTTAGGAACTATCTCATCTCTTACCTCCTCAGAAAAGACGTCTAAATATATTCTCAATGTTGTCTTGTGTTCTGTTATTTTACTGTCTTGTGTTTGTTCTCTATCCTATTATCCTTAATTATATATATATTTTTTCAAAGATTTATTTTTTTATTTATTTGAAAGGCGGAGTTACAGAGAAAGGAGGAGACACAGAGAGGGACAGGGAAAGGGAGAGAGAAGGGGAGAAAGGGGAGGGGGAGAGAGAGAGAGAGAGAGAGAGAGAGAGAGAGACTTCCAGTCACTGGTTCACTCCCAAATTACTGCAATGGCTGGGCTGGGCCAGGCTAAAGCCAACAGCCTGGAGCTTCTTCAGGTTTCCATGTGGGTGTAGGAGCCTAAGCACTGGGCCATCTTCTGCTGCTTTCTTTCCTAAGTGCATTAGCAGGGAGTTGGATCAGAATATTTCAAACTATATTAATTACAACTTAAATTTAAATGAATCAAAGTTGATTCTGTCCAAAATTTGATATTTTCTCTCTGTTAGAAAAGCTGCTATTATTATGGTAAGTTCCATGACTGACTGATACCTCCTTCCTTCATTTTCATTGTTTCCAGGAAGAACCCTATGTCCTGTTTAAGAAGTCTGACAAACCTCTCTATGGAAATGATCGATTTGAGGGTTATTGCATTGATCTCCTCAGAGAGTTATCAACAATCCTTGGGTTTACATATGAAATTAGACTTGTGGAAGATGGAAAATATGGAGCCCAGGATGATGCCAATGGACAATGGAATGGAATGGTCCGTGAACTAATTGATCATGTAAGTCCCTTTTCCCATCATTTATTACCTCTGGTAGATTGATACAAGATTTGCTTTTTTTTTTTTTTTTTTGGATGTTTGTGGCTTACTAACTACAAAGAGTATGATATATTTTAAGCATGTATATTTCTTTCATTAGTTTTATTGAAAGTACGTATCATTGTTGTCATTAAGCATAACAGATCTAAGAGGGGGGCTGGCGCTGTGACGTAGTGGGTAAAGCCACCACCTACAGTGCTGTCATTCCATATGGGCACCAGTTCAAGTCCCGGCTGCTCCACTTCTGATCCAACTCTCTTCTATGGCCTGGGAAAACAGTAGAAGATGGCCCAAGTTTTTGGGCCCTAGCACCCATGTGGGAGACCTGGAAGAAGCTCTTGGTTCCTGGCTCCTGGCTTCAGATCGGCCCAGCTCTGGCTGTTGTGGCCATTTGGGGAGTGACCCAGTGGAAGGAACATCTCTCCTTCTCTCTCTCTCTTCTCTCTTTCTCTGCATCTGTCTCTCTGTAACTCTGCCTTTCAAATTAATAAATAAATATTTTTGTTTTTAAAGAGAATCTTAGAGGAACATATTCCTTCTAGACAGTGTTGTCTACCAGAGACAACTAATAATCATTAGTATCTGGTGATTTGCTTTCTTGAAATAGTTGGTCTTAATTTGTAAATCAGGATGTGATTTTCCAACTATGAATTTATTCATCACTTTTCTAATGCTAAGATCCTAATCAACAGAACAAATAAATTATTGCAAACTCAAAATTCATTATAAAAGTTTCTGTACTTCTCACTAGAAGAGAGATGAGACAATCATATTTGTATGAAAAAAAAAAGCGTAGAATAACATACTGTTTAAAAAATAAAAGAGGGGTTGGCATTGTGGTACAGTAGGTTAAGCCAATGCCTGTGATGCTAGCAACCCATATGAGCACCAGCCAGGAGTCCCTACTGCTACACCTACTGCTACAGATCCAGCTCCCTGCTAACACACTTGGGAAAAGCAGCACATGGCTTAAGTATTTGGGCCCATGCCACATGTGGGAGATTGGCTGGATTTCCAAGTTCTTGGCTTCAGCCTGGCCCAGCCCCAGCCAATGCTACCATTTGGGGGGAGTGAACCAGTGGATGGAAAATCTGTCTTTCCCTTTCTCTCTCTCTAATTTTGCCTGAAATATAAATTCAATCTTTTTCAAAAATTTAAAAAGAAGAAAAAGTATAAGAATATTAAGCATTTTTGACCTAGAGGATAGGTTTTTAGAAATTTTAATAAGCCAGTTCTTCTATATTGGCCAGAAAACATTATTTTCACATTCCTCAGTTGGTGCTATCAATTAATTCGTCACTTGGAAAGAAATTATATTTGTTAAATAGTATAGCATTGTACTTGACTTGACTTTGTATTTTGCCAGATTTAAATTTATTTTGATGTTTTCAGTATTATTAAGGAATGGAATTACTAAGATTAGAATTCTACAAAATAATACAAATAATTTTGCTTTAAAAGATACTGTGAAATGTAACCTTAATAAAATTTCTTACCAATATAAGTAGCAAATACAGGCAATTTCACAATAATTTGGAAATATAAATACAATGTAAAATATTTTTAAAACTCTCCTTTCTTCAAATGTTTAGCAGATTTGTTTTAATGCTGTGGAATTTAGTAAATAAGGCCCTGAATTCTAGACTTAATCAGTTAATTCTTATAAATTCTTCCTAAGGCATCTTTATATTTGAATTTTGTAAAGTCCATTAGGGGTAGATAAAATATTAGAACATACATGTAAATGATTTGTAACCAAACTTTATATTATTTGCTATTGACATAGCTCTAGCTAACAGAAATCTAACTGAGGATATTTGAGCAAAAATTATTTATTGTTTTGTATCTTTTTAAGTCTAGAGGTAGTACGTGGCCATGGGTCTATTCAATCAGTTATCAAGATTATTTTTAATTTTTCCTTGATTTCATCTCTACTTCCCTGTATTTGTTCTAGTCATAGTCATGTATTTTCCAGAAGATGGCAAAAAAAAAAAAAATTACTGTCAGCAGTTTCATCATCCATGCAGCTTTTTTCAGATAATTTCATAAAATAACCCCAAATTGGTTTCAAGGGCCTGACAATGGTTGTGAACTGCCTCCTGAACAAATGATTCAACTGAGAGGGAGTTGGTGTTATCATATATTCTGGGGTATGGATTCGCTCACATAAGAACCCAGGATGCATGTTCTGAAAAATATGAATCTCCTGCCATCATGGAACCAGTGATGTGAAGCATCCTCTTATCTAGTATATCCACCTGTGTACTCTACCTGTCCAAGTAGACATTTAGCAGATGTTTAGCAGAAATCCAGGTTGTCAGATAGACTGTCATGGAATTACAATATTTGTCCTCAAGTAAACTTATTTTACTTAGAATGCCCTCAAAAAGGAAAAGTAGTGATACTGGCAACTCGAATATCCTAAGAAAGCTGTGAAATACTTCCTTTGAATGAAAAAGTGAAAGTTTTCCATTTAATAAGGAAAAAAAATAATATGCTGAGCTTGTTAAAATCTATAGTACAAAAAAATACTCTATTGACAAATTGTGAAGAGGGAAAAACTGTGCGACTTTACTGGTATAGTTCAAGCTACAAAATTAGTGATACAATATGTGATAAGTACTCAGATAAGATGGAAAAAGCATTAAATCAATGTGTATTTGTATAAGCAAAAAACTAGTATAAGTAGGGTTCACTACTTTCCATGGCTTCAGACATCCACTGAGTGTCTTTGGATCTATCTTCCACAGATTAATCAGTATTACTGTGGGTATTTTTAACTTAATTAACCCATTTTTTGTGAATGACAATTTTATATTAGAATAAATTAAACATAGGAAGTATAAAGAAATTCACTGTTAGATAAGCAGTAGACAATATAAAGAAAGTCAAAAGATGTGTTTAGGACACAAACAAAGCAGTTAGCCATTTGTTTTGAAATACACTATATAATATTTTTGAAAACTCATAATAGCCATTATAGGGAAAAGCAAAACATTTTTGGGCCTCCTGATACTTATTTTATAGTTTGTTACTATGTCAAATATGAATCACATATAAGACTGAAAATGAAGAGATATATACCCCTTGCATAAATTCTTGAGAATCATAATCTAGCACTTCTCAAATATTTTTTTTGAAATAAATTTTGCCAGAAGACTTATTATTGGGTAAAAATCAAAATATTAACAATATGTGCTCTACTTTAGAGAAAGTAAAGAAGCAAAATGCCCTAAGACTCGCAGTGGATATCTGAAACCATGTACAGTGCTGAACAATAAATGTATTATGTTTTTGCCTATACAAATATATATATATATATATATATATATATAACTTTTATATATGTGAATTGCTTTTAAAAGTGTTTAACTCAATAGGTGTTTAAATCAGACTCTACTATGAGTTTTCAAATGATTGGTGACCTGGGTCATTCTGTTTCAGGTTTGTTCATCAGTTATAAACTTTTAGTATATGTGCCATCAAAGCAAGCACAGTCACAATAGTTTTATAACTTTTATTGGTCGTTTGATTAGAATCCAAATTAAGACACTATTTTCTCATATTATTTCACTGCTTCAATGGTCCTCTGTGTTGTTGTCTATATTTGGTAACATTTATATGCTTCAAATACGTTGAAAATACCTGGGAAACGTAAATAATACCAGTGTAGAAAATATTCAGCATCCTAAAATATTTTTTGGAAGAATGATGAAAATGTTTCTCAATATTCCACAGCAAATGTTAAACTCAAGTATCATGATCCTTAGAGGCTAGCCTACAGATGTCCAAATGCTTTGATTCTTATTGGGATCTTCGAAAGGTCCCAATGGAGATATCTGTTCTAGGACCAAGTGAAAAAATAAACAGTGCTATATATTTATCTTGAAATTAATGTAAAACAAGTTTTTATACAGTATCACTTTTTCATTCTTGAAAGCAAGCTAAGATAAATGAGACTGACATAGCAAAGATGAGAACACAGAAATTTGCTAATGCAACCATTTAATTAAATTGTCCATAAATTTTATTTGTAGCTTGGGTTATGTATTCCTTATAGCTCATAACTCATTTATGAGTTCACAAGACAACTGTTGTATATTATTCATAAAAACAGTGAGAATCATTTGTTAGCATGAGCAAAGACCCCTAAGCTTCAATAAGCTAGCACATATGATTATGGTACTATGTAAGTGTAACAAGGGCAGTTAAATCACTTTCAAATATCTAGTGATGTTGGCTTGACATATTTAAACTTCAGGAAGTTTTAAAATTTTAAATATCCATAGATGATCTAATAAGTAACTAGATGACTCTTTGTAGATGCAAGTTAAAAATAATCTTAAATATGTCCCCACCTTCCAGTGTTTCACCTATCAATCTACTTCAAACCTTTGCCACTGCATCAAGTCTTTATTATTCACTCCCTGTACCTGACATCTCTAGAAACCCAACTACATTTTATAGTCAGACTTTTATTTAGTCACTAGTGCTCTCTCAAATCTTTCCCACTGAATGCATTGGAGACACACTTAATGATTAAAATACTCATGTTGACAATTTCTTTCTCAATGTCCTCTAACACCTAGTGGCTTATGAAGTCCTCAGTTTTCACCTTGTCATCAGTTGAAAGTTCATCTCAAAGTTTTCATTTTGGGGCCGGCTCCAAAAAACCTTTCATAACCATTGCATTCCTCTAAAGAGCCTACTATTTTTTGTCACTGTAGAATTATTACTTACAGAGCTTAATCATAGACATTCCTTGTAAGTTGAAAATCAGCATCCTTGCATCTATAACAAAATATAAACCCCAGCTGAAGGCAGATTTTCAAAAGACTCTTAGCCAGTGTTCTCTGGAAATTCCCTGACTTAGTGTCACTATGCTGATAAAATGTGTAAAGAAATACTGTATTGTACTCACTACAAAAATCTGTAAGGGTACTTCAAAAAGTTATTGGGAAATAGAATTAAATATATATTTAGGAGTGGACTTTTAGCCTAGTGATTAAGACATCTGTGTCCTGTATCATAGTACCTGAGTACAATTCCTGGCTCCAGCTCTTGACTCTAGCTTGCTTCTAATGCAGACTGTGGCAAGTGTCATGGATAGCTCAGGTAATCAGGTTTCAATCCCGATTCCTGCCTTTGACCTCAGTCAAACTCTGGCTATAATGGTCATTTGGGGAGTGAACTACCAGATCAGAGTTCATTCTTCTCCCTCTCCCTCTCCCTCTCCCTCTCCCTCTCCTCTCTCTGTCTTTCACTCTCTCTTTCTCTCTAAGAAATGCATGTGTTTTCTTAAAAAAAAGTTCATTTTGATGCAAAATATTTTTCATAACCTACATTTCCATTTTTGAAGATCCTTCACAAAATTATTTCTTAATTTTGAAAATTTGGACGCTCTCTTTAAAAAGAACAATAATGAAATTCTGTTTCTGTTCATGAAATATCGTAAGGAGAGAAATCCATTAAGATCTCATTCACTACACACACACGCATACACACATATTCTGTAGCATTTGTGAAAGTTATTCTTTATGTCTTAAGGTCAGTTCTATGGGAATAATATTATACAGAGGGAATAATGGTACCTCACAGAACGATGGTGTGAATTGTTAATATTGAAGTGGAGCAGCATTGTAGCCTTGTTCAATTTAACTTAGTTAGACATATTAATGGAACAGTAGACATAGGAGAATGATGGAGGTGATAGGGAAAACATGGAGAAAGAAAATGATGGGAAAAAGAACAATATAAATATTGTGGGGTAGTGACACTGATCCTTGTGTAGATCTTAGGCCCCTCATACCCTCTTAAGTGAAAAGCTCCTGGTCCTGATGGATACTCCCATGCTTTCAAATGCAGACACTTTGTGCAACTAAAAAAAAAAAAAAAAATACTCCAGTTTTTACACTGGGCTATTGAAAGGCTTTTCAAATGAGATTTGAGAAACTAACTCTAATTAGGAGATGAATGCATTGCACAGGCCTTAGTGTGTTACCTGGAAAATCAGGAATAGTCAAGACAAGTAGTTATTGTCATTATTATTATTACAACTATCATTACCATTAATGCATACAAGGGGTGCCAAATTTTTTTCATGTTGCTTTATCCTGACTATAAACACTATAAGCAAGTTTACAGGATTATTGTAGAGGCATTGCTATAGTATATTTAAAACAAATAATTTACTATATGTGTGATATAATTGTCAGAGACAAAGGACACTTTGAAAATGCTTATCCTTAAAAATTGAGAAATTTTTAAAGCTATATTATTAGTAGTTCTTTTACTTCATTAGAATTGGGTAAAATAGACTATGAAAAAAAAATTTTAAATAGCATTTAAATATAAACCTTAGCATTTTCAAAATTTCTAAAGAACTTCAAGATTAGTGTTTTAATATAATTAATAATTTGAGGTTGGTAGCAGAGTTCATTAGGCAATAAATTTGTGAAGTGCTCTCTTTTTTTTGGTAATTTAAAGTGTTGTTGACATTTTAATAGTAAACAAAACCTTGACCATTTGGCATTTTCCTTGTAAAAAGATGAGAAACAAACTGTGTTTCTGTGTATAAAACAAATATGAAAACAAGAGAAGTCCATTGAGATCTCATTCATTTGTATTTTACATTATTTTCAAGAAGACCCTTGACTCTATGGTTTTCAACTCTTGGAATACTTGCCAGCACGCTGCCTTGGCATTGCAGTTGGTACTTAACACTATCAAGCTTTTTATGATTCATAAATGAGCCTTAGAGGACCACACTACACTTTTCTTTTGCCTCCTGATTACTCTTTTATTATATACTAAGAAGGAAATCAAATATTTCTTTTTCAGTGAACTTAAAAAGGCTCCAGGTTGTAACACAAAAATGCAGACTAAAACAAAAACCAATTTCTTCTAAATGAGAATTGAGTTGCTCTGCCATAGTTTTGAATTTTGATAGCAGGTTATTTGAGTTTGCTGTTGAAGCACTATAGTACCACTGGTAAAAACAAATAAAAGTCACCACCACTACCAATGAAAGAAAACTTCTGGATTGTGGTAATAATATTATTACTTTTTTTTTTAATTTTAGGAGAAATAATTAAAAACAGAAGTGCAAAATGATTTAAAATTCCTTGTGCCTCAAAAGTGACAACCATTACCATATTTATTATCTTTTCTTCTAGTCTCTCTTTTAATACAAAAGTTATAAAATATCATAGACGAAATGGATGTCCCTACTCACCACAAATTTGCCCAATTTAGTAATATTCTAGAGCCATAATGAAAGATTAAATTGCATTTCCTTCATCCTCCTCCAACTGTAACCATTACCATAAGTTTGGTGTTCTGGTCCTTACTTTATAAATCCCAAAATAGTATTTTGTAGTAGGAATATATCACTTTAAAACTTCCTCCATTAGTCTTTGAAAGACAGATGTGCAAGTTATTACAATGTTGTAAAATGAAACTGTTGTAAAAGTCAATTTTTTATCTCCTGCACCACCTAAACAAAACATTTTCTAAGAGACATACATTGAGAAGGATGTTGTTGGTTGGATTTTGTGTACATTTTCAATTTCATTAGATACTGAAAATATTCTTCTCAAAATTGTTTTGCCAATTTATTTTTTTTTGACCGGTACTTTGTAAGAGTTTCTGTCTCTATAAAATCACTAATTGATGACATTATCATGATTTGAATTTGGTCAAATTGATGACAACTGTAATCATGCTTGCTTCAATTTTCAATTTTTTTGTAACTATATATAATTATATCTACAGTTTATTTTATTTCCCCATGTTTTAATTTCTGATTTATTTCAGCTTTTAAAATTTGTGAATAGTAATTGGTTATGATTCCTTAAAAAAAGAAAAAGAAGGAAACACGGAGAGACAGATAACTTCTATAAGCTGATTCACTCCCCAAATGATCACAATAGCTGGGTGTGGACCAGACTGAAACCAGGAACCAAGAACCCTATTGGGTTTTCCATGTGAATGGCAGGGAGAGGCATGGACACAACTAATTTAATCCTCTGTGGCACCGTACCCACTTCTACTTGTTATATCTTCTGAATGCCTGTAGTACAAATATCTCACAGTAAGGTGCTTGCATTCTTACTTTTTTAATGTGTACATGCACAAAAACATGTGAGAGCATGTATATGTTAGTATGTTAGTTTTAAAATTTGAGTTTGTCAAATTTTGTTTTTTTACTTTATTGCTTGTATTTTTTGCTGCCATGTTTGTAAAATTCTTCCTTTGATGGATCTCATAAAGATATTCTGTTATTTAGAAGTCTTCAGATGTTTGTCTTCCAAATTTAGTTATTTCAGCCACACGCAATTCGGTCATTAATTAAGAACACACTGCTTGGAGTTCCACTTAAAAAAAGTTTGAATTCTGTCTATACCCCCTCATATTCAAAGTTTCAATATACTTGTCAGCAATTTTTATTTCCCTGTAAAACAAAAATTTGGAAAGCAAGTAATTTTTACTTTTAAAGAGAAATTTCGTTATTATTATTTCATATATTAGAGACATTTGGAATCAGGAAAAGTGCATAACGTTTAAAAAGAGTTCAATCTGCACTATGTGACCTAGGGCAGTGATTTCTCTGGCCCTACTTAGCCCTACACGCTTTACTTCTGTGTCTCATTTTCCATGTGCAACTTATACTGCTTACACTTACATTGTATTTTTATGATGTGACGTCAACACAATTTGTGTCTGAGTTCTTCTACTTAGATCCTCAGAGTGAAGTCAATTTGTTAAGGCACAAGACCAGGGAAACCAAGATTATAGTTTCTGTTCTACCATGGACCCTATTTATAGTTTTTACCTTTGCTCCCTTGGCAAATTTAAAAATATACTGTAAATAAAATAGTAAAAATGCTAAAAAATTGAAATTAATAAAAGAATTCTAACTGCATTTCTCATATGCTTGGCAGAAACCCAACTGCCTGAGCCGTACTTGCCACTATTCAGAATGTGTATTAGCAGGAAGCTAGAAATGGAAGTAGAGCCAGAACTCAAACCCAGTTACTGCAAAGTGGGATGCCTGTGTCCCCAGTCTTGATCATTGCATCAAAGGTCCATTTCCAATGACATTGCAAAAGGATCTAATGCAGTTTTTTTTTAACTGAATTTTTTTCTCAAGATGGATTTAAGCAGCAAGCTGTTAAACATGAAAGCAATCAGCCCAAACAGTTCAGACAAGGATATTGAGAAAGTTAATCTAGAAACAGAATACTACAGATAGGGGTAATTCTGTTTTTAACTGTAATACATTAAGATTCATGGTATATTATACCACAATCCATCCACAATGATGGCTTACTGACTGTCTTAACTGGGAAAGCCAATTTCTAAGTGTGACATTTATAACTTTTCTTAAATATATAACAAGGTTTTATTAAAAAAAAATACATGGAGAGTTACACTTTTTTTTTTCTTTGCAAGGGAGAGTTAGACAGTGAGAGAGAGACAGAAAGAGAGTTACAGACAGTGAGAGAGAGAGACAGGGAGAAAGGTCTTCCTTCCATTGGTCCACTCCCCTAACAGCCGTTACGGCTGGCGCTGCACCTATCCGAAGCTAAGAGCCGGGTATTTCCTCCTGGTTTCCCATGTGGGTGCAGGGACCCAAGAATTTGGGCCATCCTTGGCTGCCCTCCTGGGCCACAGCAGAGAGCTGGACTGGAAGAGGAGCAACCAGGACTAGAACCTGGGGTGCCGGCGGTGCAGGCGGAGGATTAGCCAAGTGAGCCAAGGCACCGGCCACATTTTTCTCTTAATGCTAGTGTAATAACTTTTCCTCCTGTCTAGTTTTAAAGTAGCATTGAAGTTTTGTTTAAAAAGATTTATTTGATATTTTCATTTAAAAATTGTCACTGTTTTTCTATGTTGTAGTCTCAAGATTTTTAAAACAAACTATTTCTCTGAAAACAGTTAACTGCAATAGTAAAGCTAAAAACTAGAGCAAAGCACTGCTTTATTTTGCAGTTGTATCCTAAATTATAATATCTACCATGTATACTATTAACTTCTTCAAATATAATTCTAAAGTTTAAATTATTAAAGTGTCAGTAAAACATATTTGAATACAAATATTATTAGAAAAAATAGAATATGTAATTTAAAGCTTAAGAGAAATCAAAATACTAATTTGACATTGTAGAGATTTTATAAATGTATTGAGATTTCCTATAGATCCTATACATAATTTTACAGCTACCAAACAATATCAAACTAATCAGTCTTAAATTATAGGACATTGAAGCTTTCCCTTTATGTGGTCCGGAAAGGCCTCTTAAAAATGAGTGTTTTGTGTTAGGTGTTGTGGTACAGTAGATTCTGCTTCAGCTTGGGACATACACATTGATGTTGGAGGGCTAGCCTAAGTCCTGGGTACTTTACTTGCAATTCAGCTTCCAGCTGGTGCATCCTAGGAGGATGTTGAAAAAAACATGTGCAAAATCTAGGTTTTATTTGAAGTTGGTAATTCAAAGTTTACATTTCATTCAGAGTAAATTTATACTCACACTATTGCAGCACTGAGTTGGGCAATATGTTTATTTGCGGTGTATAGAACATCTGTGTGTTATTAAATGATAAACACTGATTTGCATTAATTATTATAAGAAAAACAGACAAATGTACTGAAAACAGATATAAACAAATATGGTATTTTTAAGGTGACATTTTCTTTAGAACACAATGCAAATCTAAAAAACAAAGCAAAGCTCTACACAAAAGCTAAATTATTTTAAATGAAACTGCAAAGCTTGGAATTTGTTAAAAAATTTCTTTGTTAACTATGAATTGATTTTCATTTCATATGAAAATATGTGAAGTTTCTTTTCAAAATAAATTTGAATAATGGAATAATGCAATAACTATAGTAAGTTATTATTCATGATATTCCTAAATGGGTGTATAATTTACTATTATTAATTCAGTATTTTCCTTCCAGTTATAGTTACAGGCACTAAAGATACAAAGATACTGATAAATCCTGGATGAGATAGACATTTAGTATTTGTTATAATTCAGGTAATTCAGCAACAGAATTTCTGAAAAAAAAAAAAAAAAAAAAAGTCCTGTCCAGAAGGGAAAGAGTCAGGAAAATATTTAAGCTTGAATTATAAGGAAACAGCAGATGCTTTGTTGACTACACTATTTTTAGTGCTGCAGTTAATTTCAGCACACAGTTCTACCTGGGGGATGTTATTTTATATAACATCACATGTGACTCAAACAATGAATCACAACTTGGTCAGGTTTATTTAAATGTATTGAAGAACAATTTAAAATAAACTCTGACCTGACCAGAAAAATTAGAATATTAACATAAAAAATAAAAACTTACTCTATGTCTGTTCTCCTGGTTTGGAAGAAAATAAATCTATTTTTTTTCAATTAAGGATAATCTACTGAGAATGCATTGGTTTGACAATATGTAATTACACTAAATTTAATCTCTGATGTTTTGTGCCAAAATCATATGTCCTCATCCTTCTGCTTTCTTGATAATTTCTAATGACATTTCTAATTGCATTTGAAGGTTACCTGGCTCTTTTAGGTCATTCTGCTTGCTAATGATATAGTCAATGAACTGGAGTTTATTTTTTACTTTTTTACTTGTGATGCTAGTCATCTGATGGATTTTTTAAAAACATTTCTTGATTTGGATAATTAGAAGATCAGAGGCATTATCTACAATATTTAATTAAAGTACAAATTGACTAAATTGTTTATGTGACAATATTTAATTTTACATTAACATAAACCTATATTTTATGTCCTATTTTTTCCTCCATGGGAATGATTAATTTTTATTATTTTATAATTTTTGATATTAATTTTTGCTAATTTTATAATACAGTACACTGTCTTCATTCACTATAGATTAATTCTCTTATACCAAAATTTTGATTAAAAATATTCGCTTCAAGGTCACATTCTACTTTCCATATATACATATTTAAGATCTGTTCCAGTTAGAATATAAACTCTGGGAGGACAGGGACTGTTTCTAGGGCTTAGTATAATGCCTATAGTGAAGGTTTGTTAAATTCATGAACCTTGTTCTTCTTTTTTTTTTTTTTTTGACAGGCAGAGTTAGTGAGAGAGAAAGAGACAGAGAGAAAGGTCTTTCTTTTTCCATTGGTTCACTCCCCAAATGGCCACCACTGCTGGTGTGCTGCACAGATCCAAAGCCAGGAGCCAGGTGCTTCCTCCTGGTCTCCCATGCAGGTGCAGGGCCCAAGCACTTGGGCCATCCTCCACTGCCTTCCCAGGCCACAGCAGAGAGCTGGACTGGAAGAGGAGCAACCGGGACAGAATTCGGAGCCCCGATCGGGACTAGAACCCGGGGTGCCGGCGCCACAAGTGGAGGATTAGCCAAGTGAGCCGCAGTGCTGGCCATGGACCCTGTTCTTCTATTTACACTAATTTGACCAACTCCACTTATCAAACTACTTATGAATAAGTGTACCCTTCAAATGAATTTTATCAAGCACCAATTCTTTTAATGTGCATACCTTGTCTCCTCTTTGTAGGTATCAATATCTCCCCAAAAAACCCTCCACGGGGCTTCAAACATAATGGAAATGGTATATAAATATCTATAGAACAAAGAAATAGATATATGCTATCCACCCAGTCCCTTCAGGAGTGCAATGAACTTCATACTGTACTTTTCACTAAACTGTAGTTATGACATCCAACAGATTCCTTCTGTAAAAATAAAATCAGGTAAGATTAGTGAAGTTATTAAATGCTAGAGCTTAAAGTGGAGAAATGAGTTGTGGCTACAGAATAACGAACAAAGCTATTCCAAAACACACACTATCCCATTTTCCAAATGTTTTCTAAGAAGGTTGAGTAAAGATACTGGATGACATATGACATGAGATAATGTGAAGGCATGTGTAATGAAAAGCATTCAAGACAATGCACTTTGACAAATTGTCCCCTTTTTTTAATTCCCCAAAATAAGAATATACAAAAGTCAGAATTATCACAATTATACTGATATAATTCAAATGAGATGTGATTTCATATGCACACTATCAAAAAGTGGCTTGTTCTCAAAATAAGAGCAGAATAGAAAAAAAAAGTATGCTCAGTAACTAAGGTGTCATCGATATAAAAATGACAATTTTAACATCAACATGTTAAGAGAGTAGGCCATCCCGGTTAAGAAAAAGTTTGCCTGTTAAGTATTTTAATGCAATCTTTTGGAGAGATCATTTCTAGAATGTTACATGTATTTCACTCTTAGAAACTGCAGTTCAGTGAACATAATTCAAACTCTTGTTGAAAGTTACCTATCCAGATGCTTTCATGATAATTTCATACCTTACATTGCATTCACCCAAGAATGTGAAAATCAGATCTACCAAATTTGTGATAGTTTGTGCTTGAAGTGCTGCAAACCTTTGCCAGTAAACATATTCTTTAGTGTCTTCTCTCAGAGGTTCCAATGGATACTCATGCATTGATTTGCCTCCTCCCCATTTTCTGTTCCTTCCAAAGAGCCGTATTTACCTCACCTTTGATTTATCTCACCTTATCTTCTTCATCTTATTTCCCATTACTTTCCATTTACTGCAAACTTTTTAACATAATTTTACTTGCTTTCCTACACAAAACCTTGCACAGACTAGGTAATTATTTATATCTATGTTCAACCAGCATTTAAATCATCTGAAAGTAAATATTTTTAAAGCTATATTTTTAAGAAGGTGACTTATGTCTGAACTATATGAAGTGCAGAAAAGCTAATTTAACGTGATTTAAAACAGGCACGGACTGCCCAACAGACCCACATGTGGGAGTGACTCCAAAGTGGAGGTCTCTGGATTCCAGCTCTGGACTTCAGTTGTTCAGGTCTTCGGTGTTTATTTACATGTGCTGAGGAGTTTTTACCATTTTTTTCTCAACTTTTTTGGAATGAAGAGTTTTGTTTTGACTCATTGCTTATTTTCTCTTTTATTTGTTTGAAGCTATAAGCTCTTTCATTTTGAAGAGGCTTTTATAGAATTTTAATAAGTAAAATAACAGGCTAACAATCAATATTTTATCTTTCTTCAAAACAATACAAGTACCTTGGAAATCTTAAATTGATCAATTTCCTGCTGACACAAGCTGTTATTTAAGTTCTAACTTTATTCTTATTTACTTAAAGTTAAAAAACTGCTAGTAGTATTATTTTATATAATTATTATTGTTTAGGTTGAATATATGTAATACATCTGATTGCTTTACTTATTTATTGTTTATCTCATATTCTGTGACATTATGTTTTACTTTAGAATTTTATATCTCTATCCATGTATAGGTGTATGGATATAAATATAGACAGCTTAATGGTCTCTTAGTTTGGGTTGAATATCACAAGTAAAAATGTAAGTTGAGCTACTCAGAAAATCTGAAATCAGTAGCTGGGAAGTAAAATTTGAGAAGAAAAACAACATTTAGACAGATCTTTTAAATGTATAAATATTATCAGATTAAAATGTGAAATTACAGTTTTGCCAGTTAAAATGAAATATCAAGGATTTCATGTGATTCAACATTTACTTCCATGATGTCATGTAAAAACTTTGCAAAGTTTTTATCTTGAGGCTTGAATATATAACCTGAAAGATTAATCTAAGAGGAACTGCAGATTCTTTTTCTTAGATGATAATTTGTTAAACATTTCTTTCTGATATTTCACAAGCTGCTTAAAGATTTCGGATCTAATTAGAAGTGAGAACTAGTCTAAATGATTAAAATGCAGTTTGCTACAAAAACAAAAACAAACAGGCACACATACAAAACTTCATTCCTGCAGCCCTGTTCAGAGCCCACATATTCTGAAAGTGCCAGAGGTCTGTCACCATTGTTTAAACCTTGGCAAAGTTCAAAGAGAGCTCATCAATGCACAGTGAGAATTAATGGGCACTACTCATTACCCTGCTGAGACCCTTTGTTAAAACAGTCAATTTCTATGCTGTTTGTAAGGTTGTGCAGTTGTAATCCCTGGATGACTGCCAGCAATAGCCTTAGTAACAAAACACCCAGTGTCCTTCTGTTTTAAAATCAATCTGTCACTGTGGAAATTTTGAATTTTGATGAATCTTATTGCCAGCCTGTTTTTTCAGGTTATTCTATCATGTTAAGTGAATACTGTGTTACTTCTTTATATGTGCAATTAGAGATATTCATTCCTAAACATTTCTTTTTTTATAAGGATTATTTGTTTATTTTTGTCTAATTTAAAGGCACATAGGCTAATCCTCTGCCTTGCGGCACCGGCACACTGGGTTCTAGTCCTGGTTGGGGCGCCGGATTCTGTCCTGGTTGCCCCTCTTCCAGTCCAGCTCTCTGCTGTGGCCCGGGAAGGCAGTGGAGGATGGCCAAGTGCTTAGGCCCTGCACCCCATGGGAGACCAGGAGAAGCACCTGGCTCCTGCCTTCAGATCAGCGTGGTGCGCCGGCCGCAGCACCCCAGCCGTGGCGGCCATTGGAGGGTGAACCAACAGCAAAAAGGAAGACCTTTCTCTCTTTCTCTCTCTCTCACTGTCCACTCTGCCTGTCAAAAAAAGGCACAGTGACAGAGAGGGGAGAAATAGAGAGGGGACTGGGGAAAGACAGTCCTCTGGTTCACTTTTCAAAAGCATACAACACAGGGCTGATGCTGTGGTGCAGTGGGTTAACGCTCTAGCCTGAAGTGCCGACATCCCATATGGGCTCCAATTTGAGACCCAACTGCTCCACTTCCGATCCGGATGTCTGCTGTGGCCTGGGAAGGCAGTACAGGATGGCCCAAGTCCTTGGGCCCCTGCATCCATGTGGGAGATCTGGAAGAGGCTCCTGGCTCCTGGCTTTGGATTGGCACAGCTCCGGCCGTTGCGGCCAACTGGGGAGTGAACCATTGCATGGTGGAATACCTGTCTCTCTCTCTCTCTCTCTCTCTCTCTCGATGACTCTCCTCTCTCTGTGTAACTCTGACTTTCAAATAAATAAATAAATAAATAAATATTAATTAAAGCAAAAAACACGCATGCAACAGCCAGGGCTGATCCAGGCCAGAGCTAGCGTGCGGAACTCCATATGGGTCTCACATGTGGTGGTTGGGGCCCAAACACTTGAGTCATTATCTTTTTTCTCCCAGGACGCAGAACAAAAAGTTGGATAAAAATCATAGTGCAGCTAAGACACGAACTCAACTTGATATTATAATTACACACATTTATATTTTCATATATTTATACATATGAACAAAATGTGTGCATTCATGTGCAGATGTCTGTACATATATACAAATATAGTATATATGTGTATACATGTACACAAAAATAGTTTACAAGTCTTAAGTACAAAAAGAATTTTAAATAAACCAAGTTTCAATATATTTTCAAGCCCAACACTTCATGTATAAATGACAGTATAAACTAGGACAATCTAGAGAAGATTTGATACATCTTTATTTGCTTCCCTCACTGAAGTCTATTTTTCAATACATTTTTTTAAAATTTGTTTTATTAATTTGAAATTATTGTTACTGGTGGGGGAAGGAGACAGGATATTTATTTTATTAATTTGAAAGTTAGTGTTACTGAGGAGTAGGAGACAGAGATCTTCCATCCACTGTTTCACTCCGCAAATGGATACAACTGCTGGAGCTGGGCCAATCTGAAGTCAGGAGCCAGTAGCTTCTTACAGGTCTCCCATGTGGGTGCAAGGGCCCAAGCACTTGGGCCATCTTCCACCGCCTTGCAGGCCACTAGTAGGGAGCTGGCCTAGAAGTGGAAAAGGCTAGAACAACCGGTTCCCATATGGGATGCCACCACTGCAGGTGGCAGCTTAACTCACTATGCCACGGTGAGGGTCCACCACACATTTCTAATTATTAGACAGTGCAAAAATTCAAAGATTCTGGTCTATTTAACTCTCCATTTTTTTGTATTATTTCAAAATGAGTTGCTTTTTATTCTGATTCAATTTACCACTCCTCCTTACTTATGAGTCAATCATGACCCTCTGTGGATTCTCATCTTCTTTGATCTCTCCCTTCATTTTGATCTCCTTCTTGATTATTTTGTATCCTGGTGGTTTTTTTTTTTTTAAATATTCATTTATTTGAAAGGCAACGTTACATAAAGGCAGAAGGAGAGAGAGAAGGAGAGTGAGAGAGAGAGAGAGAGAGAGAGAGAGAGAGAGAGAGGCCTTCCACCCGCTGGTTCACTCTCCAAGTAGCCACAAAGACCGGAGCTGGGCAGATGCAAAGCCAGAAGCCAGGAGCTTCTTCTGGGTCTCCCACATGGGTGCAGGAGCTCAAGGACTTGGGCCATCTTCCACTGCTTTCCAGGCCATAGCAGAGAGCTGGATGAGAAGTGTTGCAGCTGCGACTCCAACTGGTGCACAAATGGGATGCTGGCACTGCAGGCAGTAGATTTACCCGCTATGCCACAGCACCAGCCTCTACTGTTTGACCTCTCTCTCATATTGTAACTGCTTACTCTGTACATATCTCAGTGCTGCAAACAGTATCTCTCATATATCCATTACTTTCCAAGTCTGGTTCAGGGGCAGGTGTTTGGCTTCATTGATAAGTGGCTGGTTAAAACACCCATAGCCCACATCAGAGTATCTGTGTTTGAGCCCCAGCTCTGTTCCTGATTACAGCTTCCTGCTAATATTCCTCTTCACATGCAGCCGTGAAGGCTGAAGAAGTTAGTTTCCTGCCATCCACCTGAGAGACTTTGACAGAGTTTTCACCTTTGGCTCTCACCCTGGGATATTAGGAAGGTTGTGTTACCCTCTCACTCCCACCCCGTGTGTGTGTGTATGTATGTGTGTGTATGTGTGTGTGTTTCTTAATATATAAACACAAGCTTTAAAAAGTCTGGTTCAGATGATTTTGAGTGCCTGTATTTGGTAGCATGTGCTAGGTTAGTTCATTACAATGTATAAAGTAAAAAATCTTTGCAAGATATGGCCACGGAGATTGTTTCCAATTTCTGCATTATATAGGATACTGAGCTCCATTTCTCATTTAAGGACCCAAGTTGCTGGATCAGTTACCTTGTGGTGTGCTTTCATTTCTAGGAAGTCAAATAAGCAAATATTTAAATTGCACTTTGTCATTTAAAAACTTCTTATAGAAGTGAAACTACTCCATTTCTGCTAACAATTTTTGACAAAGATAAATCATATTGCTGTGCTCAACTTCGAGAGAAGAAAGGGATGCAGTCTTCCTTGTCCTTGAATGGACTTATTTCAATCAACATGATGTCCTCTGATTCTTCAATTTTTGCTTCAAATGACATTTTTCATTCTTTATTTTATTTAAATACTATTCTATTGTGTATATACCACATTTTCCTTAGGCATTCAACTGAGTGATTACATATCTTGGCTATTGTGAACAGTACTGCAATAAACATGTTGAGGCAAGTATATCCTTGAAACATTTAGTTCATGTCTTTTAGATATATACCTAGCAGTGAGATTGTAAGATCATATGGTAATTCCACTTATAGTTTTTAAATAAATCTTTCTACTGTTTTCCACAGTTGCTATACTAATTTACATTCCCACCAACTGTGTACAAGAGATCCCCTTTCTTTATATCCTTGCCAGCATTTGTGACCCTCTGTCTGATAATAGCTCTTCTGACAAAGTGAATTGATAGTTCATTTAAGTTTTGATTTATATTTCCCTGATAGCTTGTAATATTGAGCATTTTTTTCATTTATTTGTGGCCCATTTGTATTTCTTCTTTTGAAAACTGACTATTCAGATCCTTTGCTTATTTCTTAACAGTATTGGTTGTTTTCTATTGTTTTTATTTTGAGTTGCTGATGTATTCTGGATATTAATTTTTTGTTGGATAAGTAGCTTGCAAATATTTTCTCTCAATCTGTAGAATGTCTGCATTCTATTGATTACTTCCTTTGCCAAGCAGAAGTTCATGAGTTTGGTATACTGTCATTTGTCTGGTTTTGCTTTTGCCACTTGTATTTTTGGATCTTATGTCTGGACGTATTTCCTTAGTGTTTTCTTGTAGCACTTTCATAGTTTTCCATCTTACATCTAAGTTTTTGATCCATCCTGAGTTAATTTTTGTTTATGGTGAGAGGTAGGGATCTATTTTCATTCTCCTGCATAAGTGATAGCACCATTTATTGAGAAGAATATATTTTCTCCAGTGCATGTTTTTGGTAGCTTTGTCAAAAATCAGCTATAAATGCTTTTTTTAAATTTCTGAATACACTGTTCTGTTTCGTTAGTCTATGTGCTGTTTAGTTTTTTTTTTTTTTTGCATGTACCGTTCTGTTTTTTTTTTAAACTTTTATTTAGTAAATATAAATTTCCAAAATACAGTTTATGGATTACAATGGCTTCTCCCCCCCCCCCATAACTTCCTTCCCACCTGCAACCCTCCCATCTCCCACTCCCTCTTCCATTCCATTCACATCAAGATTCATTTTCAATTATCTTTATATACAGAAGATTGATTTACTATATATTAAGTAAAGATTTCATCAGTTTGCACCCACACAGAAACACAAAGTGTAAAATACTGTTTCAGTACTAGTTATAGCATTACTTCACATTGGACAACACATTAAGGACAGAGATCCTACATGAGGAGTAAGTACACAGTGACTCCTGTTGTTGACTTAACAATTTGACACTCTTGTTTATGATGTCAGTAATCTTCCTAGGCTCTCGTCATGAGTTGCCAAAGCTATGGAAGCCTTTTCAGTTCGCTGACTCCAATCTTAGTTAGACAAGGTCATAGTCAAAATGGAAGTTCTCTCCTCCATTCAGAGAAAGGTACCTCCTTCTTTGATGGCCCGTTCTTTCTACTGGGATCTCACTTGCAGAGACCTTTCATTTAGGTGTTTTTTTTTTTTTTTCCAGAGAATCTTGGCTTTCCATGCCTAAAATACTCTCATGGGCTCTTCAGCCATATCCGAATGCCTTAAGGGCTGATTCTGAGGCCAGAGTGCTGTTTAGGACATCTGCCATTCTATGAGTCTGCTGTGTAATTACTGTAGCTTTGAAGTATGCTTTGCAATCAGTTATTGGTAAGCCTCCAGCTTGATTTTATTTTATTCAGGATTATCTTGGCTATTTTTTCTTGACAGGTAGAGGTAGACAGTGAGAGGTAGAGAGAGAGAGACAGAGAAAGGTCTTCCTTCCGTTGGTTCACTCCCCCAAATGGCCGCTACGGCCAGAGCACTGCACCAACCTGAAGCCAGGAGCCAGGTGCCTCCTCCTGGTCTCTCATGCAGGTGCAGGGCCCAGGCACTTGGGCCATCCTCCACTGCCTTCCCAGGCCACAGCAGAAAGCTGGAATGGAAGAGGAGCACCAGTACAGAACTGGTGCCCCAACCAGGACTAGAACCTGGTGTGCTGGTGCCATGGCTCACGAGGCCAATCCTCTGCCTGCTTATTTTGGCTATATTGGATCTTGGGTCATCCAAAATAAAATGTTATAATAAGATTATGATTTTTTTTTCTGGGCCATAGTGGAGAGCAAAATCAGAAGTGGAGCAGCCGGGACTTGAACCAGCGCCCATATGGGATGCCGGCACTGCAGGTGGCAGCTTTACCTGCTAAGTGACAGTGCGGCCCCAAGATGAAATTCTTTATCCAATTGGTTTATTAGCAGTTTCTCTGAACTCAGACGTCACCCATGATCTTTTTTTTTTTTTTAAACTAAAATAGCATCACAGATTACTCTTACTACTGTCTCCAAATGGCTAATTTGGTGGGTATTTTCAGGCCTATCTCACTTGTTTTGCAGCCATTTGGGGAGTGTTCCAGGAGATGGAAGATCTCTTTCTCTCTCTTCTCATCTCTCTATAACTCTACCTTTCAAACAAATAAAGAATAAGTCTTAGAAAATAAAATAAATTTTATCTTCAATCCACACCATAAAAGAAAGGTCTTGACTCAATAGGGCCTAGATTCCTAATGATTCTTAAATGCCTGCACTTGGTTCATTGCCATGTTGAAACATCGTGGTGTCCTTTCGGATTCTGTGATTATTTAGTATCAGTGCCAGGCATGTAAGACTAAAACTGGATGTGAATTTTCTGATTATTAGCAGAACTCAAGGCCTATCTCATAACTGTAGCCCCTACTGTTGGGTTCTTGACAATAGCCTGGACATCTGGTCTGCCCCTTGAAAAGCCACAGACTAACAGAATAAATATGAATATACTCTTGTCTAGGGAAACCAAATATGCAAATTACAGAATTTGAATCACTAATGAGTTCAGAATCTATGTTTATTTACTGTTATATTGCTCTTTTTTGCTTATAATTTGTCTCATCTATTCCATGAATCTTCTAGCTACTCATTTGATCTTTGCCACATATAAACTGTTGTTTCAATAGCTCTTCTGAGAATTTTTTACTTCAAGTAATCTTGTATAAGCTCTGGGAGGGTTCATGTTTAAATGTCTTTCCATATCCATCCTATCCAGTCTACCGATAAATACTGATTGATAGATTCTGTCACATTATTGCATAATTGAGAAAATTAGAATCTTATTTTTACTTTACTAGGGGATATATTTACATGAACTTTTTAAACCAGTGAAGCAGTGCAATTACCTTTGGAAATCATGGATAATTAATAGTTTAATAATTTTGTCTTTGCTCCAAGACTTATTTTTACAAGAATATAATCTTACTGATTATTGTTCTTCTTTAGTCCTTTAAAAACTATCTGAACATATGAGAAAGATAAAAATTGGTTTCTTTCAGATATATTAGCAAGCATTTTGCACAATATATTATTTAATAATTGATACAGAAAATCCATCTGAATTGTTCAGGTTAAAATATATTTAAGAAAGGGAATCTTATTTTTCCCTTTCCTCAAAATATGAAATATATTGACTGCACTTCAGAAGCTAAAAACTAAACAAAACCATCCTTTATCTATTTACTAATTTCATGCTTTAGTAGTTTGCACCCAATGCTGTCCTGTTGAATGCTGTCTTGGGGATCCTCTGTTCTATTTGCTCAGAAAATATAAAATCAGTTATTGTGATCTCTAATCACCCCACTATGCTGTTGAACAGTAGGAGCTTATTCCCACTGTCTATGATTTGATGCCCATTATCCAACCTCTCTCTTTCACTCCTCACTCCTCTCAGCCTCTAGTATTTATTTGTCTATATTAAAATTTTTTAGCTTCAACATGTAAGGGAGAATATGCAGGATTTGTTATTTTTATCTGGCTTATTTCTTTAAACATAATGTCTATCAATTTCATCCATTTGCTGCAAATGAGAAGATTTCATTCATTTTTTAAATTAATGTAAAATGTATTTATAAGATACTTTATACTTTTCCTTTTCCTATTATTAACCTTAAATTTATAAGTAAAAGATTGTGAGGTAGTAAAACAATGAGTTTCCATATACCCCTTCCTTCATTTCCCCTATGGACATCTCATATTAGTATATTTGTCACAACTATCACATCTAGCTTTCCTATAATTGTGTAAATATACAATACTTTCTTTTTTAAAAAAATTTATTCATTTATTTTGGAAGTCAGAGCTACAGAGAGAGGGAGAGAAAGAGGGAGAGATTTTCCAGCCAGGCCGAAGCCAGGAGCTTCATCTGGGTCTTCCACATGAGTGGCAGGGCCCAAGCACTTGAGCTGTCTTCTGATTTCCCAGGTCATTAGCAGGGAACTGTATGTATCAGAAGTGGAGCAGCCGGGACTCAAATCAGCTCCAGTATGGGATGCCAGATTTGCAGACAGTGGCTTTACCTGCTATGGCACAATGCTGGCCCCTACAACACCTCTTTCTTTCTTTCTTTCTTTCTTTCTTTCTTTCTTTCTTTCTTTCTTTCTTTCTTTCTTTCTTTCTTTCTTTCTTTCTTTCTTTCCTTCCTTCCTTCCTTCCTTCCTTCCTTCCTTCCTTCCTTCCTTCCCCTTCCTTCCTTCCTTCCTTCCTTCCTTCCTTCCTTCCTTCCCCTTCCTTCCTTCCTTCCTTCCTTCCTTCCTTTCTCTCTCTCTCTCTCTCTCTTTCTTTCTTTCTTTCTCTCTCTCTCTTTTTTCAAGAATTATTTATTTATTTGAAAGAGCTACACAGAAGGAGAGGCAGAGAAAGAGAGAGAGAGAGAGAGAGAGAGAGAGGTCTTCCATCTGATGGTTCATTCCCCAGCTGGCTGCAATGGCTGGAGCTGGGCCAATCCAAAGCCAGGGTCCAGGAGCTTCCTCTGGGTCTCCCACGCAGGTGCAGGGGCCTAAGGAGTTGGCCCATCTTCTACTGCTTTCCAAGGCCACAGCACAGAGCTGGATTGGAAGTGGAGAAGCTGGGATTTGAACTGGCACCCATATGGGATGCCAGCACTTCAGGCAGTGGCTTTACCTGCTTCGCCACAACCTTGGCCCCTATTGTATTTTCTGAGTTGGTTTTCACTCCAGAGTTTGCAAAATTAATGCTATTTCTATCCATTAATTAATTTTTTAGTGATTTATTAGAGCAAGAATCAGGGAAGCCAATAACATTGTAGCATAAATATACATACTTCAACCAATATACTTATTTGAGAATTCTGAATATTTGTTTTCATGTTAATCTTCCCTATGTTGTTAGCACCTGAGAAATGAGACTGTTATAAACATTTGATTGAGTACATATTGCTCCTTACCTGGTGCAGAGCTTAATATTGATAATATTTTTGTCAAGTTATCTATTATTTTGACACATGCTCTAAATAAAGGAATACAAGTTAATGTCCAGTTTTAAAGTATTCTGATCATAGAAATTTTATAGCATTGAGTATTTACAACCATCATCGTTTACCTGTTGCTTTAAGTATACTTTGAGATTTCAGTGTTCTTAATCATTATCCACTGATGAAAGGTTTACTAGAGCAGAATTATAAACTCAAGATTCCATTAAGATGATTCCTTGTTGTTCCTAGCCATCCATCTTAGTACTAGTAGTTGTTTCTTGATTCACTTGTTATGGTTCTATGACATCAAAATGTGAAATTAAAAAGGGATTAACAGAAAAAAATGTGAAATATACAGTAGCACAAAATTGGTAACAAGAAATTATATAAAAGATATAAGGTTTCAGGAAATAGTCTGAGGTTTTTTAAGTAATATTTTGAATCATTTAAAACATTTTCTGTTTTGAGAGTTTGCAAATGGATTTGTTTCAAAGGAGCCAATCATCATATATTTCTCCTTAAGTATTTGCTGGGTAAATAGATAATGATCATATATTTGAGTAAGATTGTGTTTTTTCTCTTGGTTTTCATGTTTGTTTAAATATAGGAATTGTAGAATATAATAAACTACCTTTCATATATTGGTGATGGTCTTTGGTAGAACAATTTTTTTTACATAAAGTGTGATTTGAAAGATGGTAATTCTTTTAAAAATCAAGTAACCAATAACACCCAAAATCGAGCACAGAAAATGACAGAGAAACCATTGTTCAGTTCAATGCTATGGTCATGAATAATAGAAATGCTCAATTGCTTTGAGTATTGATATTCATGATATCAGATTATTTTGAAATAAAAGATTAGCTTTTTTGAAATTACCAATGTGGAAAAAAACTTTTAGATATATATATTTCTATTTTGCTAATCTAATTCAACTAGTACTAACAAATAGTTTTCAATTCATTTGAATTTCAATTCATTTGAATTTCAATTCATTTGAATTTCTATTTCATAGAATAATGTGGTAATGGGTAAAGGATAATGTGAAAATTTTAGTATAGGAATATTAATATACAAGAATCACATTACTGAGACTGCACAACTAAATCAGATTTGGTGGGGAATAAAACAAGTAAAAACAAAATCTCAAACCTACCCTCAGAAAACAAATAATGCTAAACTCTGAGGACATTCTGAAGCCACAGCTCTTCTGAATTCTTACAACTTAAGAAGCAAATTTTTCATTCTGTCATTAATGTCAAGTTTGCTAGGTTTCATCAATATCCTTAAAATTATCAGCAGACTTATTTAAGCATTAATAAAGCAACAGCTGGTAAAATAGCAGCTGAATCTAATACTGTTTGTAATTTTTCATAATGGCTCCTGTGTGGGCCTTCACCCTCTAAGTAGGAGAGAATTCTGTATGTGTTATAACTGAATTGTCTATTTTCTACTGTGCACTATAGGGTGACTATTGGTTTGATATAAAGGAACTAAAGATGTATTTCTAAGATGTATGTTTATGTTTTACAAACTAAAAACAAATAGATATTAAGTTTTATACAGTATGTAAGGTGAATTTATGAAAGTTTTATTTTTCTTATAGTTGCAATATATGTAAATTTAATTTTTCCATTTTTCTTGAATGCTACTTAGTGAATAATATGAGGTAATTTCCTTATTTGCTGTAAAACCCAACTTCTGCAGAAATACTATATATTTTTATAAGTTATTTACTACTATTTGTATTGGTAGAAAATAGAAATTGTGCTAAGGAAGTTTCATTTTTTTTTTTTTTTAATTAAGAATCAGAAGCAGAGGGAGATATGAGAAAGACAAATGGACAAAGAGTTCCTATCTGCTAATTCCCTCCCCAAATGCCCACTATGGCCAGGGCAGTGCCAGGGGTGGGGCCAGAATCCAGAAGCTCAATTCATGGTAGGGACACAACTAATGTGTCTCCCAGGTCTTCATTGGAAGGAAGCTGGAATCAGCAGCTGGAGCCACAAATCAAACCCAGGCACTCTGATATGGCTCAGGAATATGTCAACCACTAGATCAAACACTGACCCCACACTGTTGCTTCTATTTATTCGTCTTCCTTTTAAATGAGATCAGGATTAACCATGAGATCCGTTATCTCTGTTTCAAGCTGCCAGAGAGGTAGACAATGGAACAGACACAGTGGACTAAGGTTTTGAGTATGATGGAAAGGATGAGGTATGAGGGTGTTATTCCTAAATATCCTTGTCTTTATTATCATGTGATTCTTACAAAAAAAAAAACACAGATAATAGCCAATGTTTTAAAAAATGTTTATGGAAAAAGTTAATGAAAAAACAAACTTGAAGAATATTCTCTTCTGTAATAAATTTTTTGGATGGTTTTTGAGGGTAGAGTTTCATTTATCCATTTAAAAGTAGTAGTTTACTGACTATTCTATGTCAGACATTGTACCAGGCGCTAGCAACATATAATGGGACAAAAACAGAGAAAATCTTTACTCAAAAGGGACTGACTTTAGGATCTATCTCTGTATTGTACAGATGCTTGTTAGGAAATAAAGGTGGGAAGACTCCTGTTTGCATGTCTGCAAAGGAAAAAAAAAAAGCGACTTAACATTCTAGTGGAAAGAGTTTGAAAAATGACATCATTTCCATTCATGAGTTTGTATCCTTTGAATTTGATTTGCCGTCTTCAAAAACTCATGTTGAAATTCAATCTTCATTGTGAGGTATGAGAAGAATGGAAATTCGATCTGATTATGATGGGCCTTTGGGAGGTGATCAGAATCAGATAAGGTCATCAGATGGAACCCCCATGTTGGAACATGGATGCTTTATAAAAAGGAGATGAGACCAAGGGTATACATACACGCACACAATCCCTGTCTCACCATGACCTCAGAATTCTGCCTGTAAGAAGACCTTCACCAGATGAGCCCCTTTGACCTTGATGCGGAACCATGAGCCAAAATAAACCACTTTTCTCTATAATTTACCCATTATATCATTAACAACGGGAAATCAACTAAGGTAGAAAATTGCTACCAAGAATCGGATTGCTGCTAATAATGAATACCTGAAACTGTGGAAGTGACTTTGGGGCTGAGTAATGGGCAGAGATTGAAATAATTGGTGAAAATGCATAGAATTCCGGGAAATGCTGATGTTGACTCATGAATTAAGGAGACCAAAGAAGAGCTACAATGTCTTAGAGATTCAGTGAGTGGTTGCGACCAGAATGCTGATGCAAACGAGGAATATTCTATTGGCATTTGGAGTGAAGCCACTCTGTCACACCATTGCAAAGAATTTGGCTGAACTGCGTCCATGCCCTAGAGCTTTAAAAAAGGATGAATTAGGCCGGCGCCGTGGCTCAACAGGCTAATCCTCCGCCTTGCGGCGCCGGCACACCGGGTTCTAGTCCCGGTCGGGGCACCGATCCTGTCCCGGTTGCCCCTCTTCCAGGCCAGCTCTCTGCTGTGGCCAGGGAGTGCAGTGGAGGATGGCCCAAGTGTTTGGGCTCTGCACCCCATGGGAGACCAGGATAAGCACCTGGCTCCTGCCATCGGAACAGCGCGGTGCGCCGGCCGCAGCGCGCTACCGCGGCGGCCATTGGAGGGTGAACCAACGGCAAAAGGAAGACCTTTCTCTCTGTCTCTCTCTCTCTCACTGTCCACTCTGCCTGTCAAAAAAAAAAAAATAAAAAATAAAAATAAAAAAAAAAAAGGATGAATTAAAAAGTGATGAGCTGGAATATCTGACAGAAGAAATATCCAAACAACAAAATGTTCAGGTTCTGCTGCTTGGTTACTTGCTACTGCCTATGGTATTATTGAGGAACAGCATGACCTAAAGGTAGAATGTATGATTAAAAGGGAAGCAGAGCAGAAACATTTGAACGATTCCTAGCCTGACCAGGGAAGGAGTGAACAAAAGAATCAGGTATGGGTGCTGCCCAGCAACTGCTTGTTAGTCCTTAACATGGATAAAAGTGGACGCAGAGTGGAAAAGATTGTTCAGATGAGAAGCCTGGTGAGGAAATGTTTTCAGGAGAACAAAATGAGAATGCAGTTGATCAATCACTTACTCCAGATTCTAATCATAAAAACACTGGGAAAATGGCCCGGGGTATCTCAGAAATCTTCCAGGCTGCTAATCCCATAATAGGCCCAGAGGCTTAGGACACATGCTTCATGGAATGGGCCCAGGTTGCCCTCCACAGTCTCACTCTCCAGGGCCAGCTGGAGATTTTCCTCACTGCTTTCTGGAAAACTGCTCTACAATGGTCTGAGACATGATTTAGGTGGGTCCAGGTATAGCTCATAGCACCACTCCAAAGGGAGCAAATTGCAGATACTGGTGTCCACATGGTGCTGATTCTACAGTATGCAGAGTGCAAGAGGTCATGGTATCTTCCTCCAAGAGTTAAAATAAGGTCTAGTGGGCCAGACAGACTTTCCTGATGGCTTAGGGCCCCGAAGGGATTCCCTGAAGGGGTGGTGCCTCATCTTGCTGTGGGAGTGGATCTGCAGCATGGACCCCAGAAAGACAGAGCCATGAGAAATATGCCATGCCTGTTTTTCACAGGCACCAGCTTTGGAGCAGTAAGATGTGATCAGCAAAGCTAAGTGGCTGAGGCCTAGCCTATTACAGGGAACACACTTACTGCCACAGTATGCACAAGATGCCACACTTAGAGCTTTGAGATTTTTTATCTGCCCTGCTGGATTTTGGTCTTGCTTTGCATCAGTCCTTTCTACTTGTATAACTTTCTTTACTTTTACAGCCTCAAGCTAAAATAAGTTTGTTTTGAATCTGAGATGATACTTTGGGTTTTTTAATTAATGCTAGAATGAGTTAAGAATTGGAATTATCTGAATGAAATTACTGTATTTTTCACGTGGGAAGAACATGAATTTCAGGGAGCACAATGCTATAGGTTAAATATGATTTGTCCCTCTAAAAACTCATGTGGAAATTTAGTCTCCATTGCAAGGCATCAAATGATGGAAACTTAATTTGACTATGGTGTGGAGAGGTAAAGACTGGTTTCTGACTGGGAATAGATAAGGTCCTTAGGGTGGAAACCCCATGGCTGAGACCTGGGGGCTTTTTAAGAATAAGGAGATAGTTCCCACCCTACCCTCTGCTCCTAAATCTGTATATATGAAATGCATGAAGTTTGTTCACCTTATATAAATAAAAAAATTGTTAAGGAGAAAGACAGATACCGGAGGATACACACACATGAACACACTTTCTGTGTTTCACAATGTGATACTTGACACCACTATGAGATACTTCCAGCAGGAAGCATCCAATAGATGTGGTCCCTTGACCTTGGACCTGAACTGTGAGCAAAAATAAGCCTCTTTTCTTTGTAACATACCTAGCCTGTGGTGTTGTGTTATTGGCAAGAGAAACTATACTAATACAGAACCACTTACGAAGAAAATGAAAACCTGGTAGGGAAGTAAAGAATGACAGAATGAGTGGTCAGGGAAGAATCCTTGAGTCATAACATAAAACCGGACACTTGAATGAAGAGACAATAACCCATGTACATATATGATGGGTGACTTTCCAGGCAGAGGAAGCACCCAGAAAAAGGAAAGTGTGAACATGTTTGAGGATCATCAAGGCATTCATAGTTAGGGAATACACAACTGTGTATACACAACAACTGGAAGAATCATGGAACTGATGTTGGTGGAGTAGCTAGGGGCTATATTTTGTAGTGCTCTGTAGGCAAAGATGCAGAATGTGAATTTCAAGGGTTGGCTCTGAGGCTTAGTAGGCTAAGCCTCTGCCTGCAGTACCAGCATTCTATATAGGCACCAGTTCTAGTCCCGGCTTCTCCTCTTCCAATCTGGCTCACTGATAAGGCCCAGAAAAGCAGTAGGAGATTGCCCAAGTGCTTGTGTTCCCACCCACATAGGAGATCCAGAAGAAGCTCCAGGTTCCTGGCTTTGGATGGGCCCAGCTTCAGCCACTGTGGACATTTGGGGAATGAATCAATGGACGGAAGTCCTTTCTCTCTGTCTCTTCCTCTCTCTGTTTGTAAAATCTACCTTTCAAATAAATAAATGAATCTTTATTAAAAAGAGTGTGAATTTTAGATTATATTCACTGTATGCCTGAATTCTTTGTGGAATACTAAGCAGGAAGTGATGATCTGGTATATATTTTAGAAAAGCCTTTCTAATCTTTTGTTGGAGACTATATTCTACTTGGGCAGGATTGAAAGATAGGATCAGTTGGAGGCCATGGCAAGGGTCCAGGTGATGTGTGAAATAGATGGTGATGGAGATGACACACCATGTGTACACAAAGTGAGCCGTGTTTCCCTGTAAATGAACACACGGGCAGCGTATCTGCTCCCATTATGCATTGTTCGGACTTTAGGCAAAGGTGGTATCACTTGCAAGTTAATATGCATAATTAGCTTTTTAAAAATGTCTTAGCTAAGACAGATTCTGATGATGCAGTTTATTCTGTGCACTTACTACTTTGTTTTACTCAACATCACTAAGCAGAAAACAATGCTTACAACTATTTTGCAGTGGGTGCCACGACTCACTATGCTAATCCTCTGCCTGTGGCGCCAGCACCCCTGGTTCTAGTCCTGGTTGGGGCACTGGATTCTGTCCTGGTTGCTCCTCTTCCAGTCCAGCTCTTTGCTGTGGCCTGGGAGGGCAGTGGAGGATGGCCCAAGTGCTTGGGCCCTGCACCCGCATGGGAGACCAGGAGAAAGCACCTGGCTCCTGGCTTTGGATTGGCACAGCGCTGGCCATGGCGGCCATTTGGGGGGTGAACCAAAGAAAGGAAGACCTTTCTCTCTGTCTCTCTCTCTCACTGTCTAACTCTGCCTGTCAAAAAAAAAAAAAGTATTTTGCTATGGGTAAATCATAAGAAGTTGCACAAGTATTTATAAAATGCTTCACTGAGCTGAACATGTATTAAAAATAAGTTAATTTTGTTCTTTGATTTTTGAAGCTTCATGAAATGGTAGGGTTTCACACTATGCCATTCATGAAGATATGTTTCATTATTTCTTTGTTTTTGTTTTTGTTTGTTTGTTTTGTTTTTTGACAGACAGAGTGGACAGTGAGAAAGAGAGAGAGACAGAGAAAAAGGTCTTCCTTTGCCGTTGGTTCACCCTCCAATGGCCGCCGCGGCCGGCGCTAATCCGAAGGCAGGAGCCAGGTGCTTCTCCTGGTCTCCCATGGGGTGCAGGGCCCAAGCACTTGGGCCATCCTCCACTGCCTTCCCGGGCTACAGCAGAGAGCTGGCCTGGAAGAGGGGCAACCGGGACAGAATCTGGCGCCCTGACTAGAACCCGGTGTGCCGACACTGCTAGGCAGAGGATTAGCCTGTTGAGCTGCAGCGCAGGCCCATTATTTCATTTTTGTATTAGGTGATTAGAAATTAAGAATGTTGTATTAGGTAATTAGAAATTTTTATTATTATCTTGTGAGACCTTAATCAATGGATTGCTATTAGCTATATAATCCTACAAAAAGAATTACCCTTTTCTCTGTAGATAGTACATTAACTTTAATTATAATACTGTACAAATAAATCTTATGTCCAGAGTAAGTCCAAAAAAAGTTTAATTGTAAAATTCTAATTGTGTTCTTTTAATTTTCTTTGAAAATTTTATTTCATTAAATTGAAACTGTATTAGGGTAACATTTGCTAAGCAGTTTCTTGATATCAGATTTTGTACAGTACTCTAGGATGTTAAGTTCATTATAATCACAAGGATATGTAAGACAGTTCGGAAGGGTTTCTCAGAGATGGTGGAATACTAAATTAATATGTATTTATTTAGTAAGATAGCTGCTGCTTAAGAAACTGTATGAAATTTCTGGACTGGTAGGAGGTGAAGATACTTTACCATCCCCTTTATTAAGAGCTATGTGCTATTATTGAAGGAATATTTACAAATTTTAATGTGCTTTGCTCTTTTAGGAATGAGGACAATGCAATTACAATAATATGTACACTAGAATCTCTTATATAATTTTGGTTGACCTACATGTGAAATAATCAGAAATAACATAACACAAAATAACATAACATTGTATTTTGTGACTCAGTTAACAAAAGTTAATTCATTTAGGAATTCAGAGACAGCTACACAGGAGAAAAATAAATGCTGATATTTCTTGTTGAATATGAATAGTGGAGCAAAGGAAAGACCATGTTGGATAGGGAAGTACAAAACCAGACTAGCAGTAGAAATTGGCATGCTGTCTTTGAATGATTATGTAGAGAAATTATAGGAAATATATAAGATATCTTTGGAGCCACACTCTCCTTATATTCTCCTGCTTCAAGTTAACTGTTCTGAAAGGAAATCACACTATAAATAGTTGGAACTGTTGTGAAGATTAATGAATGGTACAAGAGCAAGATTTGTAGCACAGTTTTTGATCCATAACAGACATATTTAATGCTAGCTATTATTGTGAATTTCTTTTTCTTACTGCTGACATTCTACCAATTTAGGACTTTGCCATTTCAGACTTAACTGTTCAGGCTACAAATACCAGACTAATTGTTTCATAAAAGCTTCTCTGTCCTAATCAGGTAGAAATGAATTTTCACTTTATTTTATACTAAATATTTAAGTTATAAAAATTTGCATTCATCTTCATTTGCTAAAGTAGATGTTTTCTTTCAAATTTTTGTCCACTGTCACTTTCTAATGTAAGATCATTTTATCACTGCTTAGAATTAGAAATTACTTATCAGATTTATTGCTGTTAAAGTAAATAAACTGTTTATACAGAGATAATATTCCTAGATTATTGAATTTTACCATTAGGTTATTTATTTTCCTCCAATTTCTCCATCTTTAATGGCATGCTATATGATGGGAAAATAGCACAACATTTTTATTAGATTCCAAGATCATTGTATTTTTGGGATACTTGTAATTAAGTTGGATCGTTGGATCTTATTCAAAGAACATGCTATGATGTATAAATATTCCTGCTTATAACTAACATGGTTCTTAGGTCTTATTTGTAAAATATATTTAGTGCGCAGTTTGATACTATTTACTTGTGACAATTGATGTTTGATAACTTATGTATTTTAATGTTAATGGTAACACCAGAGTTCTATTTAACTAATCAAGATAACACATTGAATCATACAAACTGAGGATATGGTAAAACATTTTATTTTTTAAAAATTATTAGATTTTATGTTTTAGAGAAATTTTAGGTTTAAAGAAAGTTTCCATAGAAAGTAGACTTTCTGTATATTTGCTTCTCTCCTACTCCCTGCACACAATTTTCCCTATTATCAGAAGCTTCCATTATTGTAGTGTGTTTGTTATGATTGGTGGATGACCATTGATATATTTATTTATTTATTAAAGATTTTTAATTATTTATTTGAGAGGCAGAGTTACAGAGAGAGAGAGAGAGAGAGAGAGGGAGGGAGAGACAGAGAGAGAGGTCTTCTATCCACTGGTTCACTCCCTAGATGGCCACAACCGCTGGAGCTGGACTGATATTCTGTATATAAAGATAATTGAAAATGAATCTTGATGTGAATGGAATGGTAGAGGGAGCAGGAGATGGGAGGGTTACAGGTGGGAGGGAAGTTATGGGGGGGTAAAAGCCACTGTAATCCATAAGCTGTAATTTGGAAATTTATATTTGTTAAATAAAAGTTAAAAAAGAAAGTATTATTATTCTTTTTTTATATTTATAGTAAAAGTTTTATTGGGGCAACATTAAGTAAATTTTGAAATTAGATATAATCTAGTCAACTCTATTAATACAAATATGTGCCTATATAACAACTTCATAATATTGTAGTGGTTTTGTTTTAATACATGTTATTTGAATTATTTCCTAACTATATTGATAAATATAATGAATGTTAAAATCTTACCATATTTCAAGAATAAAATATATTGTTATTAACTATAGCCACCATGTCTTACAATAGATATGTTGAAATTATTCATCCTATGAAGTGAAGTTTTGTGTCTTTGACCAACATTTTTCCAAAGGCCAACCCTTGGTAACTGCCATTCTATTATTTACTTCTGTGAAATCAACCTTGTTAGTTTTCACATATGAAGAAAATAAATGTAATGTATTCCCACCACAGAAATGACAACTATGAGATAATGCACATGTCCGTTAGTTGGAGTTAGTCATCCTACAATACATGTATACTTTAAAACACCAAGATGTACATGATAAATGCATAGAATTTTATCTCTCAATTTTTAATAATAATAAATTAACCCTTGAAAGTATATTCACCTTAGATATTGGCATGAATTAATGTATACATGAAAAAATTGCTTTTCATGTGTTAAGAAGAGTGAGATACTAGGATACAATGGTACATGAGTAAACTACTTTATATTCAGTCCTCTCAAAAGAGCGGCAAATCATTTCATCATACTGTCCATTTTTTACCTGGAGTCTATACTTCTTACATAATCATTTTCTCTAACAAAGTTATTTACTTTTTCAAGTTGTTTTTATTTCCTTTCCATTTGTCTTCCTGTGGCAAGTATTCTGTCTGACCTCTGCACCACACCAGGTTTTCAGACTGTAATCTATCAAATACTGGCCTTATTTTCTGCATTTCCCTTTCAATCTCTACAAACCCTTGAATTAATGGATGAATGAATGAATGAGTGAAAGATTCCGTCAGCAATTTCTAAGATACCTGTCATAGTGAACCTCTAGGTGTGATTTCCAAAATGTTCAGTTCACATCCTTGTTCCAGTGCTGACTTAGTCCATAAAACTCAACATGTTTTCGAAGTTCTCAAGGTTTGAGTTTTATTATGTGAAAAATGAAATAATGGAAGGATTGTATAAGTACTAAATGTGCTAATCCATGGAAAGTTTTCAAATTTATGTGTATCTGTTACTCAGCAAATGATTTATGAATATTAGCAATTGTTATTCTTAAATTGATATTTCCTTTATTTATGAATAGAAAGTATGATGACAACTCTCTCAGGACCTTAAAGACCTTTTTCCTTTCTAGTTTTTTTAGAGCTGTTTTTCTCCATTAATAGCTACTCTCTAAGCATTATTGTATGCCAACAAACAATAATATTGCCACCAAAGTTCGCAGCTTAGGGAAGATTTTTCTCTAAATCTTTCAACAATATCTAACACAAGGAGACAGTACAAGGCTAATTTCATTTTTTATCAGCCTTTCTGTTGCTTTCTCCCATGAACCTTCCTTATTTATTCTCTGAAAGCTGTGTGTTTATTAATAATAAAAAGAATGTAGTAATAAAGTGTCTCATCATGGATGCCTTTGTTATTTTAAAATATTGTAATTATTTCTTACAACATATTAGAGTGTAAGTTCATCCCTGACAGATGGGTACATCATGATGAGTGAAAAGCATTAGTAATTTAACATATTTAAGCTACCGTGGAAAATTAGCAACGATGTGAAAATTGAAAAACTCATTTCCTAATGCAATTTAGGCAAGGCTACAAGGATTTTCATTAAATAATATAAAACAAATTAGAGAGATAGAAACAAAACTCAGGGGGTAGTAAACAGAATCACATTAAAAGATGGTTTTCAATATGTTTTAACTGTTTAAAGACCAAAACCAGTTAACTTCACTCTCATTTCAAAAATCAGAAAAACCTTTCTGGATTCCCAGCTAATTGATTTGATGTAGTTATTATTGCTATTTGATCATTATATTTAGAAAATTATGTTAATATTAAATGGATTTGGGAAACTGTTAAAGTCTCAGTTTGGGATGCCTGCATTCCATATTGGAATGCATGGTTCAAGTCATAGCTACTCTGCTTCTGATCCACTTCCTACTAAGGTGCACCCTAAGGTGCAGCTGATGGTTCAAATATGTGAGGGCCTATCACCCACTTGAGAAACCCGATGGAGTTCTGGGCTTTTGCTTGAGCCTGGCCAGTTCATGGCTGTTGTGTGTATTTAGGAGTGAACCTGAGGATAAACTATCTCTGTCTGCAGGTATGTCAGAGTCTGCCTGACTTTCAATACAATGACAATATATAGAAATAAAAAAATGGTCTTTTAAAGTTCAAAATAAAAGCAGTTTTGAGAAATGAATGTGCTAAATTTTGAGTAGATTATAAAGCTTTTATATTGTAGTTTTTTCTTTCTTTAACTGCAGTAATTGCTGAGTAGCAAAGCAAATCAGATGCTTCATTTCAGAGTAAAGAAAGCTTTAAATTTTAACACAGTCCCTACTGGGATAAGTCTCAAGTGTAAAGTCTTTGCTTTATTTAACTTGGTTACTGTTCATTCCTTTCTTGTGACATAGAACCAATTTTTCTTTTCTTTTCTTTTTTCTTTGTTTTTGTTTCTATAGAAAGCTGATCTTGCAGTTGCTCCACTGGCTATTACCTACGTTCGAGAGAAGGTCATCGACTTTTCCAAGCCCTTTATGACACTTGGAATAAGTATTTTGTACCGCAAGCCCAATGGTACAAACCCAGGCGTCTTCTCCTTCCTGAATCCTCTGTCCCCTGATATCTGGATGTATATTCTGCTGGCTTACTTGGGTGTCAGTTGTGTGCTCTTTGTCATAGCCAGGTAACATGCTCACTTTTGTGATTTTTTTGGCAATTGTTAACTCCTTTTTCTAACTAATAATTGTCAAAAGTCACAATCAACTTTACTTTTTATTTTCTTTATCCCCATTACGTCCTAGAGAATAATGAGCTTTAAGAATCATGCCCACTTATAAAATGTACTATGCTGCCTTCTTTGGGCAGAAAGCATGCTGGTTGTGTCAGTAAGCTATCAGTGTGATGGGACACTGTTCTTATCCAGTATCCTAAAGCATTGATAAAAATAATTTTCCTTAGTTTGAAGATTTCTGCTGAACCCAAAGTAAAATATCATGTTTTGCTAAAATGAGTTATTAATTCAGTCATAACAAAAAACAAAGTAGTAAAATTTCAAAGAAGACTTTCTTAAGGAATCAAAATTAATTTAAAACATGTATTCTAAGTTTTAAAAGTTACTGTTATTTTAACAAGAAATATTTCATAAAATAAATATATCACTCCCAGATATTGTAATAGTCATTGACATGTGGATTATGTTTCAAGTTATAGTATCTGAAGTCAAATGCCTTACTAAAAAAAACAGCTTTATATATATATAAAGGCCTTTAAAATACCTGATACAGGTGAATCAATATTTTGCTATTTAATAGTAGTTCATAGATGTAGGAATTTGTAGGCATTTTGACATGTCTTTATCTCAGTATTAAATTTTCAATTGATATGTCATTTGAATATGATTTTGTTTGCTTTTGCCTTAACTGAGATAAGGATTATACCTCAGGAATCAATACTCTATTGCTGCTATAATGACATTGAAGGCCACATACTCACTGTACTCTTTTAATTTTAAATATTATATAACAAAAATATAGCTTAGAAACCGAAATGAGTTAGAATCCTACCTATAATTTTTCATGATAAACACATTTATAGTGTATAACTATATGTGTTTTTGCATTCTATAATCAAAGTTAATTGAAAGTTTGCCTTTTCTTGAGACTGCTTGACATAGATTCCTTTCATAAATTTGTTACCAGGATTATTTGTCTCTCCACAAATTTATTTTAATAAGTTCATGTATTTTTGCTGGTAGTGAAACAAACGTTTAGCTGACTTAGTTATGGAAATAAAATCAATGATTGTATTATCATAATATTTTTGATGCATTTATATTTCTATCTTTTACAGTTATTTTGATATACTTATAAGTAATTACTATACAACTGTATAATTTTCTAATATGTTAAATATTATGATTTGAATCCTTAGCACGCTTATCATTTGCATTTGCCTGCAAACATGTATTGAAACCTGGTAGCAATGCAGCATTTGATGCTTCCTAGTACAGCCTTTCAGAATTTTATTTGAAGTTTAGGGTTCTCCTCCTCAAAATGAGAATTTAGAATGTGATTAATTTTTACCTTCAACTTTTTCCATACTCTGTAAAACTAAAACATCTTCTTGTTTTTGAGCATTTTTGAACTAATTCTGTCTTTTAAATGTGAGGCACCATTGTAGGGAAAATTAAGATCAATTGATTACAATTAATTCTATTATAAGGCCAATGTAATTACCTGATTATATAAATATAAATAAACATATATATGTACTCCTATATATCAAAATATTCTGATAAATGAGTTCACGCATTTCAGTCAGAACAAACGCCAAATAGAAAAATAAATTCTACAAAGTGTAGGAAAAGCCTTCCTTGGCATCAGCACGTATACCTTTTTTTCCTTAATCACATGAAGAAAATTTCCCAGGAAGAATTTAAATGAAGCCTAGACTTTGTGAGACAGTTATGAGGCATTAATATGGACTCAATTAAACTGAAGTCATTCTAAAAGTAGTTTTCTAGAGATCTTAGAAACTAAATGTTTAGTTGACTCAACTTTATATTAGGAATTTTAGATTTTACTAAATTCCCAAGCTCAAATTCTCTAAAATTAGAATCAAAGTAAATAATGTTAAGAAACTAGATATTTTCTTTCCCAGCTTAAAAGTACATTAGCAAGTCCAGGAATGCACTTATCTAACTTTTCAAAATATGTCTATAATTCTTAGTTTGATGTATCATTTTTTTACATAATGTCTATATAATTATGGCAACCTGTACTGATTTTATGCAAAATAAATACATCAATATCATTTTATTTGAGCAAGTAAAGTCAGTATGTTTGCCATTTTCAAGTGCCTTTAAATTTTGCATTGTCACTTTAATATTTTGCCATTAGTCTTTAAATTGATGAATTTGGAAATTATCCTGTTTCAGCCTTTTCAGCACTGTGAGAGCAAATGATCTCACATACTTAAATCATTAGGTACTTAAAAGATAAAAAAAAAATAAAATTTTATTTATTGGCAAATAAAAATATATAAAATAATAAATAATGTCAGATTAACTATGGTAAGTAATAAATAATATTAGACACTCTTTGTAAAGTAATACTTAATAAAGTAAATATTTTGCACACTATTTACATAATATTTGTTTAATTTTGAATATTAAAATAATTTTATTTAAAATATTTGCAAATTATGGACAAAAACACACACCAAAACTTAAAGTTTTTATATAATCAATTTAAATTTTAAATTGAAACTCCCAAATCAAATGAAGTTATATGGTTAACATCTACTCTTACCTGATATTGAACTCTTAAGTAAAAGATGTTCATAAGGTACAAAGGCAGATAAAATAACCAGGTTTCAGTTGTAGAAATTAATTACCTTTCCAATTTAAATGGAATCACAATATTTCTTGAAATCTAAAATCAATGTATCATTTTTGATTTTACTTATTAACAAAAATTTCATCTTAGGTCATATAGAGATCACTAATGAAATCATTTACATCATTGTTGATGTCAAAATATAGTATTTTCTTTATGTGCATTATATTAAAAAGTTTTTAGATATTTTAATTTTTAATTAAAAATCATAGAAACAAATGTCTAAAATATCACCTCAATTACATAATTCACATTTGATTTGATGTTGGGTTATATTAAATTTTAGATTATATAATACCTAAAAAGAATGATAGCAATTTAATTCAAAATTATAATATGATAAGTAAAATACTAAAATATTTAACTGCTATTATATTTACTTTTGCTTTGGTAATAATCTCATATTGTTCCCATTATTGTTAGAATTAATCTTGTATATCTTATAGCTACAAAGCTGCATGTTCAATTTTTTTATGTTTCCACATAAATTTAATTGCTTCATTAATCACTTACTCAGTAAGTCAAATATTTGTTGAGTCCCTAGTAAGCACTAATTCCAGTTCCACAAAATATAAAAAAAAATTCATTTATCATCTGTTCATTAATTTGTTCAGTAAATTTCTATTGTCTACATATAATGAATTAAGAATTGTGCTGTATGCTTGAATCCAAGAACAAAGACAACTGGATATATTCATTATGAAACTCACAAAAAATTACATATATCTCACAGTACATATTTTTGTCTTTGAATAAACTAATAGAAATATTTGATAGCACTCGTGTATTATTTATAAATGCAGTGTGTTTTAAATATATTTTTCTAAAAATTGACAATTAATACATTTTTTCAATGTAGAGAAGCATACGACTATAAAGGAAATATAAGACATTAGATGATTTGTTATCCTTAGAATACTAGATTTAAAGCTTACTTAATAGGTACTGTCTATAATCTTAATAATATTACTCATAACAAATTAGGAAATAATAATCATTATTAGAATGCATGTCTTTAAAATGAATTTAGAAATAGATTATTTTGCATTTAATTTAAAAAATTTCCCCTCACCTTTATTTATAAAATACACAATTAAGACTATTTAACACATTCTTTAAATGTATTTAGTGAATATAATAAGAAATAAATGGTGTCGTTTTTTTGCCTTGCTATGGTTTTATATTACATGTTTTTTTGCAAGCAGTTGCATAATTATTTATAGCATAATGACATAATCAGCATGCTTATCTGATTTAACTGAGAACTCCTCTAAGAATATTATAGATGAGCCAGGAATTCTAGACATAAAATGTCCTTATTCCACATATTTTAACTATTGCTGTTGGTTGACAGAAGTGTAGGAATAACTCTTGCCCATGATGGGCCTACACTTAGTTTTATTTGTTCTTAAATATTTTTCCCTCTCTTCCTTCTCCTTTTTCTTTGAACTAGAAATATTATTGTAGAGATGGCAGTTAGTCATGTAAAAAGCCTGGTTAGGGTATCCACCTCTTTTACTGATAAAAAGAGTTATTTTTCACCTTGCTTCAAATATTTCCTTTACTAAGTAATAGAGAATATTGATACAGATATTGTTTATAAAATGAGTACATTTAAATTCACATACATATTTGAACATTTGTGAATTTTGGACATAGATAATTCCAAGAGAACAAAAACTGTTCTGAAACTCACCATGTTGATCTAAATTTTGATGTACAGAGATGAACTACAGAGGACCAAGCCTAAAAGAAGGGAACAGTGGTATACACATTTTCCCTTCCAACAGGATTGATGAAATATTAATAATTATTCCGTAAGCCTAAAAGAATACTGCATGTTTTACTCCCACATTGATTTTTTTAAAATTAAAAATAAATAAACTCTGAGAAGAAATGTAATACTATTTTTTATTTTGCAGTGAGAGTACTGTTCCACAAAATTTTGTTAGGCTATTTAAACAAATGAATGTGGTCAAATATAGAAAAATGAATAAAAGTAGTTAAACAATGTTGACTAACCTGGGCCATCTTAGCTAGCATAGCAAATCAAAGAATATTCATGTGTTAAACACATAATACCTATGTTTCCTAAGTTACAAGAGAAGAGCTACAGAAGATTCTTGTGTGACTTTGCATTGAATTATCTTGAAGAATTTTTGGAATATTTGGAGAGTGCTTATTACATTACTGGCCGCACAGAATAGTCTCCCAAGAATCCACTCGCGGGTTTGTTTGAGAGTGACCATGAGGACTCACCTGACAGACATGTTGACTCTAACATGATTGTGGTCACAAGAGGACAAGGCTGATGCTTTGCTTAAATTCCATCTCTGTTTAAAAATACTCCATATTTATCTTGCTGTTCAGAGGTAAAGACATTCTAAACATAATGTTTTTGATGGCTGAACTGGCTTTAGAAAACAACAGCTAAAGTGCTTGCATTAACAGCTTTGATATAGGCCCCAGACAAGTGTGCAGTAGCCTTTATATTCCTGTCACAATGATGATTGACATTTAATGGATGGTGCAGGGCAATATGGACTTATTTATTATGCACTCAAAAATGGATCACAGTTTTGGTGGGACGTTCACTATTAAACTAATCTGCTGTCAAGAAGACTGTTGTCATTTTAAAGTGAAATGCCAATTTTGTTGTATGACTTTACCACCAACTTGCCAACTTCTTACTCCCAAAACCATTTCAATTTTACTTTTCTATAGCATAATTTTAAATATATTTTACTTCGATTTTAATGCCATTTTTATTGAAGTAAATTGCAGGAAAACCTGTTTGTTATTTCTCTTTCCAGTTAGCAATTTTACTAGAATTTACTGAAATTTGGTTTTAAATGAGTACTGTTCTGCTAATATGCCTTTCACACATATAAAAGTGATTGCTACTATTTGTCTAAGTTACGGACCTAAACATCAACATTAATCAAAACTATATGCACATTCAAACTATGGCATTCCATAGGGATTAGTATACTCCTACTTTAAACATTTTTTACTCTCAATTTTTATTTGGTTAATCTATTTAGAAATAATGTACCTCCTCACGTTTAGTGGTTCCAGTAACATTCAAGATTCTAAAGTAGACATGAAAGTCCTATCCAGAAAACAATTATTAGCTTGTAGTACTAGGGTGAACCAAAAGCAATCAAAACTAATTTGCTCAATGGCTTCTTTTGCAGCAATGTGAATAATAAGGTATCCAGTTAACTGAGGCAGTAGAGAACTTGACTGAAATTATCAGATTAGGACAAAGAATAGAATCTTAATCATTAGAGGAGACAATAAATATATTTTGCATTTCTTAATTTTATGCAGAACATTTATAAGAATAAAAGATTTGGAAAAAAATGAGTTAAGGCAATTTAAAATGACCTTTTATCTAATCTTCTGTAATCAATTTTCTTTTAATAGTAATTATAATTGAGAATCTTTTAGAAGTTTTTGTATTTCTATCCAAATTATTTTTTCTTGATTGTTAGGCCAAAATTAAATACAAATGTGAGAACAGATAACTCACTTTTGCTTTTCAAATTCTATAAGTAAATTGTTTGCTTCTGTGTTTTCCCTAGCATCAATTACCAGGATAGAATATAAAGCCTCCTGGAAGCAAAAAAGCTATTTCTCTAGTTATTGTAATTGTGTTCTCTCAATAAATGTCTGGATGAGTGAGCATTTTGAGAACTGTGGTCATACCATAATGATTTGTTTCCATGTAGGAGTTCCACAATGTCTAGCTCCATAATAATAATTTACAGTGTACAGGGTTACATTAAGAAACTTAAGATTACTAAAAACTTAAAGTTCAATGCTTATTAAATTATTACAATTCTTAACAACAATGGCACTTCTGTTCTTGTTGAATCCCTTACAGAATATACAGTTAGATTTTACAACATACACACAGACACACATACACACACACAGCTGATGAGAACCACACCCATTTTTGGGGATTTTTTTTTTAAGACTTGGAAAATAAGAATGTAGTTTTTCCTTTGGCAGTTGCCTGCATGTCTCCTATACATTTTTTTCATTAGCTAATTCAGGCTGAGAAGCTAGTAGAAGGATACTGTAAATGACTTCTTTCTCTTCCCCTTCTCCCAGTTTTTTATAAGAAAAAATATTTGAGGTGTTTCTTAAGAATCAAAGAGATGCAAGCATTTTCCATAAGTTATGCCCTGACTGTATGATTTACAGTTTCTATGTAGTTATATGTCCCATAGCTGTGGTGTAGTATAAATTGCCTTTAAGAAGCCACCTATCTTGGTTTGTATGTGTTAATTCTCAAAACAAAAGCATACTGGGTTCTTTTTTTCTCTTTTCTTTCCTTCCCTCTTCCCTCTCCTCTCCTCTCCTCTCCTCTGCTCTCCGCCCCTCCTCCTCCCTCCCCTTTTCTTCTGTCTTCTCTTCTTTTCCAAAGCTACTGGAAAAATGGTCTCCTAGGACTTAAGAAATATTTAATAAAAATTTTCTCAATGCTTTATGGCATTCCTTATGGGGCATTTTAATCTACAACATCTAATCAGCAGAAGCCAAATGTATTATATGAATATATACTTTGAAGCAGTGGAGTATGTGCAGACAGCCAACAACAGAATAATGGGGAAATAAAGATTTGTTCATTAGTTTTTTGTTTTATTTTGCTTTTGCTTTCTGTATTTCTTTGTATAATGATTGATTGCTGTGCTCATAAAAAGACAATTGGCTTGAGAAAACTACAGAAATAGATAAGTTTTTTTTTCCTTTAGTGGTAAATGTGACACCTACGTTAGTGTCATATTTTACTTGGATAAAGCTTTCTTTTTGCCATAAATTTTTTGAAGAAAGAGTTCTTTCAAATGGGTGTTTTCCTATATAAGACAAAAGTAGGGTGATATGTCGTGAGAATGAAGCTATTGAGAGAAAAAAACAATTAGTCTATATTGCATGCAACAAGAGCCAAGTTATATTTGAGAACCAGAGAGACATTAATGTATACTCTTTTTTAGCAATTTTTTTTCTGAGTTAAAAAAAGAGTACATTTACATCAACTACATTCCCCCTTTCATAAATGAAGTTAGAGATGTTTTCTCTTTGTTTAAACTACTAGTGTCACACTTTTTAATTATAATTTACTGTAGGGAAGAAGATTGTTGTAAAGAAAAGAAAGTGGATTCAGACGAAAATAGAAAACACATTTAGAAAATGAATAAGCTAGTACTTTTGACTATGATCTTAAACTTACCCTCCTCATTGTTTGCCTGGATTCTAGAGGACATTTGTTGTATTTTTTTATTATTCCAAAAAGAATGCTCATTTAAACGTTCTTACTGCACATTTTTAATATATTATTTTTATAGTAATAGAGAATCCCTTGAAAAAAACTAATCTAATTAGTTACACTGAAGAAATGTGTCTTTCACTTTATTCTAAAAATAAGAAAACATAAAAAAACATTTCTAATCAGTAGGGCACCTTGACAGAAGACATAAGCAAGCCACATTTGTGCAGATTTGCAGTCTAAATCCTTTCCCTGGAAATGCTAACTTTCTTTGCGTGAAAATCACTAGCTGCATGTAGTGAAGGAAAAGAATCACAATGTTGGGATTTCTTGGAGATTAAAATGCTATTTGTATTGTTTTGATTTTTTTCATAATCCATGGATTTGAGAGGGTACTAGTATTAATGAAAATGCATAGACATAAATTTTGCTGGTAATTTATGACTTCATTCTTCATGTGAAGTAAAATGATGCATTCTATCCAAATAATTAATGAGTAGGAGATGCAGTGTCATCAACCAATATAACTTCATTCATTAGAGCATGTCACAACACCTTAGTTGCTATAATTTTTTACATTCCATTGCATAATTCTATCATTGAAGTTAAACTATTTTCATATCAATCCTGTTGAGCATATCCGTAAACATATGCAGTTTTTAAGGAAAAACATGGGTCTCCCTCAAAGCAAATAAAATTTCAATGTATTTGAATACAAAGAGCTTAATAATATTTGTATATAAGTTAAAATTAGTGAAATAAATGCCAATAAATGCTATTACATTGATTTTAATACTTATACTTTTAAATACATCTAGTTAACTTTGCATATGAAAATGGGAAGTTATCTGTTAGAAATTGATTTAATACATATTTTTGAAATTATGTTTGGTAACCCAGAAATTAACTTGTGCCAAAAAACTTAACAAAATCACTAAAAACATTTCATTGTATTTTTAAATTATATTATGATAACTGCTTTTACTACTTGTGCATTTGATTGAAACAGACTTTTAGTTGTAACACTTACAACTTACATAAAGTGTTATTTTTCTTTCTCTGGCCTGGATATTACATAACTTCTTGATATTTTTGTGAGATTTTTATGTCTGAATTAATTATTATGAAACATTTCCCATTCCCATGTGCTCCTGTTTTGGACTATACTATAAGGTGATAAAATGAGGTGAATGAATTGACGTATTTTCATATTAAATTGATAAACTTAATATTTGAAGCAAAGGTGAAATAGTAGGTTTTTAATGTTACTGGCATGATAAACATTATAAACAGAATAGGGCTACAACTGTCATCTAAGTTGGTTCAGAATATGCACCTGAATATTACTTTAACGTAATAAAATTAGGTAAGTGATTCCCTGCTTCCCTTATTATTATTGGTACGGAGAATGGTGGGGGGTGAGGGGTTATGTTTCAAAATAATTTTAGCAATTCACTAGACTGAAGATGTGTGTTGGAAACTGGTACTACCAACATGATTTTATAAAATTTTGTTTGTAGATGTAGATACAAAAATTAGATTCATAGGAAAATTATGTTGAGTTCAAAATGTTCATATAACTATATCAATTGTCAATTAGGCCCTCGAATTCTTTTTTTTTTTTTTTAGGTAAGAAGATATTACATTTAAAATTTTCCCCTTGTCAAGAATTTATTTTAATAGTTCTTAATTTGAATATTCTAGTTGAAAACAAAGCTAATGAATGATTACCAAACATACTTCGGTTCTTTAAGTACTAAAGTACATATCTAATGTATTAGAAGTATGTTTTAGATACTTTATTGATGTCATTAATGCAATAGAGTATCTACTTTCAGAAGACTTTTCCAACCTTTTTAACTTCTGCTTTCCAATGTTGACTTCAAATTCGTGTTGCTAACCTCATTTATTTTTTGAGTATCTGCTTTTTACTTCTACAAAGCAAAGTCTTTTTCATTTTTCAGTGTTAGAACCACATTATCATCTCACTGAACTGAGGACAGTTTGCTTTGAGTCTTTCAATTCTGAAATTACTGCTTTTTAAAATCTTTAGCAACTATATTGCAAGCCAAATACTTGTCATAATCTATAAGTTTAGACAATTATTTTAAATGTAAATTATATTCATATTTATTTTATAATAACTACATTTATAATGTTTGGTATATCACTAGCAAACAAATAGCTATGTTGGCAAGAAACAAATTTACTGAACAAAATCATGTTTTCTTATGCAGCATCAATGTTCCTAATTATTCTCAATTTAAAGTCACTCTTAATTTGTTTGGGCAGTTAGATGTTTTAGAAAAAAGGCTGTAGATAGCCATATAGTGGGATTACATAAAACTATTGTATCCTTAAATTTTCTACTTAACTATGTAGATCTGACAATTAATTAAACAGTGTTAAGGGTAATTGATGAATGATGCATAAGACTTGCTTAAAATTTTAATGTAAAGAATGTGTATTGTTCAGTAATGTGGGAGTATTTTTGTAATAAGTAGAAATGGTAATAAAAGTGAATTTGATCTGTAGCATTTGCCAATTCTTAAAGATAAAGTATTCTCACTATGGCAAATATCAAGCTACAAGTTGTATCATTTAAGGCAGAATTGGGAAGATTGGCGCAAAATTGACACTCTCCAGTTGTATGAGTAGGCTATGGGTTACCACTGATATTCAATATGCTCAAGTGCAGTGAAAAACAATAGGTTATAAAGTGAGTAGCATGCCATCAAGGTAGAATGTTTTTACATACCTGCAGAATGAAAGAGAAGGTTATTTGGAACATAATGACAAGGCTGAGTTGAAAGAAAGCAAAAATAGAATTGAGTTTTTATTAAGACAATTAGAACCTTTAAAGTAACTCTAAACTTAAATTCCAACTTATCTTCTTGTTCTCGAAAATAATTTAATACCTATAGAATTAGCATACATTTTAAAGTTAGATGCATATGAAGATATACATTTAAAAGAGAAAACATACCAGGAAACCAGGAAATCTTTAACTGTATGATAATCTTATTGAGAATACACACATATATATATATGTGTGTGTGTGTGTGTATTTTTTTTCTAAAGTATGCGCTTTTGTCACTAAATTAGAAAACTCTGACTCTCTACATGGGAAATTTTAATCAGGATATAGTTTTCCTTGCTCATCACTTTTAATCAGAAATTCCAGAAGGAATAAAATTTTTTAGACTCATTCAGTAATAATAGCATAAGGATCAGTTATTGTCCTATGAAAAGTCAATAATAGGTTTACAGCACATATTAGGGGAATACATTCATTTGTGGGTAATCGACAATCTAATGAAATAGTTGCTTCAATAGACAGAAGGATGATTGCTCTCATAGGCTTAAATTATGCAGGACAAGATTGAAATAGCTGCTGAAAGATCATATCAAGGAACCTGGTACATTCTGTCTATCTGCTACCTGGTTCTTAGAGTGAGACTTTCATAGTCATGGTTACAAAACATCCACAACACTAGTATGCCAAACACATATTATAGGTGAGAAAGAATGGAGAAAATAGGGAAAAAAAATAGAAGTCTTGTAATAAGAAAATCTGTTGAGGTTTAACAGCATAAAGCTTATTTTCTGTTAATTTATAACCTCTTATACTATGTTTCTATTAGTAATCAGCCAATATTCTACCGAATCAAAGGGTTGAAGTATTGCTTTGGTGTGTAAACCCATTTAAATTGTTTTCATCATATTACTTTCATGTAGATTAAATCACCTGTAATAAGATTAGGTTAGCTCTCAGTGTCACAAAGTTTTTATCAATGCTCACTTTCCTGATATATTCAAAAGTATAAGATTCAATCACATCTATTTAAATGATAGTTTATGATATAATAATTCTTGTACATGTTAACAAATACTTTAATGTTTTAAAATTATAATTAAAATACTTGTTTTAATTTTTATTAATTTTCCTTCTAAAAGTAAATGTAGTGAATATGTAAATTCTGGATTTAATTAGGGAGCTTTAAGACTTCAATTCTATTTTAAAATATCTGGTCTTATAGATTTTAGATTTTAATTCTATTTTAGAATATCTATTTGGCGTAGTGGCTAAGACACAGCTTGGGATGCCTGGAACCCTTATTAAAGTGCCTGGGTTTGAGTCCCAGCCCCTCCTAATTTCAGCTTCCTAAGGAGGCAGTGGTAGCTAGGTCCCTGCCTCCAATAAAGGGAGAGCCAGATGGAATCCCTTGCTGCTCAGGTCCAGTAGTTGCAGGCATTTGGGGAATGAGCCAACAAGCAGGAGATTTCACTGTCTATCTCTCTGTCTCTCTTTTTCTGTCTCTCTGCCTTTCAAATAAATAAAATACATGTTAAATCTGGTCATAGGACAATCTATTATTGTTTATTTGTGAACTTGGTTAGAAAATCAAATTTGGCTATTGAATTAACACTGTGACACACAATTAATATTTAAGATTTTTTTTCTTCATGCCTTAAAATTTATAAAGTGACTTGTGATTTGGGAGAAAAAAAACAAAACTCTAGCCAACAATCTCTCTTTTTCATAATGGCAAACTATGATTTTGGAGATGAACATATGATTTAAAGTGTTATTAATATTATTATCTCTGTATTAAAGAAGAAAATATGCTACAAAGAGTTGGCAATTTAATTTGGTATTATAAGAATGAATTTATTTGTCCATTTTATAAGTGGTAGCACCAATCAGTGTAAATGATTCATATAGATTTTTTAAATGATTATTTATTTATTTATTTGAAAGTCAGAGTTACACAGAGAGAGAAGGAGAGGCAGAGAGAGAGAGAGAGAAAGAGAGACAGAGGTCCTCCATCTGCTGGTTCACTCCCCAATTGGCCTTAAACGCCAGAGCTGAGCCAATCTGAAGCAAGGAGCCAGGGGCTTCTTCCTGGTCTCCCATGTGGGTGCAGGAGCCCAAGGACTTGGGACATCTTCTACTGCTTTCCCAGGCCATAGCAGAGAGCTGGATTGGAAGTGAGGCAACTGGGATTCAAACCAGCAACCATATGGGATGATGGCACTAGAGGCAACAGCTTTACCCGCTATGCCACAGCACTAGCCCCTCATGTAGATTTTGAGTTACAACTTTTACATTACATAATCTTCTGAGACTGTAACCTTTACCTTATTTTATAGTCTTATTGTCTTGCTTATGGCACATGCCAAATAAAGAGGGCTGGAAGGAAGTCATTGTATTTCAAAATATTCACATATTTTCAACATCAAATCATCATTATTAATGTCCTAATAGAATAGAAGTAATATCACTACAAAAATCAAAAGATTAGTAGTAAATTTGGGACACATGTGAACCTAGAATATCTAACTCTTGACTATAGTGATACTAAAATCGCCTATTTGACTACTGGCAATTTTCGTCTACATGCTCCTAATTTGCTCATTTTTTGAAGGTCTGACAGGTAGCAATTTTGCATGGATCATCTTAAAATCTGTGCAGTTGTCGAGGATTAAATTGTCCATTCCACAAGACATTCACTCAATTCAATATTTTGTTTGCAACTTTCTGGTTCTTCTTATACACTTGCATTTAAAGATATTGGAAAATGCCATAGCTTAGGTTTTTGCCTAATTCAAATAAAATATGTTGCCAGGTGAAGTTTCATAAATTGCAGCTATTTCTCAAATTTAGATCGTTTATTTGATTCTTAAAATCAGAGAAAATATATTGTATTATCTATTTTGTTATCATAAAGCAAAATGTATCCAAAATACTAAGCCTATTATAACTTATACCTAGATTGAAATTACATAAACACAAATTAGGTCATAAACATTAGCATGTTATGTTTTTGTTTCATTTAATGATGTTTTTGTCACCTGAAATCTCTGAAACTGAATCTATCAATCATATATCTATAATCTATCCATCATCAATCATCTTTGTCTATCCACCCATTCATCAATTCATCAATGAATATTACTATATAAATCACAGTTAACAAAATTTATTCTCTTATCTAATTCATAATTGTTAATATTTATTTACTTGAGATAACCTATCAGTGGTTGTACCTAACTTATCTCGGAAATAAAATGTAGAAGCTTTCATCAAGTTGGATTAAATGGAAAAGTATTAGAATTTTGCATATGAATATGCTGGATGACAGTTATTTTAGCTACAAACTATAAAATTTAAAGATAATAGATTTCCATAACTCAAATATTCACGCACACACACACACACACACACACACATATATATATATATATATACATATATGTAAATTTTATTGTGGAATGAAATACATTTCAAAAGTAGCTTTTTGAGGGATGTTGCAATTTTTATTTTCATTTTTGGCCTAGCTATTTTAAAGAACTTTCATGTGAAACTATCTCATGTATATCTCTGAATCATTTGAATTTTAATGATGTAGCAAGATCTTGTATGTTAATGTGTATTTTTTTCAACTTGGAATAAAGATTACAAACTCCACAGTCTTAAAATATCATAATCTAAAATTTTCAAGGACTCATGGTAAGAAATCTGAAGAAATGGAGCTTCCTGTGATCTTTTGCTGTGAGGTTTCCTTCCTTTACCTTCTTTCATATTGGTGACCATGTTTCTGTGTTTCTGTGTGTAACACATCTTTAAGCATCTTTTGCAGGGCAGGATGAGTGGCATCAAATTCTTTCAGTTTCTGTTTGCTATGAAAAGTCTTAATTTCACCTTCATTCACAAATGAGAGCTTTGCAGGATATAGTATTCTGGGCTGGCAGTTTTTCTCTCTTAGTACCTGGGCTATGTCTCGCCATTCCCTTCTAGCTTGTAGGGTTTCTGATGAGAAGTCTGCTGTGAGTCTAATTGGAGATCCTCTGAGAGTAATCTGACGTTTCTCTCTTGCACATTTTAGGATCTTTTCTTTATGTTTCACTGTGGTGAGTTTGATTACAACATGTCGTGGTGAGGATCTCTTTTGGTCATATTTATTAGGGGTTCTATAAGCTTCCTGTACTAAGATGCCTCTGTCCTTCTCCAAACCTGGGAAATTTTCTGCTAGTATCTCACTGAAAATGCCTTCTAATCCTTTCTCCCTCTCCATGCCTTCAGGAACTCCTAGAACCCGAATGTTGGGTTTTTTAATAGTATCCTGTAGATTCCCGGCAATATTTTTTAGATTTCTAATTTCTTCTTCTTTTCTTTGGTTTGCCTGTTTCCTTTCCTGTGCTCTGTCTTCTAAGTCTGATATTCTCTCTTCTGCTTCACCCATTCTGTTTTTAAGGCTCTCTAATGTGTTTGTCATTTGATCTATTGAATTCTTCATTTCATTATGATTTCTCATCACTATCACAGTTTCTTGTTCCACTAGTTGTTTCATTTCATTTTGATTCCTCCTTAATATTTCATTTTCACGAGAGAGAAAAATCCATTAAGGATTTCTGTAGTTCAAGAATTTGTTTTTGAGAACTTCTTAATGTTCTTATCAATTTTTTGAGATCCGCTTCTTGCATTTCTTTTATGTCATCATCTTCATAATCTTGAATTGGGGTGTCTTTTTCATTTGGGGGCGTCATAGTGTCTTCCTTGTTCTTGTTACCTCGGTTTTTGCGTTTGTTGTTTGGCATGTTGGAGATATTTGGTTTCTTCACTGTGGTGTTTTTTCTTGTTACACTATGGCTCTATATTAAGTGGACTGTCTGCTTTTAGTGGAGCCTTAGAGGCTTGAGATGAGTGTGGACTGAGAGCTGTGTTTGGTTCCTCAGGGTTGAGGGTGTGTCAAAGATGATACTCCCAGGTTAGGTGTGGTAAATCTCTCTTTCTTTTTTTGATTCAAAAGGGAAGTAATTCCGCACAGCTGAATGTAATTGGAGGTAGTTAGCAGGCAAATGATATACCCACAGGAGCCAGAGATCAGAAGCTCTTTCCCAAGGACCACACAGGGAATCTCTGCTGCCCTCTGTGTGGGCTCCAATTCTCCTGCAGTCTCCCACTGGGTTTCCAAGTTAGATGCTAATCTCCTGTTATTTGAAAACTTAATATGTGTTGAGTTTAGATGGAGAGATATGTAATTGAACATTGGCAAAAGACAAATATACGTGGAATGCATCAGATACTAATAAATTGGTCTACTAGGAGGCAGTACTCTAAAAGCGTTAAGTCAAGAGTGAGCACTGTTGTGTAGCAGGTTAATCTGATGCTTGAGAACCTGCATCAGCTATGAAGGGCTCTGCTTCACAACCAGCTACTTGGTAATGCTCCTAGCATGTCAGCTGATGATTGCCCAAGTTCTTGGCTCTCTCTCATCCATGTGGGAGACCCGGATGGTTTATGGCTATAGCCTGGCCCATTCCCTACTGTTGTGGGTATTTGGGAGCTTATATTTCTCTTTCTGGGTCTCTATATTGCTTCATCACTCTGCCTTGTGAATAAATGCTTTTTTTTAAAGAATAAAGGACCTGTTAGAATTTGGAAAGGACATAAAATCTGCAAAATAGACAAGTAGTTAGAAAGAGTGCGTGGCATTTCAATGTTGGCCATTGTTTACAGAGAACGTTCTCTTGTTGAAACATGTGTCTAGAATGTGTCTAAAGATTATATGCTAGGTTATAACAAGCAGCAATTTCATTTGTAGTTTGTGGTTTGTTAATTACCTGTCACCTCTTTGAGGTTTTATTTACTTGCCGTTTACAGAGTTCATGCTAAGATAGCATAGCAAACAACAACACATCGTTTTTGAGTGTTACTTTTTTCCTCATCTATTTTTGTTGAATACTGAGCACTTCTTGGATAGGCATGTAGTACCGTGGGTTAAGCTGTTGCCTGAGATGACTGCATACCATATCTTAAGTGCTAATTTGAGTTCTGTTCTACCAAAATCCAGCTTTCAGCTAATGCTCTTGTGGGGGAGGGGAGCAGTCAATGATTAGTAAAGCCACTCATACAGAAGCCTGTGATAGACTTCCAGGTCCTACCTTTGGCCTTAACCAGATCTTGCAGATATTTGGGAGGTGAATAATGGGATGGAAGATGTCTGTCTTGTTTTTTTTTTCTCTCTCCCCATGTCTTTCGCTGTTGCTCTGCCTCTCAAGTTGATGAAAATACATAAAACTACACATTTCAAAAACCTTAGCACTTCTTGCATAATTATCCAGTTATCACCAAAGGCGTAAAGCATAATTAAAATAATAAGTGAATAATTTTAAAAAGTTTGCTAACAGACCGAGAGACTTGTAGTACAAAGGCTATGAGATTGCTGAAGAAAGTTTGGAAAATTATCTAAGATATTATATTTTCAAAGCAGAGGTTTAAATAACTGTAACAATGACATAAAATATTAAGGAATGAAATCAGATATGTAATATTTAAACATGACATAGCAGGAATACAGATATGTTATTTTAAAATACAAAGTCTTAAGCTCCATTAAAACTTTTATATGCACTGAATTAGATTAGTGGAATGACAGGCATAGTCTGTACACATAATCTGAAACATTAAGACATTTTTTGCAAAGCTAAATTATATGTTTAATATATAAAAACATTCTGTGAAGTTCTAGGTACCAATTTGATTGATTGTTTAACATACAATCAGCAAGCTTTATGTCTTAATAAAGAAAACCAAGTCTAATGAAATAAAGCAATCTGACATTGGGTCACATTTAATCATAGATCTGGAATCAGAGTTCTAACAGAACACTGCACCATGCCATGAAGGCAATATCAAGACATCCGCTAACAGAAGTTCACTTTCACAGTTCTAAGCAAGGTTCAAAGTCTTGAGAGCTAATGGTGTGTGTTCCAACTTTTAAAAGGGATCTATTTCTTGACAAAATTTTGATATTTTAGGTATTGTGCTCTTACATCCTGATCTCATTTTTCTTTCCCTTCCCCTACAAACTCTTAAAGAGTATTTAATATTTCAAAATTTTTGATTTGTTTCTTTGATAGAGAGGGAGAAAGAGAAAGAGAGAGAGAGAGAGAGAGAGAGAGAGAGAGAGAGAGAGGAGAGAATCTCCCCTCTGCTGGTTCACTCCCCGGATGAACAAGAGCTGGGCTGGGCAGGACAAAGAAGAGAGACAACACCACCACACAATCCAGCTCTCTCTTTTGGATGGAAGAAGCCCAGTAACCTGAGTCATCACCAGTGCCTCCCAGTTTCTGCTTCAGCAGAAAGTCTGAATTAAGGAGCCAGAATTGGATATTGAACCCAGGCATTCTGATATTGATACTGTTTTTTTAATAGGCACTTAAACAGTAAGACAAATGCCAGCCCCAAAATCTTCCAACAGTTATGTATTAAGACATATGCTACACTTTAGTTTTACACTTAATCCCTCATTTATTCTTTGAACCATTAAATGTCCATTAAATTACTCTAATTTAATGACCTTCCTCCATTGCTCTCAGGGTCATTTGAATGTTCTCTCCTTCCTCTTCTCCTATCTTCCGTCTTCACCTTCTGTTTGGTATGGAATGCAGGTTCTGAATTTTCCTTTTTCTTTTTCCTACTTCCCAGTTATGGGTTCAGATATCTCTGTAAAATTTAACTCATTTTTCTCAGTCCTTCATTGTCATGTCCAAATGTTGTTTGGAACAGATCTAGTTTAGAATCCTCTGATAATTTTGTTGATTACATTGCTTTTGGTTGTTTTAAAATATAAAATTATGAAGCTGGGTCAGATTCAAAAGAAACTTGTTTCATCTTTAAATGCAGCAACTTTATATAAAGAAATGTGTATTTATTAAATTTTCTCTTTATGGTACTTAATGTAGTTTTGAGGATATGTGAGTACCGTATCCAAACTAAGTTGAATTGGTAATATATTTCCTAAAAAATTGTCTACTCTTTAATTACCATCTGTTTTCAGCTCAACTGAAAAACATTAAGGCAAATATGTCAAAGTGTCACCTTTCTGTGACAATTTCAAGAACAATAAGTCAATGCTACTGTAAAAATTGGGTGAGGGAAAGAGAGAAAATAGATACAAGATGTAGGAGAAAAAACAAAAATTATATAAAATAATATAATTTATTAAATTTACTAGCAGTGAGTTAATAAATTTGCAGAACATAATGTGTTTAAGAAGTAAGTGTATACATTCAAGTAAAAACATTTGTCTTAAGAGACAGAGATAAGAGATGAAGACTAGAAATGGGGACATATGTTCACAAAAAGTAGCAGAAGCAGACAACCCGAGGCAATAGAAACAAAACAATCATATTGATACCATTATAAAATTCTTTTGAAATGACAAGACAACTTTATGGATTTTTTTTACATTTTGCAGAAGAAAACATAGGAACTAAGTGATTGAAAGATATACAGAAAGTCACATAGTCAAAGGCATGAGGAAACCATATACAGGTCTCTCAAATATCAATAAATCTTCAAATATTCACTGAAATGCACATTATTTTTAACACCATTTTCTATGAATCTCCTGTTTTAAAGGTTTATTTATTTATTTTAAAGTCAGAGATACAGAGGGAGAGAGAGAGAGAGAAAGAGACAGATATATAGAGAGATCCTCCATCCATTGATTCACTCCCCAGATGGCCACAATGGCCATGGCTGGAAGCAGGAGCCAGGACCTTCTTCCAGGCCTCTCACATGGATTGCATGGGATCAAGTACTTGGGCCATCTCTCACTGCTTTTCCCAGGCCCTTAGCAGGGAGCTAGATTGGAGGTGGAGTAGCGAAGACATGAAGCTAGTGCCCATATAGGATGCTGGCATTACATGCAATGGCTTTATCTGCTATTCCACGATGCTGGTTCCTCCATGAATCTCTTGAAGTAATCTTGAATAGTACAGAAATTGAAGTGTTTTCTTCAGGACCTCTATTATGACATAACAGGTTAAGCCATTGCCTGTAATGCCAGCATCCCATATGGGTGCTGGTTCAATCCGTGGCTGCTTCACGTCTGATCCAGCTCCTTGATAATGCACCAGCAAAAATGGCCCAAGTACTCAGGCCGCTACACTCATGTGGGAGGCCTGGATGTAGTTCCTGGTGCTTGTCTTCTGCTGGGTCCTGCCCTAGCCATTGTAGCCATTTAGGGAGTGAATAATCATGGAGGATCTCTCTCTCTCTCTCTCTCCCTAACTCTGCCTCTCAAATAAAATAAATTTAAAATTTTTTAACGTGTTCTCTTAAAAAAAAATAATGTTTGAAATTATTAATAAAAATTTTTAAAGTAGGAAAAGCTAAATGGGTAACTTTTACTAAATAACCATAGGTGTTATACAGGGTATAATGCATCATTAATAAGAAGAAAATGTTAACTCTGTCTTCAATGTGTAAAGAAGGATTTTGATGGTAAATATTCTTTTAAGTCCTGTAAAAGTTCCCCAATTTATAAAACGTGTTTTCCTAGTCATGACTGTTATGTTAATGTCCTGGAAATCTCAAAAAAGGTGCAGGAAGGGTTCATTTAAATGCCTTAAGTGCATGTACACACTGATAAGGTCTCAGAGTGTGTGGAAGCTTTTTGGATGTTCAAAGAAGAGAGTCTTTTTTTTTTTTTTTTAAATGAGATCACTTGGGATTTAAACAAAAAAATATGTACTGCTAGAATAAGTTGGAACAGTGTATTGTTTAGTGAAGCAGATAGTCAAGCTTGAGATGAAAAAATATTTTGAGAAATTAAAGAACTGATAGCTCAGAGAAATGAGCATACACAGATGGACTTCTTGGCCTTCTTTCATGAACACATTTCCTTTTTTTATTGGCTGAGATAAGTAAAGCTATTTAAATGAATCAGAAATGCAGGGGGAAAATGTGTCTTTTAGAAACGTATAAAATATGTTCATTGCCTTTTTTGAAAAATAAATAATGATATTTACATGTGTACATGGTATGTATATATATACATACATTCACACATAAATCTATGTGTGTTTGTGTGTTTACATATAATGTATATATGACCAACACATACATACAATATATAGATGTATAGATATATGTTTATAGGCTTATGTAGAGAGATATTGATACAGATAGATAAAATGCATTCTCAATAACCAGAAATTAAAAACAGTTCTCAACTGCATTAAGAAATAACATAATTCTTAACAACTGCATTGATAACAATGTTAGGAATAAAATAAATTATTAATTGTGTAAGTCGATTATAAAGAAGCACTGACTGAAATAAATGATGATGTATTTAGAGATGTTTTGAGAACACATGCCTTGTTATTAATGTTACAGTGCATAAATGCTCTTGTTTAATAATAATTTTTAAATTTAATTATTTTAAAAACATATTCTAAACCTCCTCCTATATGTACTTATAGAATTTGACCATTAGAGTGAATCACTTAAATTATTTTTAGTATTTATGAAGAATAAAGGAATAATTTGGTAAGTAGTACCAGAGGAATATTTTCCCACATTAAAGAATAAATGCTTATTTATAATCTAATGCATAAACTGATCATATATGCTAACTGGCTTATGACTATTGACCAACATTGTGATGTTCTCATGTGATTAGGGAAGTTTCTTTTTTTTTTTTTAAAAGATTTATTTTATTTACTTGAAAATCAGAGTTACACAGAGAGAGAACGAGAGGCAGAGAGAGAGATCTTCCATCTGCTGGTTCACTCCTCAATTGGCCTCAATGGCCGGAGCTGTGCCGATCCAAAGCCCGGAGCCAGGAGCCTTTTTCCTGTCTCCCACGCAGGCGCAGGGGCCCAAGGACCTAGACCATCTTCTACTGATTTCCCAGGCCATAGCAAAGAGCTGGAACGGATGTGGAGCATCCAGGTCTGAACCGGTGCCCACATGGGATGCTGGGACTGCAGGCAGTGGCCTTATCCGCTAGGCCGCAGTGCCTACCCCAGAGAAGTTTCTTTGCTAAAAACAAATATGTAATTTAGAATATGTTATGCTTTTTCATTAAAATTACTAACTTCATTCTAAACCTTTATATCTGACATGGATATAATATGTAAATAAAAACAAGTCATATAAGCTAAATTGATGAATACACAATTTACATTTCAGTTTTAAAATGTTTTATTAAAAATAAACAGACATAAAAATGGTACATATTTATGGGTACTACGTAATGTTTTGTTGCATGTGTATTTTGTTTAATGTTCAATAAGTGTACATAAATTCATCCTAAAAACACTTAACTCGTTAGAGTTAGAAAATCCTGTCTTCTAGGTTTTTGTAGAGAACTATACAGTAATTAACATTATCTATCTTCATCCTATTGTGCAATAAAACCTCACTTCTTACTCTGTACTTAGTACTCATAAATCAATGATTTGAGAGAATGATTACTAATCCTTTACTACCTGATACTGTTATTGCGTATCTACTGTTTTCTTATAGAATTGCAAATTTTCCATATTTTATGTCAGTCAAAATTAATATTAGATAATTTTAAAAAATCTCTTTACCATTTCTCCTGTGATTTTCAGTTTATTTCAGTCAATTGAGTAAAATGGAAATTTTGGGATAATTTTCTACCTTTAAAAGTAAACTATCCTTCTAAAGGCACATTTAAGTGGATAAAAAAATAATGTGCTGCATTTCACCTCCATAATTCCATGTTTCTAATTTATTCCACACCATTTGAGAAACTAAAGTTTTTTTTTCCTTTGCCTACAAAATATACCAGATATTACATATGATGTAAATGGCCAGAGTCAGTGTTCACCTTATGCAACAGCCATCTGATCATATATGTTTTTATTTTCTATAAATATTTATAAGAACAAACAGGTTTATAGACATAAGAAATAAGGAAATACAATATAATTAAATCAACATAGTAGTTGAGAAATAGTCATAGGTTTTTTTTTTTTTTCATAATTCAGTGGATAAAAGTTCTGTGCTAAACAAAATGTAAGGTACCTGAACTTGTCTCTCTTGTTCACTAACCAGGATAATCATTAAAATAATTTCATGTTCACCGGCGCCGTGGCTCAACAGGCTAATCCTCCGCCTAGTGGCGCCGGCACACCGGGTTCTAGTCCCGGTTGGGGCACCGATCCTGTCCCAGTTGCCCCTCTTCTAGGCCAGCTCTCTGCTATGGCCCGGGAGTGCAGTGGAGGATGGCCCAAGTGCTTGGGCCCTGCACCCCATGGGAGACCAGGAGAAGCACCTGGCTCCTGCCTTCGGATCAGCGTGGTGCGCCGACCGCAGCGCGCCTACCGTGGCGGCCATTGGAGGGTGAACCAATGGCAAAGGAAGACCTTTCTCTCTCTGTCTCTCTCTCTCTCAGTGTCCACTCTGCCTGTCAAAAAGAAAAAAAATAATTTCATGTTCATACTTACAGTAGACTATTAAGAAGCCAGGAGCCCATATGTAACCTTCCAAATCGATTTAGCTTATTGTAAATTGCAAAATTGGCAGTAAACCTGAATATCATTACTGCTCCTACAAACCTATGGAGGAAGGCTGAGGTTCATGGTATGTTATATGGCTAAAATAATTAGAAAATAGTTTGCTTATAAATATCTTCTTATCCTTAAGATTAAATATTTATTTAATAGTAATAAACTTTATCTCACTAATGTACTTAATATTAATAATATTAATGTGATATATAATTTAATGTGAATTAATATTTAATTTTTAAGTGTTTCCATCTAGAGAGTGTAATAATGTCTAGATTTTACTCAAATATTAATAAAATAATTTAAGTGAACACTTATTTTTCTGGTGTTGAGGAAATATGCCAAAGGACATTTTACATCTTGATAATAAAACAAGAGAAAACAATAATAGATTTTTAGACCACCCTTCTCATTTATATTTATATTACTTTCATCCCCATTTTTTATAGTATTCAGGGCAATCCTTGTTGTTTGATATTTAAACTACCAAGCTTGTAGCTAACTTTATTTTAAGGAATTTTTGACTCACATAGGTAAAAAAAATAATAATAATAATTTAATAAAAGCCAATCTATTTTGCAGTTAAAAAAAGCTCTAAACATATTAGTTTCATGCATTAGTGTGAAAAATAATTTAACTAGGGGCAAAATCCACTCTAATCTAATGTTTGCTTTGTTTTGGCCATATGTGGAAACATAACAACAAAATAGTTCCTCCATTCTTAAACTGATGAGACAGAAGCTAAGTAGATATCAATGTTATGAACTCCAATAAATTTATGTCGGATATAATTTTGTGATATTTTTGGTAAATATATGGTATCTATTCATATGTTAAGCACCCGATTCTAATGATATTGTCTATTTGAACATGCACATTTAAATCATGTATTTCCTGTTGTATTCATTTATTATTTCCTTCATTTTGTGCAAATTATGATAATTGGGTAGCCCTGCTCTTTAAACAGTAGATCTTATTTTGTATTTTGAAAATGAAACAGACTAGATAGATAAAGAATTCTATAAAAGTTCAACAAACAAATTGGATGAATACTGTAAACATGTAAAACCACTTCATTGCTCTAGCACACACACATGTCTGGCTAATAATTCTTCAATTATTTTCATGCCGCATAAGAATTAATTTTTATTTTACCTTTCAGTGGGTTCATTTATATGCATATGTGAAGCAACTAACCATTAAATATTTATTACAACTTACAAAAAACTACCATATAATTATGGAAACTGCTTTGTTTTCTGACAGGGACTCAGTAAACAAGGAAGAAATGAGGGAGAAAACTACATCTATTAAAATCAGTGCTTGTGGCTGGTGCTGCGGCTCACTAGGCTAATCCTCCGCTTGTGCCGCCAGCACAGCGGGTTCTAGTCCTGGTTGGGACGCCGGATTCTGTCCCGGTTGCTCCTCTTCCAGTCCAGCTCTCTGCTGTGGCCCGGGAAGGCAGTGGAGGATGGCCCAAGAGCTTGGGCCCCTGCACCTGCATAGGAGACCAGGAAGAAGCATCTGGCTCCTGGCTTCAGATCAGCACAGTGCTGGCCGTAGTGGCTATTTGGGGGATGAACCAACGAAGGAAGACCTTTCTCTCTGTCTCTCTCTCTCTCACTGTCTACCTCTGCCTGTGCAAAAACAAAAACAAAAACAAAACCAAAAACAAACAAACAAAAAAAAACAGTGCTTGTTTGGAGTGGTTTTAGCAAAGAGAAAGGGAGAAAGGGAGGTAGAAGAAATAATGAATGTCAATCAGAACATCAGAAAGTTGGAGCTCCAGCAAAACAGTTCGACTGTAGCCTCTTGTTACCTGTGAAGTGGAAATGACTGCTACACCCCCCAAAAAACTATTTGCTTCTTTACATAGACTAATCAAATGTTAAGACCTCATTGATTATAATATGAGGATATTTCCAAAAAAATTTGTGGTAAAATGGAATACAAAGATGTTTATTTGGTTCAATTTTTTAAAGATTTTATTTACTTATTTGAAAGAGTTACACAGAGAGAAGGAGAGGAGGAGAGAGAGAGAGAGAGAGAGAGAGAGAGAGGTCTTCCATCCAATGATTCACTCTCCAACTGGCCGCAACAGCCGGAGCTGTACCGATCCAAAGCCAGGAGACCTCCGGGTCTCCCACATGAGTGCAGCGGCCCAAGGACTTTGGCCATCTTCTACTGCTTTCCCAGGCCATAGCTGAGAGCTAGATCAGAAGTGGTGCAACCAGGTCTCGAACCGGCACCCATATGGGATGCCGGCGCTTCAGGCTAGGGTGTTAATCAGCTGCACCACAGAGCTGGCCCCTGGTTCAATTTTTTTAAGACTGATTTATTTGTTTGAAAAGCAGAGTTACAGAAAGGCAGAGGCAGAGAGAGGAGTCTTCCATCTGCTGGTTCAGTCCTCAAATGGCCGCGATAGTTGGAGCTGCACCAATGGGAAGCCATGAGTCAGGAGCCTCCTCTGGGTCTCCCACTTGAGTGGATGGGGTTATCTTCCAAGGCTTTCCCAGGCCATAGCAGGGAGCTGGATCACAAGTGGAGCAGCCGAGACTTGAATTGGCGCCCATATGGGATGCCTGCACTGCAGGTGGCGGCTTTACCCACTATGTCATAGCCCCTCTCCGCTGGTTCAATTTTTTTTTTAAATTCATGCATAGTTTTTAAATCATATGCATTTCCATCAACTTTTTTGAAAATTCCTAATTTCTATGAATGTGCAAACATACTGGGTGAAGAAATGCAAATGTTTACACTTGGTCATAATCAAAATTTTGAAAGCTAATCTAGTTTTCCAGTCCTCTCAGATGGATCCAACATAAAGGAGTAAACAACAATCTCACACTAATTTTACCTTGAAAGTGATGGCCGGCACCACAGCTCAATAGGCTAATCCTCCGCCTGCGGCGCCAGCACACCGGATTCTAGTCCCACTCGGGGCGCCGGATTCTGTCCCGGTTGCCCCTCTTCTAGGCCAGCTCTCTGCTATGGCCCGGGAGTGCAGTGGAGGATGGCCCAAGTGCTTGGGCCCTGCACCCCATGGGAGACCAGGAGAAGCACCTGGCTCCTGGCTTCGGATCAGCACGATGTGCTGGCTGCAGCAGCCATTGGAGGGTGAACCAATGGCAAAAGGAAGACCTTTCTCTCTGTCTCTCTCTCACTGTCTACTCTGCCTATCAAAAAAAAAAAATTGATAAAAAGCTCCTATAAAAGGCAAATTTAAACAACTAATTTTTTAAATCATAATTTAAATATATATGTTGAAATTCATGAGTTTTAAATGCATTATTTATAACTATTTAAGAATCTAATTGTAAATTTAAGTCCTATCCAGCTTAAGTAACTACCCTGTAACATCTACCCTCGTGAGTATATAGATGATAATTAAGGATATGTGTTTGAATGGATAATGAAATCTTGGCTTATCAATATTGGGAGGAACCTTTAATGATGACTCTCAGGGGTCAGTCTTCTCATAACAACATAGAAATCAGGAAGAGAGGAAACCAGATGGTTTTAGATGACAATACTGATATTGAAAGACATCTCTCAGAAATCTTTTCTCATCTCTCTATTAGTTCAACAATCTCTACATCATATGAAATAGTTTTTAATTAAGAAAAATTTACATAACAGAAATTATAACATTAAGAGCTTTCATTGATTTGTCCATTGGTATTTTGTGGAGAAAATATTTAAAGGTGGTAAAATTGAATGCAAAGAAACAAATTATTTTAAGTTTTCACAAAATATGCATAAATTAATGTATAGAATATTTTCAGTGTTTCTGAAGATGATGTTGAATAATGTCTTCTGATTTCCATTATTATGATACATTAGGTTTTGTATTAGGTTCATCTAAACACTAGTGTAATATAAACTAGAGAAGCACAGCTGCTTTGGATGTAAGATAGCCCTACAGATACATAACATTTTCTTTAAAGTTTTAAGGAATCAGGTGAAAAAAATATAAATTCCTGTAAATATCATAAAAGGTATGTAGATAACAGTATATCTGCTACTGGTTCAGAATTTTGTATATTAGGAGATAGTCAATTTAAATATTATTAGTAATCAATATTTATAATAATTAGATTTGTCTAAACATTAAAATGTTCATATATTTTTAGGTTTTAATTATTTTAACATTGGTCTTCCTCTGCATCATCTTAAATCTAAAGCAGTGGATGCTCTTATTCTTAAGAATCTGACATTAAACATGTTTTAAGTAATGGTGCTATCCAAGTGCATTACAAAGAATTCTTTGTTCTCTAAATTCAAAGAGAAAGTAAACTTGAAAGCATTTAGCTCCAGGGAAAGAAAGTGAGGTGAAGTGACTCTTGTTACTACACAATTGAGTGAGTGAGGAGAGAGAGAGAACAAAACTACATTATCTGTTATATTAATACAGCTATCAATGAATTATTCTTTGCGGGGCATCCAAGTTACTTGCACAGATAATCATTATTGCCCTCCACTCCCCACCCCACCCCCAAATGCCAAACAGACTTAATAATAACAACAACAACCTTATATTAGGTTGTCAGAAAAAGAGTAGGATTTTTTATAAAGTCATTTTCATGGTAGTAAAAACAATAGGCTCCCTAAGCAACCACTACAGCTCCCAGTTCTCAGTATGGTGATTACGAGACTGCTCTTATATCCCTGTCAGTTTTCCGTATTTACATGCACCTCTTTAATTCTTGCTCAAGGATTACATTATCAACAATGACTACCAGTGGTGGGAAAGCTGTGCTTGAAAGGGCTGAATAATGGCAAAGACTCACTACTCTCTGTGCACATTTAAAAGCAGTGCTTTCATTCATAGCCAAAATCCTGCTAACAGGGGTGGGTATTGTTGTGCCTACTCTTCAGTCCCATGAAGAGATCTATTGTTTGTTACAATTTCTGAACTACCCCATTTGGTTCATGTTGTTTTCCTCTTGTGTGCTTGAAAAAATACCTTGTGCTCACTTTTTTTATGTGATGTTTCTACTGAGGCTATCCGTCCTGGGGTTCTTAATATTATTATTATTATTATTATTTTACTTTTAAAAGAAATATATCTTTATAAGGTAGTATTTACAGAGCAATCATAGATGTGATCTCACCAATCACTGTTGAAGAAACAAAATCATGATGAAAGTAATAAAAAGCTCATATTTTACTTCTGTATATTTATAGGTTGATAGTCACTTATATTTTATCATTCAAAGATTAAACTGTATAAAATATAGAGGTGGCATGATTCTGAAACCTCTTATTATGTTTGAATTTATCCACAAGATTTAGTCCATCAATATCTTGTATATGAAATAATCCTACTGAGGAAGTAGATCACAATACTGACAAATAACTGGTGTAAACAGAGATTTACAACAAATACTGTTTGTCCAAAATGTCAAATAGCCAAACTGTCCATGTTACCGCTGGCACTTGCTTGATAACATGGAGACTGAAGAACAGATAAGTCTTGGTAATTCTTTTATAAACTCTGGAATACTTTTATATTCCACTTAAGAAACTCCTGTGTGCTGCTGATTGAAAAACATTATGATAATTATTCACTAAGAGAGTAACTCAACTCTGAATCTTGTATATATAGTGGTATCACACTTGCTAGTTAAGGGGAGAGTTCTAAAGAACTTCATTCTCATATAGATTCTATTTATTATATAAAATAACATTATTTATTGAGCACCTTTATTTCCAGCATTGTTATAATGCTGTAAGGGCTAAAACAATTAAAATGGATGCTCATTTCCTTTAAAGAACCAGTAATCCCAATAACTGAATTAGCCTTTAAAAAATTCTCAGTTCTTCAAATGAAAATAATAGAGTATTTCAGGTGGAAAAGAGTCAAATAAAAATGGTAAATATTGTCCTGTCAAAAGATGTATCACCTGATCAGTAAATTATGCTTTAATGTGTAAGTAAAATATTAATTAATGAAATTAAATGGGGTAGCAGTTCACCTGGGAAGAAAAAAAATAATAAAAGTATTGAGATATTACTATGAGTGCTGTGCAAGATGTTAATACGAATCCCATGTATGAGGTTGTTATTTGTGTTTTTAAGTAAACTGTAATATCTTAAAATTTTAATTGTAAGGTTTTTTTAGGGCATAATAAAAAACGAAATGATTTCACTCAGCTTTCTAAAGCTAGATATGTTACTCGGCATTATAACCTGAGAACAGGATTAGAGTGGGTTGGATAGTAATACTGATTTCTTGCAGAATGTTGACCAACAAATTGAGTATTAGAGTAAGAGAAAATTTGCCTAAGAGTGATATATAGGGTGAACAAAAGAGATGCAGATGAGGGAATTAAAAGGCAAGAAATCTCTTGGGTTAGAAGTAACTAAAGTCCAAAGTAAGATTATACCAATAAAGGGATTGTGAACTGGGAATGAAATGGCAAATACAATAGTTATTTTAAAGAAAAGCAGTTTATAATATACTTTACTGATGGATGCATACATAGAAGGTGAAGAAAGGTGAATTCAAGAATTCTCATCTGGACAGTTGGAAATGCTTGTACCAAACATATAGCAAAAGGGCTAGCTTTACAGTGATATGGCTAAAAATGGCCATTTGAAAAATCTGTTGAGATCAGTCCTTGTAATGTTAGTTTAGAGTGTGAAGTCATACTACCTGTCCTGATGGTTTTCTGCAAAAAAAAAACCATGTTTTGGAACACTGCTAACTAGCCAGTATATTGCAATATCTTTTATTTACTTACTCTTCTCAAATGGGATAATGAATATCTAAATGAGAGATAACTCTTCAGCCTTCAGTTGTATTTAATTGAACCAAATATATTAATGTTGTATTTGTTTTATTAAAATAATATTTCTAAAGTATAAATTTGTGTATTTTCTAGTTTATATAATAATGTTTCCCAAATGTTTTATTCTTTTGTTCTTTTCTTACTTATAGTTTAACTTCATCCAACTTCAAAACCTCACCATACCATTTTACATTATGAAGTCTTTTCATTTGAACATAAAAAGACCACAATATACCTAAATTAATATCCTGCTCATTAATGATTTGGAAAGTAACTAAAATTAATGACAGCTAGGGAAATCTTTACCTTAGAAACTAATTCTTAAAATACTTAAGATACGTACAATTGAAATTTTCCAGTATGGTCATATGTATCTTATAGTCTTTGCATACATAATTACTTTTAAGTAGAAGATAAATTTAGTTTATTGAACAATAGTAAATATTGGTATATATGTTTGTTATTTTATTGATAACAAAATAAGATGAATAAAATTAATAATAACAATTGACAAAAATAACTTTTTATTTCTGAAAACACATTATTATTAAAGTTATATATTATTTATTTGGAATGATCACAGTGCTAGCTTTCTAGCTAAGGAGAGTGTTTAGAATTAATTAAGAACATCAAAAGCAAGCCAGCAAACAATAAAACCTAAAACTGAAATAATATTTACAAAATATAAGTAGATCAGGTCCATGAAGTTTCTTATAATCAGTTTGGTATGTTGGTGAAACATGTACTGAGAAGACACCATTGTTTTGCATGCTATGTAGTAATTCTGTATTTGAAAAATTCTATCTATTTCTTAGACTTTAGTAGCTTTATGAAAGATAACTGCACATACTAACCTTAGGGAAGCAAAAATTTTTAAAAGATGTTTTCTATTGTGAACCTGTGTTTCACATAAGTGTTAAGAAGAATACCTGATGACAGTGAATTGATAAGGTCCATTTTCAAGTTTTGTGGTGTTATCTTTAATTGTTGTTTATAATAGGCACATGAACTATTTTAAGGTCTTCTTGAAATTTTATTTTTTAAGTTCAAAGTAAGTTAAAAGTGAGTTTGAAAAACAAGTCCCTCCCACCACCCGTCTTCAATATGTTGAGTTAGATTCATTTGATTTAACTAAGTTCAGCTTAAAAACATCGTGATGAGGGCTTGTGTTGTGGTGCAGCGAGTTAAGCCACCACTTGCTGCTGTTTTGATCCATCTCCTTGCTAATGCTCCTGGGACAGCAGTGGAAGGTGGCCCAGATTCTTGGACCTCTGACATCCATGGTGAGAACAGGATGAAGTTCCTAGCTCCTGACTTCTGCCTGGTCCAGCCAAGGTAGTTACAGCCATTTGAGGAGTGAATGAGTGGATGGAAGATCTTTATCTCTCTGGCATTCTGCCTTTAAAATAAATACAATTTTTAAAAGAAAAAAAATATTGTGATAGTCTACAAAAATTTTCTAGGTGCTTGCTTTTAGCATTTCTTCTTAAATTCCAAATCAACTTTTCCTGACAGTAAAAAGTAGCAATATTGTATTCACTGTGTAAAATTGTTAGAATACAAGTGACAATGGTATAGAACAAAGATAATACACTAAAATAGTTGAGATCAGATTAATTTGGAGATCTCTTATACATTTCATATCTGTTAACATATTACTTAATTTTAACACTTGAAATATTTCTCTTGTTTGGTTTGATTGGTTAGTAAATGGAAAAAATAACATTTTTCACAATATTTTAAGTAGTAATTGGATGTTTGTTAACATACTTATTAATTAAAATATGTTTTCTTAGAAACTTACGAATTCTTTAATGATATAAAAATCTTGTGAAAAAAGTCTTTTTTTACTTAAATGACAGAGAGATGAAGATAGACATACAGAGATGGACAAAAAGAGATCTTCATTTGCAGGTTCACTCCTCAAATGCCCGCAAAGCTGAGGCTGAGCCAGGCTGAAGCCTGGGGTCTGGAACTCAGTATGTCTCCTATGTGGGTGGAAAGGACCCCTGTACTTGGGCCATCATTCGTTGTCCCCACGGTTCACATTAGCAGTAAGCTGAATTTGGAAGTGGAGACTGGCACGAACTAAGGCTTTCCAAGAAGGGACCCAAGTGTTTCATGTGGTGTCTTAACCACTGTGCCAAACACTTATACCAAACAGTACTTTTTCAATGCTCCCAATATGCATAATTTAGTTATACAGGCTATAAATGTCCAAAAATGATAAAATGTCTTCTCTTCTGAGTGGATATTGAACAATTTCTCATTAATTGGTGAGTTAGAAAACTAGAAATAGTATTCTATCATAGGAGATGGTAAAGATTGAAATGCTGACTGAGATCCATTGCAATAAGAAAATAGGGACTTGCTCAAAGGAAACCTCAACGATAGTGTTGTCTGCAAGTTTTATGTACTTTTGGGCAAATCCCTGATGGACCCAAGTCTCAATTTTTATTCTAATGATAATGAATTCTTAGATAATTTCTAGAATTCAAATGAGATAATCTAGTCGGGTTTGTTTTGTAAGTGGCAGACATAAGACATATTATTTGGTTGTATGAGAAAGCTTCAAAACTTTCATGGAAATTCACATATTTTAAATCTGTTTTTCTGATGGCCCCAAATATGTCTCATTTTCAATAGTTTATTATTTAAACATAACCAACCTTGAGTGCCTTAGTGGTACATGTCATGCCTTATTTTTTTAAACTTATAATTAATAAACATTAAATTTTAAATTTTTGTACAGCCAAAAGAAAACGAAACAATACATTTTAAAAAATCAAATGGGAAATAACAAAGTAAGAAACATATTCACAACACTTTTGACAGTCAATGATTCATTTTCCTAAATTGCAAAAGGTCTTCAAAAATCCATAAGATGTACAAACCAAACGAAAATTGGGGGAAGCTACGATCACTGAGTTCACGTGAAAAAAAAAAAAAAAAGAAATATCACATAAAACATGTGATAACCAATCAGTGTCAATATAGTGAAGTACCATTTTTTAAACTACCCAATTGTCAAAAATGGTTTAATATAAACGTTTTGAGCAGGGTGTCCTTTTAGTGAAAGGGAAGCCTTCTATTCAAAAGTTTAGTTAAGCTGCCACTTCATATCTTCTTCTACTGTGTCATGAAAATGCTGTAATTTCTACAGGATATGTGTAACTTTTCAGGTCTGTGTTCAGGCTGTTTATTATCTGATAAGCCTATAAAGAGCCCATTTTACTTTCTCCTGACTTTCAATCTGCTGTCAATCGTGATGGTCCTAATGTTGGTCTTTTTTTGGGACATTCCTGAGGGAAACTAATAGTAACTCCATCCTCTAGAAGAGTAGCTACCCGTGTGACTCTGAATCTACCTAGGTCCAATTTTTAGAAATACTATCTCATTTCTAGCTATTTGCTTTCAAACTAGAGATAACTATAACTTTTACTTCTATGTTTTATACTTAGCCTGATAATCTATGTTGAAGAACAATATGACTCATTTAAGTAATGGTGAAGTGTGTGGCGACTCAGAAAGAGTCCTGGAACTGAGGCTGAAAACATGGCTTTATTTATAGTCATTCTGTAAAGAGATGTCATGTATGTGAATTTTTATGTAGCAATTATCTTTTCTCCCTTCTCCCCTAAACGATCATGGAAGCCTCACCTTGCCATCTGATTTGTCTTCAAAATTTAGATGATACAGCTTCTCTTATTAAGGAAAGCAACTTACTTTCTCTTGAGAATTCTATTTTTTATTCAATAAAATTGATCAGTCCTTAGCAGATAGTTTTAATCATTCAAAATAATCTTTTATTCACAAACCAGCATAACATTTGAAATTTTGGAATATAAATTTCAGATTTTTAAATTACTTTGGAACTTCACCTGAAAGTAGTAACAGATCACTTGTCATTGAATTTCTAAGTTTAAATATATGACCATGAATAAAAAAACAAAGCTACATTCAATATGTAAACAGAATATAATACTGAAAAGGATTGTATAAGATACCTCAAGCAGTTTGTGGGAAAAAAAGCATTTAAAGACAAATTACTTTTGGTGAAAACATTTTTGAAATATATATATATATATATATATATATATATATATATATATATATTTGGCAATACTCATTTCCCATGAGCAATTTGAAGACAAATCTTACTTTGCAGACAGGATTGTGGGTTTAACATGATTTTAGAACTGTTGTGCTTACCTTGTTTAAGATAGATTGGAAGCTTTTCACTACTCCAGTTTTAACTCATTTAACCCCAATTAAAAATAGACAAGGGATTGTTGTATTTATTAAGCAATTAAGAGAGTAAGGCAAAGCAAAATCATCAAAAATATCAATTACTATTTTTGAGTTTTCAAACAAGATGATCTTTGAATTTGTTGTAATTCAGATTAAAGTTGAAGACTATTATGTAATGATAATGATGATGAAGAAATCAAAATCATAATAAATTTAGATGCTAAAATATAAAAAATTACACTATACAAAGATGATTCCAGAATTATAAATCAAAGAGAAATAATGTGTTTAAATGTGTAAAAGTATATAGCTCATTGGTGAAAGTAATGTATAATGTTATAAAACCATTCTGTACCCTCCATTAGTTGTAAAATAGTTTGCTTCTGATGGTAAAGTGTTCAAATGAATGAATTAACATTTTTTCAGAAGATCGTAAAGATATTTCCTCAATTGCAGATTATTTCATGTTCTCTAATTTATTTTATATAAGAATCTAGAATATAAAATATTTAGAGAAAGATTGTTACTTTTACCTAATTTGTAACAATATTTAGTTTACAAGAGGCTTAAGATGCTTTGCATATATCGTCTCTCATGCTCATTTGTCCTGTGTTTCCTCTTTAGGGATTAATATCCAGCTCAGGGAGATTTAGTAATATGTTGCCAAGTACAAAGCTTTTGATAGGGAACTTCAAAAAGTGCATGGAAAAATGGGATTTAAAGATGTTTGGACTTAAAAAAAAAACTTTTAAACCAAAATAACCATTTTTTAAATTCTGTTTTCTGTAAACTTAAAAAACATAAATTAATTTGTTTTCACTTTTATTTGAAAGAGAGACACAGATGGAGTGATGTCTTCCACTCATTGACTCTCTTCTTAAATATTCACAACAACCAGTGTTGGGTCTCCCATGTGGCTGGCCCTTTGAAGAAATTTAAAAATGTTGAGCCACATAATATTCCAGGGCAGAGGATGTTAAACCTGACTCATAGCTGGTAGAGGTTGGTTGATTCTAGAACAGAGATGTTGCATAATACATTTTTATGCTATCACTTCCCTATTCTTAACACCATTCCTCTTCCCTCATTTCATGGCCTTACAGCATCTGTATAAAACTCAGGGACTAATAGAACTCTGAGAAAATTAGTGACATCAGTTTGCCAAATTCTACATTCATCACTATCTTGTGTTATGTTTCTAGAATTCTCATGTGAGAAAACTTAATCTAGGTCTCACAAGCAGGCTTTTAGTTATACCTAATACTCTTTCATGAATAGTAAAAAGAACATTTTAATTATCAAGAAATTAAACATGGGTTTTTAGAATTGTATTTATTAGTGAAGTTACAACTTTTAGCATTATATAGCAATATATATTATGTCTTCTGGCACTATATTAACTCATACATTCTTACAACACCTTCTTAT